>NC_090647.1:43923817-44227583 GCF_040937935.1 Hyperolius riggenbachi
CTTTAAGGGCTAATTGTCCAAGCCTTGTAAGGGATTTTTGACTCCCCCTGGATGTACCTCATTTTTTCTTATTCAATTTTTCTCCTGGTTGAACTTGATGATGGACAGATGTCTTTTTCTTCAGCTAACCAGGGGTCAGGAACCTTTTTGGCTGAGAGAGCCATAAACGCCACAAATTTTAAATTGTAATTCTGTGAGAGCCATACAATAGGTTTCAAACTGGCACAGTGCGCATGCGCAGCAGAGGGCTCACATTCCTGTTGCCATGGAGATGTGTATACAATTGATCAGCCAGGCAGCGGAAGTATCAGACACGTTTTAAGCTTCTCTTGGGTTTCAGCAACATCAGCAATTTCCCCGAAAGCCAGACAGGAGAAATTCCAACTAACAGCTTGTACAATTAGCTAGCTGACTTGGGGGTTGAATCACTTTGTAGTAGAGAGACCCCCGAACTATGGCCCAATAGACTGCCTGTCAACTGACAGGCAGCCTACTGGGCCAATAAAAGTGCAGGGATCTCATCCAACAAAGTCACTGGACCTGACAGAGCCCAGAGTAGGACAATTGGAGCAGATATTAGTTTTGGGGTAGCGCGAGTAAGCTAGTAGTGCATGCTATGGCAGTAGCGTGCACTACTTTGAAAATGTTACTTGTGCTGCCACAGTAAGCTGCGCTGCTTGATCAGTGTAGCTTAGTGAATCAACCCCTACTGATTTGTCTGTGAACCAGATGTAGCCATCAAAAGAGCCACATCTGGCTCCCGAGCCGTAGCTTCCCTACTCCTGAGCTAAACTAACTTTGTCACTGTAACTGAGTTACCATAAACATATTGCACTGCCCCATAAGAGTGTACAGTCACACAACAATATTGTGATGGTGCAAGTTCTGCATCTTTTCTGAAAGCCTTGTATACAAAAGAAATGACTTCTGATTATCGTAATCTGCTAATTAAGATTATGCAAAATTTTGCATAAAATTTCACAATTACAGCCTCACAAAATTTCGATTGGCAAATTCGAATAGTTAAGTGTAATCCATTCGTAATTTTGTATGATTACATGTAATTTTGTGCAGACTTTATGAGGCCAATAATACTTCCCCCTCCCCTGTAGCTGCAAGCAGTCCAGCGCTGGCTCCCCCGAAGCGTCCTGCAATCCTGGCTCAACAAGCCTGACAAGGCTTGATATATTTACCTTCCCTGGCTCCAGCAGGGGGGCTGTTGCGGCTCTCAGCACAGAGATAGGCGGAAATAGCCGATCTCTGTCGAGCCTGCTTTACTACGCAGGCGCAGGAGATTTGCGCCTGCGCAGTAGAGCGGACTGACAGAGATCGTCTATTTCCAATTCTGCACCTGCGCTGGAGCCGGGAAGGTAAATATTTACATCCCCGCTGTACGGAGGGGCACAGCGAGACCGCCATGGGACACAGGAGGACAGGAAGCCTTGATAGGATCCAGAGGCTTCCCCCACTAGAAGTGAGTACCCCCCAGGGGAACTTTTTCTTGTTACAGGTTTTCTTTAAACTCAGCAAAATGTAATTTTACCTAGTTTAAAACTCTCTTCATATTTAGCAATTTTGGTGATGTTAGCATGTGCGGGGCCATAGGCGTAGCAAACACCCCTGCGACTCCTGCCAACGCAGGAGGGGGGGGCAGAGGCTTTGGGGGCCCTTCCTCCTTTATCTCCCCAACCGCCAGTGCTGCCAATTAAAAAAAAAAACCCTCCCTGTGAGCTCACAAAAACCATGTGCAGGAACATGTGTCATTTTTTCCTGCTTCCAGATGCTGCCATTCGCTGGCTCCCGATCACATGACCCGCATGGGGTTCAGAGACCAAGGGGGCCCCATGCTCTCATTTTTGCAGGGGGACCGTATTAAGTCTAGTTACACCCCTGTGTCGGGCTGTGCTATTAACAGCAGAAGTCGGCACAAAATTATACAAAATTATGCGTATTGTAAAATTACTGTTTCTTTTTTTTTTTTTTTCCAATTTAAATTTTTATTGAAATTTTTACATACAAATAACAATACAGTAAGCAGTAAGGTAGAGTTCAAGTTGGTTGAAAAGAAAAATGGTTCAACAATTGAAACAATTAACTAATAACTGTACACAGGTGTATTCTTGTATGCTAAGGATATCTGCCGTTAAGTTTTTCTTTAGCTGACCAAGTTGAGAGTTTTGGTGTTCCTTGGATGAGGAACGGGATCAGGGTTCAGAGCTGATTGTAAAGGGAAATTCCAGGGAGTGGACAGGATTCCACTCATTTGTGGGATGTGTGGGTCAGGTGTGGGGTCAATCTCTGTAGGGGCAAAGCCAACTACCTACAGATTAAAATGTGGGAAGGTTAGACGTTAGTGCTCTGAAGGGGGATTGATAGTGGAGGTGGGTTAGTCAACTTGGTTAGGTTGTAGTATCTTTTTATGTGGACTAATTGGGGAAAGAGTTAAGTGACTCCTGAGTTTGTAGGTGAAGGGTAGAATTTTGTGGAGATACCCTATGGCCTATGGGCTATGGGTGGAGAGATAACATAAGGTTGGATAGAGTATTGAGAGTTGGGGTAAAATCGTGATTTTTATTGGAGAGGCTCTCCATTTTTATATTATTGAGAGCCAGGTTGATAATTGTGTCTGGTTTAGGGATATCTGGCGAGTTCCATTTTTGGAGGAGGGCTTGTCGGGTGGCACAAAGTAAATGAGATAGGGCTATCTTGATTTTGGGTGGTGCTAAATTGACATCTACGTGGAGCAGTGCGGATTCGGGTAAGAGTTTAAAGGGTGTGTCTAATAAAGTTGCGATTGATTTTTCAATGGCTTCCCAGGTGGGTCTGATTAGTGGGCAGGTCCACAGTATGTGTAGTAGTGTGCCATGGTTCCTGCAGCCTCTCCAGCAGAAGGGGTTGGGAGGTAGTGAGTATTTGGCTATTTTTTCGGGAGTAAGGTACCAATTTAAGAATATTTTTTGGAGGGATTCCCAGTGGTAACTGTTGGAGGAGGTTTTAGATATGGTGTTGAAAGCTTTAATCATTTGGGAGTGAGTGATTTGGGTGTTGAGCATGGAGGACCAGAGGTGGAGGTATTTGGTTAACAGGGAATTGTTTTTGCAGGTAAGGAGGTCGTACCATAGTGAGATGCCCTTTTTAAGAGGTAAGGGAGAGTTAATTAGGGCGTACAAGGACCTGGGTAGTGCAGGGATTAGAATCTTCTTTTTAAGGAAGAGATGGGATATTTGTGCATGTTTAAGAAATTCGGAGTTGGGGAGGTTGTATTGTGTTTGTAGGTCTTTAAAGGGTTTTATTGAGCTGTTTGTAATGAGGTTGTTGAGTGAAGTAATGCCTTTTTCTATCCAAGAGTTTAGTGAGAGGTCAGGAATGATTATTTGTAAGGATTGGATAGGGATTTTGAGTTGGATAGGGTCAATAGTGTCGGATGTGAATCTGTGGAGGTTTTTCCACAATTTAAGGGTAATGACAGTGGCAGGGGAACGCTGAGGGTGCTTTGAGCAATTCTGTGCTTCTTTTTCCCCTTCCAGAAGAAGGTGGAGATGATGGATTGTAGCTGATTGAAAAATTTTTGGGGAACTGAGATCTGAACTGTTCTGAAAATGTAGAGTAGCTTAGGTAGAGTTGTCATTTTAAAGGCTGATGATCTGCCTGCGTGGGAAAATTCGTATTTGGAGATCATGGCAATATCTGAGGCCACAGTGTTGAGGAGAGGGAGATAGTTGGTTTTATATAAGTTTTTTGTTGACTTAGGGAGAAGGATGCCCAGGTAAGGGATGGTGTTATGCGCTATTGGGAAGGGGAATCTTTCTGTAATTATTTTAATTGTGGTCGGGTCAATATGTTTACATAGAAGAAGGGACTTGCTTTCATTAACTTTGTATAGTGATGCTTTAGCAAATTTGGACAGGGTCTCCGAAACGCCCTCCAAGGAGTGCAGGGGGTTGGTTAAAGTTAAGATGACATCGTCGGCAAAAAGCCCAATTTTGTGGTGGTAATCATTAATAGTAATCCCAGAAATTTCAGTTTTGGAGCGTATGGTTTCCGCTAGGGTTTCCATAACTAGTACAAATATGAGTGGAGATAGTGGGCAGCCCTGGCGTGTGCCATTTGTTATTTGGAATGGCTTGGAGTAGTAGCCCGCGTGAATAACTGAGGCTGAGGGCTTGCTGTATAAGGTCATAATTGCGTCTGTGATTCTGCCTGATAGGCCAAATTTAGATAATACACTCCTTAGAAAACCCCAGTGGACCCTGTCAAATGCCTTCTCTGCATCTAGGGTGAGATACAGAGAAGGCACTTTTCCAGCTTCTGCAATCTTCATCAGGTTGATCATTCTTCTTGTGCCGTCGGTTGCTTGTCGGCCTTTAACAAAGCCGACTTGGTCGAGGCCTATGAGGTTAGGTAGTATATGGATTAGCCTGTTGGCAATTAACTTGGCATAGATCTTAGTGTCTGAGTTGAGAAGGGAGATTGGGCGGTAGCTGGTCGTGGAGGTGGGGTTTTTCCCCTTGTTTGGGGATAACAGAAATTGTGGCTCGAAGGAATTCTTCAGGGGGTGCAACTGTTTCTATAATGTGGTTAAACATGCTCATCAGTCTGGGAGCTAGGATGGTACTAAAAGATTTGTAATATTCATTTGTGTAGCCATCTGGGCCTGGCGCTTTTGCATTTTTGAGTTGTTTTAGGACTGCTAAGATTTCGGAGTTGGTAAAAGGGGCATTGAGTGATGCTAATTGTGATTCGGAGATTTTAGGTAATGCTAAGGGTTCTAAAAAGGCATTGATAGATTGTTGGGTGGGTTGGAAGGTATTAGGATCTTTATTTAAGTTGTAAAGGGAGCTGTAATAGTCGCTGAAGGCGTCTGCAATAAGTTTGGGATTTGTAACTAGGGTGTTGTCGTTCGGGTGTATAATAGCTTGAACTGTTCTCTTAACTTGTTTATTTTTAATTTGCTGTGCTAGTAGTTTACTTGCTTTGTTTTTTTGTGAATAGAAAAGTGACTTAGATTGGTTAACATGCCATTCATATTTAGATAGGAGTACAAGCCTGAGGTCTTGTCTCAGAGAGAATAGAGTTAGTTGGTTTTTATGGGAGGGATTAGCAGCATCTGCTGTTTCTAAAATTTTGATCTGGTTTAATAAGTTGGTAATTCGAGTCTGGTTAGTTTTTTTAAGTATTGCTCCCAGTCTTATGAGCAGGCCTCTGGTGTATGCTTTATGGGCATTCCAAATTGTGGTAGGGTTGGTAGCACCGTTATCATTGATAGTGAAGAATTCCTTGATGTGGTCTTGTAAGTATTGGATGTTTTGTGGGTGGGAAAGAAGGGAATTATTCAGTTTCCAGGGTTTGGAGTTGGGGAGTTGCTGGGGGGGGTCAATGGTTATCAAGATCGGGGCGTGGTCAGTCCAGGAGATGGGGCCTATAGTGCAGTCCGATGCCATTTGTAACGTAGGAGAGTCCATGAGGAAATAGTCTATTCTGCTGTACGTTTTGTGAATGTGGGAGTAGAAGGAGAAGTCCCGTTCGTTCCCATGGATGGCCCTCCAGGGGTCAAAGAGTTGTTCTTTGTGGATCCAGGATTGTAGAGAAGGGGCTTTGCGGGGGCCCTTGTAGGTTGAGTCCATAGAGGTAGTTATGCATATGTTGAAGTCTCCTCCTATGATTACGAATCCTTGTTTGTGTTCGTTAATAAGCTTAATAATTTAAGCTTTAGCTTCTTGAGAAAGGGGATTTGTGCTGAGTTGGGGGCATAAATGCAGGATAAGGTATATTGAATGCCTAAAATTTTGCAGATCACTATTAAGTAGCGGCCTTGCGGGTCTCTTAATACTTTGTCTATAGTGGGCGAGAGTCTGTTATGGAAGGAGATCAAAACTCCTCTCTTCTTTTTCCTGAAGTTGCTCATTAAAGTGTTAGAGAAGGCTTTGTGAGTAAAGGTTGGGACTTTGCCATCAGCGAAGTGTGATTCTTGTGCCATTATTATGTCTGCATTTGATCTTATAGCTTCGGACCAAAGAAAGGATCTTTTTTGTGGAGAGTTAAGGCCATGGGTATTAATGGATAGGAGCTTAAGTTTCATAGGGAACTGTTGTAGCTGTGGGGAGTTGCTTAGGAGTCAAGATTCTGTGAGGAGGGTTAGACAGTAAGATCATCTGTGTACCAAAAGGGGTAGCGACAGTTAACAGGGGAAGGGTATATGGGCAAGTAGAACTTGGTAGAGTCAGAACAGACGTAACAGTGAACATGTAGAAGAACATGGAATTAGCAGTGGTGAATCCAGTTCTTTCCTGAGGGGCTTGAGCAAGCATACTCTAGGTTAGAGTAGGTGGTGGTAGGTGTGGTGACTTCATACCTGGTGTGGTTGATGCCATTCTATGGGTAGTTTTTGCGCTGAGGGTCTGGGGCTGACATGCTTATTGGTAGCCGTGGGGTTAAGACCCCAAGATTTTAGTAGTTTCAGGCCCTCTTCTGTGGATTTAATCACGTGGGTAGTCCCAGCCCTGGAGATAAGGAGTTTGGTGGGGTATCCCCACTTATATGGTATGTTGTTGCTCCGCAAGGGTTTTGTAATAGGCTGCAGGTTTCTTCTGAGGGAGAGGGTGGCCTGTGATAGGTCAGGATAGATTTGAATGTTCTTGTAGGGATCAGGTAGTGATCCGTTTTTCCTGACTGATTCTAGTAGGTCTTCTTTGGTAGTGTAGCACAGAAATTTTGCGATTATGTCCCTTGGTGTGGTGTTTGGGATGGAGGGTGGTCTGGGGAGCCTGTGGGCTCTGTCTATCATTAGTTGGTAGTCCTTCAGATTAGGCAGGGTGGCTTGGATCAGGTCAGTTAGGTAAGGTTTGATATTGTTAGGTAGAATCTGTTCGCTGATGCCGCGGAATTTTAAATTGCATCAGGGGGTCCTATCTTCTGCATCTGCTAGTTTAGTTTTGAGCCAACTTATGTCTGAGCTCTGGTCTGTTATGGTATCTACCGTTTTATTATGCTCAATCGTTAGGTCTTCCAGATGTTGTTCAGTGTGGGCCACCCTGTCACCCAGCTCGTCCAGGGATCTCTGGAGGGAAGTGGTGATCTCAGCCATAAGGGATCTTTTCAGCATGATTAGCATCTCCTTCATGTTGCTTTGTGTGAGGGTAGCGTCAGTGACTGGGAAGGTCTCAATGCCTGTCGGTGGTGAGGCAGTGTGGGAGAGTGCAGGGCCTACCTGGGTGTCCTCGGCGTTAGACTGTGCGAGTCTTGGTTTAGATTTCAGCGGGCTTCGGGAGTCCGGGGAAGCGGAGTCCGGAGTGCTGGTGCCGGAGCTGTTTCGGTCGTCCTGATGGAGCGGAGTGGACTGTGCCTCCATGGTGTTTTCGCTGGCTGTGCTCGGAGAGCGATCGGAGATCCGCCCCTCCACACGCCCGGCGCCATGTTGGGGAGCGCTGCTGGTCTTACGGGTGTGGGCCGCGGAGAAGAATTCAGTTAGTTTGCGGGGGACTGATGAGCCCATCTTCCTCTTCCTCATTGTCTCCGTGTCCATCTCCGAGGATTCATCTACAGGTGGGTGAGTTTGCTGGCCTGGCATCGCTGAGTAGTCGCGTTGGCAATGGTTAGAAGTCAGAGCAAGGGGATTAAGCGTCCATCTCTCTCCTCCGGCAGACACGCCGTAAAATTACTGTTTCTAATTACAGTTACTAATGCAATAAAATGAATTACGATTTTCCCCATAATCTCGCATTAGGATTTCACATCGTAATAGCAAATTACAATGTGAAATTACAATTATTCAAAATTCGGGCTCATCACTGCAGATGACATCACAGGATCAAGTATACAGAAGAAGGTTACAGAACAGAAGATAAAGGTATACAAATGAAAAAAAGGAAGGCTACATATGAAGATTTTCACAAATTATTTTAGCTACAAAAATTTATGTCATGTTTTTGACATTTAACCATATGTTCTAGAGACCTGGGGGACAAAAATACCCCCTATATGTATTTATTAAAAGGAGAATGGACACCTGAAAGTCCCCTTATTGTTAATAGGGGCTCCCATAATCCACCATAAGCCCCTCCAACTCTCGGATTTACAGACACATGTATGGGATAGTTATCTGGACCTTTCAGAGTAACAAGGTAGGAAATGAGAAACTATTCCTTGACATGGTTGGGGGCTGTGCAAGAAAGGGGAAAGGAAAGCTATTTTATCCCTTCTTGCACAGTCCTCCCCATGTCACAAACCATGTGCTGTTCAGGAGGTGGAGCCTCAGGCTATCCAGTTCAACTCTTCTGGCAATATCAGCCAGCAGTAATGAGCAAAAAATTCTGATATTCTTTTTGCTTTAATTTTCACGAAAATAATGATAAATTTGACTTTGAAAATACCATTGAAAATCATTTTGTAATGTGATCTTTCAAAAGTTTAGTGCTAAAATGATTTTTCGAGTTTTCTCATATTGCGAAAATACAATGTGTTTTTGTGAAAATATTCTCGAAACAAAAAATTCCATTTTCGATTTGAAAATGACAGTGGTGAAAGGTATAAAAAGCTCTGTGTGTGTGTTGGGGGGGGGGGATGTTATGTTTTAGGGGCCCCTGTTCAGATCCCACTCATGGGACTATCTGCATGGAGTTTGTACGTTCTTTCCATATCTACATGGCCTTCCTCCACGCATTCCGGTTTCATCCCACATCAGATGATTTAATTGGTTTTCTTTCTAAAAATTTGACCTAGACTACGATTATCATATGCCTATGGTAGAGACTAGAAAAATAATTTTTTGAGGTATATCTTGTCACCTGTGCAAAACAGGGGACACAATTTTTCCTCACCTGCCTTCATTATTGCCATGAAACATTGCCTCCCCACCACTAAAAACCACATCTAAAACCATAAACTGGACTGAGCTCAGGACATGAGGAATCATGCGACTGGCTGATCGCTGGTGGTGAGGTTTTGTGATTGAATCAGGCCCTAGCTCTTCCTAAGGCGGAAGGTAAAAAAAAGACAAAAATGCTAATGAAAAGGAAGTTTAAAAATAATCAATGCTCCAGGCAGATTTCTTGGCCCCCTCAGGGCTCGATAAATAGAACTGTAATTTACATCTATTTTATTCATAACACATCAACATGTATTCATAATACATCATTAAAAACGACACATATACATGTCAGGAAAGCCATAAACACAGTGACATGTGCCATTTAATATACCCTCCACGTCAAAGTGCATTGTTACAGTAACAGCTCGTAAAAGGTATCCGGATATGGGAATGATGATATCCCGGTTCCTGTGCACCCACGCTTTAATCCTTAAAGGACACCCGAGGCGAAAATAAACTATTGAAATAAATGATTGTATCTCTCTTCCGTCTCCTAAAAATGACGTTTTAAGATATTCCACAGTTTTATTTTATGTTTAAATCTACTTTTTTTAAGTTTAAACAGTTTCATTGTTTTTCCAACACGGGAGGATAGGAGGCGCCCTGATGGGTACTGATAGCACGACTCTTACGTCAACGAATTCAATAGATAGACATTAGGTCAGGTTAGTAAATTAGTAGTTGGTATTGGTATGTTCTCTGGTACAGAGAGTATCAGTGTTGTTAGGTAGTTTTGTTGTTTTTCTAAAAGATGGAATGATCCTACCTTAATAAGCAGTCATTGCATAATAGTTGTTAAAAATGATCTTTATTGGAGCACTCAAATAATGACAAAGCGTTTCGCGGTTCAAACCGCTTCATCAGGTCGTGTATCATGCCTATGTGGAGTATTCCCCAGATTCGGGCGCCAGTGAGTCACCAATAAAGATCATTTTTTAACAACTATTATGCAATGACTGCTTATTAAGGTAGGATCATTCCATCTTTTAGAAAAACAACAAAACTACCTAACAACACTGATACTCTCTGTACCAGAGTACATACCAATACCAACTACTAATTTACTAACCTGACCTAATGTCTATCTATTGAATTCGTTGACGTAAGAGTCGTGCTATCAGTACCCATCAGGGCGCCTCCTATCCTCCCGTGTTGCATACCCCCCCGTGATCAGGGGTTATTTTCTTTCAATTTTCTTCAAAGGAGCTGCGACCATCGAGATCACCTCACAAGGCCGAGTGGGGACGGTACTTCCCCACATGCGATATAGACTGGTTGCCTCAAGCGCAACCCAGCTTTGTGAGTATATGCGATCATTTCTTACTAATAGACGTAACCACACGTGAGATACTACACCAGATTGGGCTCCCGGTGTCTTCCCGTCCTTTTCTCTATCCCTTCAGCATATCATTGTTTTTCCACAATGGTGTCATTGAGCAAAAACAATAAAACTGTTTAAACTTAAAAAAAGTAAATGTAAACATTCATTGAATTATTATTGTATTCATTGAAGTATGTCAGACCTAAAATGTAAGAACTATTGAACATTTTTATCTCTTTCCTGCTCTCAGAAGCCATTTTCTGGTAAGAAAGTGTTTTATAGTTGGAATTTCTTATCAGTGAGGGTCACACTGTAGTCACTTTCAGTCTGAAATAAGTCAGCCACTTACATACCTGATATTTAACTATTTCAGGCAGAGAAAGAAAAAAAGGAACACAGCCTAGTTATTTGTGTGGTAGGCATTGTACATACACATGTCTATCTCATCATGTCACATGTCACCTCGGATATCCTTTAAAGGAAACCAGAGACTTAAAAAACAAATCATACATACCTGGGGCTTCCTCCAGCTCCCTCCGGCCTGATCGCTCTCTCTGCGCCATCCTCTGCCTCCTGGATCTTCGGTAACGGATCCCAGGATCCTTGGCCAGTTGGGTCTTACTGTGCATGTGTGGCCCGGCCACGCGTTCCCCGCCCTGCCACGCCCGATGGGGGAGTGTGCAGCTGCATTACACATGCGGCAACTGGCTGAACATATAGGGACCCATTACAGAAGACCCAGGAGGCGGAGAATGGCGCCGAGGGAGCGATCAGGCTGGAGGGGGTTGGAGGAAGCCCCAGGTATGTATGGATTTTTTCTCTGGTACACTGTGGAATCTGAATTTTCCATTTCTGGCCATCCCTATGTGAAACTCTTCTCTAGGCAACAAACACGTTTTTCATTAAAAACTATTAATAATCAATGTAAATATTTCATAAAAAGCACAAACCCTGTAACACAAACTGTATTTTAAAGTGAACCAGATACGATGCACCCTCATGTATTTTACTATTTATATCAGTAGGAACATTATAGAAAACACCTACCCTGCTCTCTGTTTCATTCTTCACTGCTCAGCCTGTTTGTTATCAGCCCTGATAAAATTCCGGACTGAGCATTCAGTCTGGCTTTGCTCAGGAGTCATTATAGCAGAGCCAGAAGGGGGCAGGCTTGGGCTTGAAAAGACATCAGAGAATATGATTCCTGAGCAAAGCCAGACTGAATGTTCAGTCTGGGATTTTATCAGGGCTGATAACCAGGGATGGTCGTAGTCAGCCAACTTCGCTACGCTGGAACTACGCGTATTTTTACGCAAATACGCTTTGCAATCTACGGCTTCGAAATCAGCAACTTCGCTACGTTAGCATACCGTAGACTACGCGTTAAAATACGCAAGCTTCACGTAGTGCGTAGCGTAGTTGATGCGACCGCTTATGCCCTTATGCGGAAAAATTTCCGCAATAATCTGCTAACTATGCGCATATATAAACTAATATAAGCATACATTCCACCATCCAATGCGGAATTGTATGCGTATAAAGGGCAATAAAATTTCTGCGCATGCGCAATTACCATATAGATGCAGTTACCGCACGCGTAGTTGACTTCGCAATACATACGTCAACTACGTGTAGCGGGCGAAGCTTCGCTTAGCAGGACTACGACTACGCGGAAATGCGTACGTGTAGTTCTTAAACTTTGCCTACGAACTACGATGCGTAGTTGCGTACTACGATGCGTAGATTCGCGCTGGCGTAGTTTACGAGCAACTCTGCTGATAACAGGCAGGCTGAGCAGTGAAGGATGAAACAGAGAGCAGGGTAAGTGTTTTCTCTAATGTTCCCAATGATATATATGGTGAAATACATGAGGGTGCTTTGTCTCTGGTTCACTTTAAGTTATTTTTCCACCCGTAGATCAGTAGGTAAGAAGGCTTTCAAATAAAAAACGCACACTGCAAAAAAATGTTTAAAAACTTCATCCGGCAACTTTAAATCAAGCTGAGCCCTTATCGCCTCGCCTCCCGTTACGCAGGAAAAAGGGCGACATGAGACGGCGGTGTTATTTATGCAGGGTTGATGTAACAGTTTGTACACGAGATGATAAACCTTGCCACTGAGTCGCTAAAATTTAGATATTAGCTTTCAATTATCCTGTGACGGCATTGTACACACACCACGCATTTCGCAGCTCTGAGAGACGACAATGCATTTGTCACCTCGTCCGCATTAGCAATTCAGATAGGCAAGTGGCGATGCACGAAGAATGCAGTGTAAACAGCTCATCAAGTCCCATAAGTTTGACACTGGCCCAGAAATGAAAAATGAATCCTGCACGGATCTGTAATTAGCAAGGGAATGACAGACGCATTTTAAACCTTCCTGAACATATGGGTAATTATTTGACTACTATGACGGCGGTGCACTAGCAAGCATATTTAATTCACTGAGGTGATTTGGCTGTCTCAGACTGTAGCACAATATGCCATTTAATGACTTAGTACAAATATTGCCACTAAAGAATGCTCGGGTCCATAGGATCCTATTACCGTTCTAAAAACAAACGCGGAAAATTAAATCCAACAGTAAAATCTATGGCCGAGACCACTTTCCCGAGTGTTCTCGTGGAAATTGATGACTAATTCTGAAGTTTTGTAAAAGGGATGCAAATGAAGACGCTGGGTTTAGGTTTTCCTTTTTTTCCCTTCTTTTTTTTGACGGTAGTGTCTCTGTTGTTAAGTCTGCCACCGACGCGTTTCGCTCCAATGCACTGGAGTCATTGACAGCTTTGTTCTTAAAACTAAATATAGATTTGTGCTGGTATATCATTGTAATGGGATTAGAGCAGATATCCCCAGAAGAGAATCACACGGAAGGTTTGCAGTGTTTCCTGACCTCATTTGGACAAGGTTTTCTTCTCCTGCGTAAATATTTTTTTAGGTACTTAGAGCCCGGATGACATCATAAAAGGGAATTTTAAACAAAGATTGAACTTTATTCCAATCAGTAGCTAATACCACCTTTCTAACTAAGAATCTTCACCTTTTCTCCAATAGATCATCAGGGACATATGTATGGCTGATATTGTGGTGAAACCCTTCCCACAGCGTGATGTCATCACCATGGTCCTGACAGTTTGCTGACTGTGAACCTCACTGCATTGTGGGAAATAATGGCTATTTCAAACCGCCAAGCAAGCAATATCTCCCTCTCTGCATAGAATTCTCAGTAGCAAATATTCCGTACAGATCACCTGGCAGAACTAAAGATGTCACCACCAGTGATACATTACAGAATGTAAATCAGGGAGAGGAAAGATTTTAGTATGGGCAAACACTGACTAAATAGTCTATAAATAATTAATGTAAAAAATAAGCAATTTCATACATTATGTTATTTTCACTAAAGTTCCTCTTTAAAGGACTTCCGAGGCCAAATGTCAAAAAAAGTAAAATACCTGCATCACTTTTGCAGACACGGAGGACGCCGCTCTAGGACCAACCCCTCAATCCACGCAACAGGTTGTTTCCTCTTGCGTGGAGGGATTGGCCCTAGAGCTGCGCAGCCGAACTCGTGGCTATGCGGACTGCACAGCCGTGGCCAGCTCATGCGGCCATGTTAGTGCAGGCAGGAGAGCCCGACCCGGGCTGTGAGGTCGGGAGCCGGCCCGGGGGGCTATTGAGCGGCGGGGACCCGGCGGAATGGCACGGAGGGTGCAGACGGCGTCCTCCGTGCCTGCAAAAGTGATGCAGGTATTTAACTTTTTTTGACATTTGGCCTCGGAAGTCCTTTAAAGAGAACTCGAGGTGGGTTTTAATAATCCCACCTCGCCATGCTAGTGTCGAAAGCAGGCTGTTTACATGTACACTGTCACTCTCACTGCTCCCCCGCCTCCTCTATATTGCCGCTTCCTGTCTGCGTCCCTTCCCTCCCCGCTGATTGGAGGGAAGGGACGCAGGCGGGGAGCTGGGATATAGAGGAGGAGGGGGAGCGGCGGAGAGTGACAGTGTACATGTAAACAGTCTGATATCGACATGCTGCGTGTCGCTAGCACAGCGGTTTGATTTATGGGGGACAGCAGAGCGCAGGCGGGGCCTGGGGGGAGACAGTATAGCAACAGAGTCTGGGCATTATATGCAGACCCAGCCTCTGTGTGCTAATAGGATTATTAATACCCACCTCTGGTTCTCTTTAACCTTCCTGGCGGTAAGCCCGAGCTGAGCTCGGGCTATGCCGCGCTGGAAGATATCTCAGCCCCTGGTGGAGCGATTTGCTCCATTTAAAATGCTGTACGCGCAGCTAGCACTTTGCTAGCCGCGCGTACAGCTTGATCGCCACCGCTCTGCGGCGATCGCCCGTACGCAGCGGCGCAGTAGGGCCCCCCCGCCAGAGCCCTGCGCTGCCCGGACCAATGCGATCCAGCCGATCGGAGGTGTCTGACGTCAGGACGTCGGCTGACGTCCATGACGTCATTCCGATCGTTGCCATGGCGACAGGAGAAGCCAAACAGGGGAGCGCGTTATATACGCGTTCCCCTGTTTGCTATTGATGGCGGCGACGATCGCACTAGAGGGACACATGCGCCCTCTAGTGGTGTTTCATGTAGCTACCACTCTGGTAGCTTTACATGAAACACAATTTTTTATTTTTTTTTAAAAAGATTTTTGCCATTTTGGCAAAAAAAAATTAACCGCCAGGAGGGTTAAGTGATGCTATTACTAGTCAACTGGGTGGTATTAGAATATAGTGAGGCAAGGGAGGAAATGTGAACACTCCAGTGTTATCCACCCAAAGTTTTGCTGGGGGGGGGGGGCAATGATCTGTAGTTACATCCCTGGAGGAGCTGCCTCATTACTGCAGGAGTGAAGAATTCTTATATTCCAAATCCCACACGCTTCCTGTTCTGTGCTACAGACTCAAAGGTCATTATCAACAGGGATGAGCAGAAACTACGCCAGTGCGAATTTTCGCATCGTAGTTCGCATCTACGCATCGTAGTTCGTAGGCGAAGTCTCAAAACTACGCATACGATTTTACGCGTAGCGAAGTACCGTTATGCGTAGTTTACGCCCCTACGTGTAGTTCTCATGTGCATTGCGAAGTAAACTATGAATGCGTTATTTGCGGCTATTTTTCCGCGTACGATTGTATGCATACAAAATTACGCATTGGAAAGGGGAATGTACGCATAGAAGAGTTACTGTTACAAGCATTTGCAGAGGAATTCATGCGTACATTTTTATGCATAATGGCATAAGCGTCCACATGTACTACGCTACGCACTACGCGTAATTGCGTATTTTAATGCGTATTCTACGAAATGCATACAAAGCAATTATTTGGTTTTGAAGCTGTAGTTTGGCGAAGCGTAATTGCGTAAAACTACGCGTAGTTCCAGCGTAGCGAAGTTGGCTGACTACGACCATCCCTGATATCAACGATATTATTTTACAGATGCCTGGGCTGGTATGGCTCTGACAAATGCCATATCATTTTTTTTCAAAGAAAGTTAAGTTTTATTTTGCAGCCATACGCAGCTTTATGTTCTTCCGTCTCCCCTGGATCACTGCTAACCAGGGGCGTAGCAATAGGGGGTGCAGAGGTAGCGACCGCATCGGGGCCCTTGGGCCAGAGGGGCCCCGTAGGGCCCTCCCTGAACTTCAGCATTAGCTCTCTATTGGTCCTGTACTCATAATAATCAGTTCTATAGATACTTCGAATAGTGGTAATCATTAACAAACTGTTCCCCATCCCCTTATTGCACCTCTGACACTGTACTTGCCATTGGCAGGTTTTGGCGCGCCATATCATTTGTTATGTACAGAGTGCTTGGGGGGCCCCATGTAAAACTTGCATCGGGGCCCACAGCTCCTAAGCTACACCACTGCTGCTAACCTAGCTGGCAATGGAATCGGTGATGTGATTCATATCTGCCAGTGCTGGAGGGAGCGTTTCTAGCCTTACAGTCTATGGCGTCTTCACCTCATGCTTTGTGTGCGTCAGCCGGAACCAAGCGCAGACACCGGCCTCGCTGGATGACGCCACATTGAGGTGGAGAGTATTGACCTAAGAAACACTTCCTCCAGGACCTTACTGCACTCGGTACACAGACATTTTCATCAGCCTTTTTTAAAATAAATGTTCTAAAGGTGATCTGTAGAGAAAGAAAAACATGCACATTTTATGGTAATTTTCCTGGTTTCAGCATCATAATAATCACTTCCTATTCGATATAATAATCCCCCCGTGTCTCTGCGTCCCTGTGTGTGTGTGTCCGTGCATTTGCGCTACTGCGCCTTCAGCCTTGGGACAGAGAGCAGGACGGGCCAGGGGGTCGGCCATGTGCACGGTGGGCGTGTGCTGCAGGTGTGTGCGCGTGTGGTGTGTGCATGCATGCACGCTGACTGTGCGGCGGTAGCGTCGATCACAGTGGAGGGAGGGGGGTTCCGACACCGACCTAGAGCCCGTTTTTGAACGGGCTTAGATCTACTAGTATCTATATATTGCTGTAGATCGGTATATAGCCTCCCTTTGATGCTTAGCCGGAGCATTCTGGGAGTCCAGGCATTATTTTCACTAGTTTCTGAATTCTCAGGAAACAAACATCCCCTGACGGGACTGCAGCATTTGTTTGCAATTTCCCAGAAGGGATTGCATTGGTGCTGGTCCAGTAAACCGTCGCTTCCCGACGAATCGCTGCTAAAATTCGCCGGTCACGTCTCTCTGTCCCCGCCACAGGCTGCTCTCTTTGCCTTCGCTATGACGGCAGAGCGCTGTGCACCGGTCAGGAGCCGCTTTCATTGGCTACTGATCCTGTCACTCCATGCAAGCCAATGGGAACGGCTTACATGAATGACAGGGCCAGGAGCCAATGAAAACGGCTCCTGCCCGGCTCACAGTGCTCTGCCATCATAGAGGCTGCTGGGCACCACATTGCGGTGGGGACAGAGCGGCGACAGCGGCGGGGACGGGCGGGGGCGTGCGGTGAATGGGACGTAGAGTCCGATCTGAACCGCAGCGCCCTCTGCCCGCCGTAGATTTATACTGCGGCGGTCCGCAGGTAGTTAATATCTAGGTTTAGGCCGGTTCTGCATCTGGCCATTGCGTTGCAGTGCGATGCTCCACCCCTTCACATCACAATGCAACACAAAAAAAGTCATTCATATGCATCCATATGCATAGCGCCGGCCCCGCACTCCCTTTGCTGCCCCTCGCTCAGTGACGTACTCCCTGCTGGAATTCTCTGGAGTTTCTAGTCGGGTTTCATATTGTTGCGCTCTGCAGCATTGCCGCCAACATATTTTAATTTCCTGTATTGCCCATTGACTAACATTAGATCCAACGGTAACGCGTTGTTGACTTTGCGGCGGCGGATCGGGCACTTGTGACACAAGGCCATAAAGTGCCTGAAAAAGGGAGCTTGAAGTCGGAGGAATACAGAGGCTGTCATCTTCATTCCCTTATAAACAATGCCGGTTGCCTGGCTGTCATAGTGCGATTTTTAGGTTTCGCTGTATATGAGTCACAGCCCTGCAACAAGCAGGCAGCCAGCGGAGTCACACAAAAGTCACAGCATCTCATCTGCCGCTCATTCTGGGCCACTGACTTATAGGTGGAGCATCAGCACAGAAGCCAAGCAACTGGCATTGTTTATTAGAGAATGAAGATGGCAGCTTCCTTATTCCTTTCACTTTAGGTTCATGACCTCTAGTTAGTTATCACGTAGGTAGAGCTACTGTGCAGTCCACTAACTGACTGAAGAGAAACTACCATTTACAGCCCTAGATTCTTAACCCTTACAGTAAAAGTAAGATTCAGGTTGTATCGCATCGCGGGTAATAGTGCGCTGTGCGATGATGTCATTGCACCCACTGGCCTGTAAATGTTGCACCCGGTGCGACGGGTGCCCATGAAATGGCGCATCAATGCGCTGCTTTAGGGGCACTCGATGCGCCGTTTTCATCGCACCGGGTGTGACAACCGCGCACTATTACCCGCGCTGCTCGCTGCGCGCACACTGAGCAGGGCTTTGCGCTAAGTAGCTCTGCACGGCCGTTAGTGCACGCAGAGCTACTTATGGGGCACTAAGAGGCTTTTCACAGCGGTGCTAACACTTAGCGCCGCTTTGTGAATCAAGCCCATTGTGGTGAACACTTACATGTACAATGCCCCCCCCCCCAGTAAGATTGACATGGGGTACCCCCTGACAGAGCCCCCCCTCCAAAGCTGCATTAGGGGGTGCCAAATTCACCCCACACTCCACCATGCCCCACAGGTCCCTCCCAACTTAATTTCAGTCCTTGGGGCCCCTGAAGTGTAGTGGCTCATCTATTCCAACAGGCACGTGCGGAAAAGCACCCCTGTGAGGCTGAAATTGAGAGCCGCGGAAATATGGAGCAGCGTGCGCTGGCCGGAACAGGTAAGCCGCTACTCTGCAGGGACGATGGGTGTTAAAATAAAGTTGAGGGCACATGGGTGTGAGGCGGGCCGCAACATTTGATAGCCCTGAGGCAATTGTCCAGGTTGCCTCTATGGTAGCGCTGGCCCTGTCCATAGGCAGTGATGCTCTCCGGATTAAATTCGGATGAAATCTAAATGAGTTTCATTCAGATTTCATCCTCCTAATTAGTGGACCTGAGCGGTTGTGTGCGGGGGGTGGGGGGGAGGTTAAACTTACCCAGCAGCCCTCTTGTTTAACCCGTCCCATGGCTGCATTCCGAACCACGTCACGTAACTACAAACACTTCCTCCTTCCGGGTTGAAGGAGGAAGTGTTTGTAGTCATGTGACACAGCTTGGAACGCAGTGTGGGATGCACTGTGGGACGGGTTAAAGAAGAAGATGCTTGGTAAGTTTAACACCCCCCCCCCCCCCCACCACCACGCAATTTCCCATCAGTAGTGATAAGTATGCATTTTTCATAATTGTAATTTCGCATTGTAATTCACGACAAAATAAAAGTTTAAAGGATACCCGAACTGACATGTGACATGATGAGATAGACATGTGTATGTACAGGGCCAAGCACACAAATAACTAGGCTGTGTTCCTTTTCAACTTTCTCTGCCTGAAAGAGTTAAATATCAGGTATGTAAGTGGCTGACTCAGTCCTGACTCAGACAGGAAGTGACTACAGCGTGACCCTCACTGATAAGAAATTCTAACTATAAAACAATTTCCTAGCAGAAAATGGCTTCTGAGAGCAGGAAAGAGATAAAAAGGATCAACAGTTTATAAATGTTAGCTGTGGCATACTTCAATGAATGTGTCATTGAGCAAAAATGATAAAACAGATAAAACTTAAAAAGTAGATTTAAATCTAAAATAAAACTGTGGAATATCTTAAAATGTCATTTTTAGGAGAAGGAAGATTGATACAATCCTTTATTTCATAAGTTTATTTTCGCCTCAGGTGTCCTTTAACCACATTAGCACTGTACGGGTAGAGTATTTCAAAATGTACCAACATTCCACTATTGGCTATTTGTGGGTGCCCACATTTCCAGGCGCCTTTTTTCATGTATCCATCCTTCGGGCCTCCGTTGCCATTTGCAGACCAAAAAAGAGATCCAACAAGAGCATAATGGATTGAAAATCCGGGCTGTGCTCCACTACATGCCCAAGCGCAGCCGTACTACGTCTGCGCAAGTACGGCCATGCCAGTGCAGTAAGCTGGAGCCAATCGTGCATAAGCATCTCCGTGCTGCTGCTCAGGTGAAGATCGTAATGAGCTAATTACGATTGCGCAGAATTTCACGTACATTTTTGCAATTATGCCTATACATAATAACGAGTTGTAAATCCAATTGATTTTGCATAGTCATTCGTAATTTCTTGTAAAATTTCACATCATTTTTGCGTAATTTCATGCCAACTTTAGCAGTTAGTAGCAAATCCCTCATACATGCTATTGCTACCAAAATTGCTACATATGTTAAGGAGAACAGTAGGTACAAATAAAAAAAAGAATTTTCCAAAAAGACTTTGTAGTTTTTGAAAAAAATGATTTTAAATATGCAAAGAAAAATAGTTTTTTTCAACTCTGAAAAATTAGTTTAAAAACCATTTTTCTTTGCATTTTTGAAATCGATTTTCTCAAAAACTACAAGGTCTTTTTGAAAAATTCTATTTTTGACTTGTATCCACTGTTTTCCTTAATACCAATTTTTTACAATAGCATGTATGGGAGTTTTGCTATTAACTGCCAAAGTCGGCACAAAATTACGCTAAATTACGCGAAAATTATGGAAAAATTACTCGAAATTATGAAATACTACTATTACATACAAAATTCATTACGATTTTCTCAGAAATTTCGCATTACGATTACAATGCGTAATTGCGTATTTCAATGTGAAATTTTGCATATGCGAAATTTCGGCCCACCACTGGTGGCTGTGCTCATGTGGGTGGAGCATGGCTGCGCTAGTGCATGAAGAGGAGCACAGCCCGGATCTTCCAGAGGGCCCGCTGAACGGCGGCAGTGGCAAGGAGGACACAAGAAGCCTCCCTTTTCTTAGGTAAGTATCTTTTTTTTGTCCTGGCGTTCTACTGTAGTTCAATGTAAGTATGTGGAACGTGGTAGACGTGAGATTTAAGTTTACTTCAGTTCTGCTGTAAACAGTAGATTAAAAATAAATCCAGCTGGTGCCTGACGTGGCACAACCGTCTCCTGCAGTGCCAGAAAAGGGATGACGTTTAACACCAGATAATTGGAGTTGATGTCAGATGTTTAGAAAGGTTTATACCCGTGTTTCCTATTTGATGCTCGCTGCAAATCATTGTGAAATACAGTACGGCTATATTTATACAGCTAGAATGGAAACAAACATTTGTACAACTGCCAATCCTTCTTGCAGGACTCAATAAAGCAATACGCCTGAATGAGCACAGTAAATCGGTGTGTCAGGACTGCCTGAACAAGCTCGCTTTATGGTACTGTAAATCTGCTATCTGCTGCCATAACTCTGCAGTCATCTGACACTATTCACAGAGGCAACGTGATATGTCACACTGCAGCAGCGCCTGCCTCCTCCGCGCACGTCCTAAAGGGACTATCGCACAATGCAGATCACAAGTACAAGAGAAGGTCTTAAGCCCAGAATACACACCATGCAATTTCCAGTCAGATCGACGGGTCGATTTGAAAATTTCTTACCGGTTGGAAATACTCCCTATAGATAACTACTCCCTATAGATAACGCATTTTTCATAAACGAGTTCAGAAAACCGATCGCGTTATTGATCGGGAATAGATCTGACCGGTTGGAAATTATCAACTCGACCTGTTGATCTGATGGGTAGTGATGACATTTTGAAAGGGTGCCAATAATTTTGTCCAGCCCATTTTTAGAGTTTTGTGTGACTAATATTATGTCCAATTTGCTTTTTTTCCTACCTTGTTTTGTTTTGTTCCAATACACACAAAGGGAATAAACATATGTATAGGAAAACGTGTTATGGAAATACTTTTCAGTGATAAATACTTGACTTTCTCACACACACACACACACACACACACACACACACGTACGCACGCACGCACGCACACACACACACACACCTACGCACACACACAGACACACAGACACACACACACACACGTACGCACGCACGCGCGCGCGCGCACGCACGCACGCATGCACACACACACACACACACACACTCATCATTGCTATGTATGTTGAGAGGAATATTCAACAAAAATTTCAAAAAGAACTTGTAGTTTTTGAAATAATTGATTTTGAAAATGCAATGTAATTATGGAAAAAGGGGTTTTAACCACTTCTCCACTCCAAACCTTAGCCGGAAGCGTAGCACTAGTGCTATAGTCTATGGCCTGCGCAGTGGTAATTTCAGCGTTCTAGCAAATGCCGGACCTCAAATTACTTCTCCATCCAAGTTGCTATGACTTGGAGGGGGAATCGTTTTTTACACCACCGGGAATTTCAGCGGTAGCAGGGTGAGCCGTCATTCAATTGGTGGCGTACACATATGTACGTTCCTGGAGTACCCGTGTGTGTGTGTTGGCTTTGTGCTCCTATGAAAAGATTGTCTGACGCCTCCTCCCTGACTACCTCTTGTGGATGATGTCAGGATAAAGAGAAGAGTTTGGACAGCTCATAGGCTGCAATTTCATGTAACCCAGCTGCATATGATATTGATAAAAACAAGGAACACCAAGAGCCCCAATAGTGTAATATGTACTGGTAAATGGTTACTAGATAGAGTAAATATTAATACTCACAAACCAGGGTTACCATTAGGCAACCACTGTAAAGGCAGGTGGGAAGATATTCCTGACCCCACTCAGGAATAAGAAGTCGCTCTCCGTAGATGAGAAAAAAGGGGGTTTAACCCTCCACCCAGGGTGGACTCAATATTATGCAGGAGAACAGAGGCGCCAAAACGATAAAAGGAAGCTAAATGAGCTTAAAAACCAAATTCTTGGTAAATAGAGGAGGCAGTGGTGGACTTACCTCCTCCAAGTAGACACACAACGACTGTAGTAAAGACAGTCAATATATTTTATTTATGAACTCCAAATATGCAATGCGTTTCGCAGGTTTGATCCCGCTTCATCAGGCAATAACAACGGAGCAATAGCACATGTGGTCAGAGCCAGGCACCTCTGTGCTATGACATTGAGATAGGAGTTCAGCATTGTAAACCCTGTGTGATGAAACGCGGAAAAGCCGCTGCCTCTCAAGGTGAGGCGGCTGTTTCCGCGTCCAGCATGGCGTCACAACACGGAAAAAACGCCGCATGCCGCATAGGCAGAGCGGCGGAATCCGCATTGGTAACGGCGGAATCTGCATTGGAGGCGGCTCCCGCACTCGCTTCACTGGATACATTGCAAAACAGTACTGGTGTGGCTGGGACTGATAGTCCACCTAGATTCAGAGTGACACGCGCGCGCGCACAGAGGCAGAGCTTAAATAACAGCCAGAAGGGAGTCAGCTGACCAGGCGGGTCAGCTGACATTTTCCACTACTCTCATTGGTCCAGCAATTAGGGAGGTCCTGGAGAGGTCCTTGTGTATATATACGGCTGGCTGTTCACTTGCTCTTTGTCTGGCGTTGCGAACACATACGTGGGAGCACTCAGACCCGTAGTCAGATCCTTAAGTGTGCCGGGACCAGCTGGAGCTGTAATCCTACACTTAGCTAGATTCTGTTGATAGCTTAAAGTACTAGTTTGATTGTGATTATCTGTTATGACCTTCTGCCTGCCTGACCATCCTCTTGTATTCTGATCTTGTACCTTGCTATTCTGATACTCTGTTGCCAAACCCCGGCTCGTCCTTAGACTCTGCTTCTGCCTCTTGATCTTGTACCTCGATATTTCTGATACCCTGTTGCCGAACTCTGCCTGTACCTAGACTCTGCCTCTGCCTTCTGAATCTGTACTTTATCTGTTCGTGTGTTACGATCTGGCTTGTCTGACCTCGAGAACCAACCTCACTATTGGAGGCGGTTCCCCGTCCTGTTAGTGACACTTTCTCCTGAGTGTCACTCTCAGACTTACCTTCCTACTCGCAGCCTGACTCCTCCCGCCTTGGAGAGTTCAGGTCTTCGGAAGGAAGCCGTGCAGTACTCCCCACTGCACTGAGGCTCAGTCCTCTTAGTGTTACTGTTACACCAAACACTACACTCTACTCAAGTACAGAGGTTAGCTGGTATATCGGATTATCGGTGATACTGCAGATCACTTATAATCTGGTATACATCTGTATTCCCAGTGATACTGCAGATCACCGGTAATCAGATCCTCTCTGTGCTCCACCGTTCGTTACAGAACGCCAGACCAAAGACAAAATGGACGCACGCACTGGTCCTCTGGGTGAACGTGCCACCTCAGTGGATAATGTCAATCGAGTGCTGGGTGAACACAAAGCATTGATTGAGGCTCTGACAGGGTCCGTCCAAACCCTCCAGACGTCAGTGGATGAAGTGCGATCCCCTCCTAGCGCAGACATACGCATGCCCGTTCCAGAACGGTTCTCTGGCCACAGATCTGACTTCCGCAATTTTAGGAGTAGAGTGTTATCATATTTTGAATTAAGACCCCGATCCTCTGGTACTGAGGCCCAGAAAGTCACGTTCATCAAAACTTTACTGGCCGGTGATTCTCAGACCTGGGCATATAACCTGTCCCCTAGAGACACAGCTCTGACCTCAGTAGAGAAATTCTTTAAGGCCATGGCCGTAATTTACGACGACCCAGACCTTGCTGCGACCTCTGAGCGGAAGTTCAAGCTTTTACGGCAAGGCAAGGGTCCAGTCGAAGAGTACGCGGCCGAATTTCGTAGGTGGTCAGTTACCGCCAGATTTGACACCTATGCCCTGATGGATTACTTCCTGTCTGGGTTGTCGGAGGAGGTCTCCGACCTAATGTTAAGTTTACCCTAGCCCAAAACAGTCGATGAGGCCATCTCATCGGCCATTCGAGTCGACCGTAGGCTACGCCCTCAGAGACAGACTAGGGGCAGTCACCGTGTCAGGGTGACATCTCACGCGGCACCTTCCGCTGCACCCCTAGTAACACCATCTCCGCCTGTCTCACCCTCTCCGGCCTTGCCTCCACCCGAGCCAATGCAGATTGGTCGATCAAAACTGACCCAGGTGGAACGAAGGCGGAGAATGACTGAACAACTGTGCCTGTACTGTGCAGAAGCGGGGCATAGAGTGCGAAACTGCCCTAACACGCCGGGAAACGAGTCTGCCTAGGAGTAGTGGGGGGTGACACCCTAGGCACACAATTCTCACCCCATAAAGAGAAAAAATTGCTTCTCCCTTATACGATTACATGGGATAATACGTCTGTAGCCACTGAGGCTTTTATTGATTCTGGCTCAGCGGCTAATTTTATGAACTTTGAATTTGCTCAGGAGTTGGGTATTCCTCTCACTCCAGTGAGACCCCCCATTTAGGTGATGGCAGTAGACGATTCCCCTCTGCAACGGAATCGTTCCCTGTCACAGACCCCGGAGGTGAAGGTCACGATAGGGGTACTGCATGGGGAACAACTACAGTTTTTCGTATTACATATGTCAACCTCCACTATCATCCTAGGCATGCCGTGGTTACAAGTCCATTCACCACAAATAGACTGGGCTACGGGTCAGGTAACCAGCTGGTCCGATCATTGTCGCCAGCAGTGTTTAGGGAAGGTGACATTGGGCCAGACCAGGGTTCAGTTGGAAGGGGTTCCAGTACAGTATTCTGAGTATGCCGATGTGTTCTGTTCTAAGGCCGCTGACAAGTTACCGCCGCATCGCCCATTTGATTGCCCCATTGATCTCCAAACTGGTTGTATGCCCCCTAGGGGTCATCTTTACAATTTGTCCGGGCCAGAGAAACTGGCCATGCAAGAGTATATTCGTGAGAATTTAGCTAAGGGGTTCATTCGACCATCCCGGTTGCCCGCAGGTGCAGGGTTTTTCTTTGTGAAGAAAAAAGACGGGAGTCTGCGACCGTGCATAGATTACCGGGGCCTGAATAAAATCACGATAAAAAATCGTTACCCCTTGCCCCTAATAGATGACCTTTTCACTCAAGTTACCAACGCTAAAGTCTTTTCAAAATTAGACTTGCGGGGCGCATACAACCTGGTGAGGATCAGAAAGGGCGATGAATGGAAGACGGCCTTTAACACACCCGACGGGCACTATGAGTATTTGGTGATGCCCTTCGGGTTGTGTAACGCCCCGGCCGTCTTCCAGGAATTGATTAATGAGGTATTCAGAGAGGTGTTGGGCAGGTTCGTGTTAGTATACCTGGACGATATACTTATCTTTTCCAACAACCTCTCTGAGCACAGAACACATGTCCGAAATTGTACTGGACAAACTGAGGCGGAACTCGCTTTATGCAACGTTGGAAAAATGTATTTTCGAGGTGACATCTGTTTCTTTTTTAGGGTACATTATTTCCACTTCGGGTCTGTCAATGGATCCTGCCAAGGTCTCTGCTGTGATAGAGTGGCCCCAACCCGTGGGGTTAAAGTCTTTGCAGAGATTCTTAGGCTTTGCTAACTACTATCGGAGGTTCATAAAGGGGTACTCCACTGTTATCTCACCCCTCACTAGTCTCACAAAAAAAGGGGCAGATACTAACCAGTGGACCCCAGAAGCCCTACAAGCGTTCTCTACCCTGAAAACCTTGTTTTGTTCAGCACCCATCCTGAGGCATGTCGACACCTCTTACCCCTTTATTGTCGAGGTGGACGCCTCGGAGGTTGGGGTGGGGGCTGTGCTGTCTCAGCGGTCAGGGTTACAGGGAAGATTACATCCTTGTGCTTATTTCTCTCGTAGGTTCTCCCCGGCGGAGAGAAACTACGATATCGGCAACAGAGAGCTCCTGGTCATTAAACTTTCCTTTGAAGAATGGCGTCACTGGCTGGAAGGAGCAGAGCATACCATTACAGTGTACACTGATCACAAGAACCTGGAGTACATCGAGGGGGCTAAGAGGTTAAGTCCCCGTCAGGCTCGATGGTCATTGTTCTTTTCGAGGTTCAGGTTCATTATTACGTACACCCCGGGCAGCAAGAACATCAAGGCAGATGCCCTGTCCAGATGTTTTGAGCTGGAGACAGCCCAGCCCTCTGACCCAGAATCCATTATCCCACAGAGGTTAGTGCTAGCGGCAACTGAGACTTGGGAGGACTGGACAGAGACCCTGAGTCCAGTGGCGTAGCTACGGAGCTGTGGGCCCCGATGCAAGTTTTACAATGGGGCCCCCCAAGCACTCTATACACAACAATTGATACAGTGCACCAAAACCTGCCAATGGCAACTACAGTGTCAGAGGTGCAAGAAGGAGATGGGGAACAGTTTGTTAATGATTAGCACTATTTAAAGTATCCATAGAAGTGATTATTATGAGCACAGGACCAATAGAGGTCTAATACTGCAGTTGAGGGAGGGCCCTTCGGGGCCCCTCTGGCCCAAGGGCCCCGATGCGGTCGCTACCTCTGCACCCCCTATTGCTACGCCCCTGCCTGAGTCCCTTCCAGCAGGATGTCCCTGAGGGGAAACCGGAAGGGGTTATGTTTGTGCCCTTACCCTTTAGTCTCCGCATTTTACAGATGTTTCATTACCACAAGAATGCGGGACACCCGGGGGCAGCCAGAACTCAGGATCTGGTATCCAGGTGTGCTTGGTGGCCTTCTCTGGCAGCAGACTGCAGGGAGTTCGTTAGGGAGTGTGCTGTATGTGCAAAAAGTAAACCCTCCCGGCTGGCACCTGTGGGTACCTTGCAGCCTTTGCCCACCCCGAGTGAACCATGGACTCTCTTGTCCATGGATTTTGTAGGTGAGCTTCCCAGGTCAGAGGGTATGTCGGTCATTTGGGTGGTAGTCGACCGCTTCAGTAAAATGGCCCATTTTGTGCCCTTGAAAGGACTCCCCTCGGCCCAGGAATTGGCCGACTTGTTTATCACACATGTTTTCCGGCTACACGGCATTCCGGAAAACATAGTGTCGGATCGGGGAGTCCAGTTCGTTTCTAGATTTTGGAGGGCATTTTGCCAACAAATGGGCTTGAAGCTGTCGTTTTCATCGGGCTACCACCCACAGACCAATGGTCAAACGGAGAGAACCGATCAGTCTTTAGAGCAATTTTTGAGGTGCTACGTTGCAGAGGCGCAGAACGACTGGGTCAAATTTCTGCCTTTCGCTGAGTTCACGCAAAATAATTTGAGAAGCTCTTCCACCGGATTTTCTCCGTTCCAGGTAGTGTCTGGAAGATTGCCCAAATTTTCACCATTGCCAGTGGCCTCCACCCCATTTCCAGCTCTGGAGGCCTGGCAAAAGTATTTTAAAAACATTTGGCGCACGGTGAGAGATAGTTTGCAAAAGGCGTTTTTGAATCAGAAGGGTCAAGCTGATAAAAGACGTTCGGTGGAGTGGAGCTTCCAGCCAGGAGACTTGGTGTGGGTGTCCACACGTCATTTGACCCTGAAACAGCCCTCAGACAAATTGGGCCCCAAGTTTGTTGGTCCATTTCCGATAGTGAAAAAGATTAACAACGTTACCTATACCGTTAATCTTCCCGCCAGCATGCGTGGGGTAAGGTCATTTCACGTATCCCTGCTCAAACCTGCAGTCCATATGGGCCCTACTCCTCCTCCTCCTGTCCTGGTAGATTGTCAACCTGAGTTCGAAATTGAGAAAATTTTGGACTCACGCATTGTCCAGAACTCGGTACAGTATCTGGTACACTGGAAGGGGTATGGCATTGAGGAGAGACAATGGGTACCGGGGACTCGCATGCATGCGGATGAATTGAGGAAAGAGTTTCATGCCTTACACCCCGAGAAACCTGGTAGGAGTTGTCCGGAGTCCACTCCTCGGGGGGGTACTGTGATGAAACGCGGAAAAGCCGCTGCCTCTCAAGGTGAGGCGGCTGTTTCCGCGTCCAGCATGGCGTCACAACGCGGAAAAAAACGCTGCATGCCGCATAGGCAGAGCGGCGGAATCCGCATTGGTAACGGCGGAATCCGCATTGGTAACGGCGGAATCCGCATTGGAGGCAGTTCCCGCACTCGCTTCACTGGATACATTGCAAAACAGTACTGGTGTGGCTGGGAGTGGGACTGATAGTCCACCTAGATTCAGAGTGAAACGCGCGCGCGCACAGAGGCAGAGCTTAAATAACAGCCAGAAGGGAGTCAGCTGACCAGGCGGGTCAGCTGACATTTTCCACTACTCTCATTGGTCCAGCAATTAGGGAGGTCCTGGAGAGGTCCTTGTGTATATACTGCTGGCTGTTCACTTGCTCTTTGTCTGGCGTTGCGAACACATACGTGGGAGCACTCAGACCCGTAGTCAGATCCTTAAGTGTGCCGGGACCAGCTGGAGCTGTAATCCTACACTTAGCTAGATTCTGTTGATAGCTTAAAGTACTAGTTTGATTGTGATTATCTGTTATGACCTTCTGCCTGCCTGACCATATTCTGATCTTGTACCTTGCTATTCTGATACTCTGTTGCCGAACCCCGGCTCGTCCTTAGACTCTGCTTCTGCCTCTTGATCTTGTACCTCGATATTTCTGATACCCTGTTGCCGAACTCTGCCTGTACCTAGACTCTGCCTCTGCCTTCTGAATATGTACTTTATCTGTCCGTGTGTTACGATCTGGCTTGTCTGACCTCGAGAACCAACCTCACTATTGGAGGCGGTTCCCCGTCCTGTTAGTGACACTTTCTCCTGAGTGTCACTCTCAGACTTACCTTCCTACTCGCAGCCTGACTCCTCCCGCCTTGGAGAGTTCAGGTCTTCGGAAGGAAGCCGTGCAGTACTCCCCACTGCACTGAGGTTACTGTTACACCAAACACTACACTCTACTCAAGTACAGAGGTTAGCTGGTATATCGGATTATCGGTGATACTGCAGATCACTTATAATCTGGTATACATCTGTATTCCCAGTGATACTGCAGATCACCGGTAATCAGATCCTCTCTGTGCTCCACTGTTCGTTACACCCTGTCAGTGAGGTATAAAAAAAAAAGAATAATGCAAAAATAGTTTATGCACAATCTACCAAATGTGGTGCATTGAAAATTACGATGGTATGTATTGTAACTGAAACATGAAGGGGGTCATAGTGCTAGAATCAGAATCAAAGTTTGAATCAATCAGTTTTGTTTATTTTCCAAGCATGACTGGGTCATGCCTGGAATTGGTTTTGGCACATACTGAAGACAGGTGCAAGACTAAAGGTTAAAGGGAACCTTAACTGTGTAAAGGAAAAAAAAGTTTCACTTACCTGGGGCTTTCCATAGCCCCCTGCAGCTGTCCTGTGTCCCCGCAGCTCCTCAAGTGTCATCTGGCCCCCCGCAGGGGCTTAGTTTCGTTTTCGGATGACTGCCAGTTGGCTCCTGGCAACGCGTCCATTTCTTCATCTTCCTCGCTGTGAAGTGCATCATGCAAGCGTACTTCACCTGCACATGACGCGCTTCACAGTGGGGAAGGCGAAGAATAGGACACGTTGCCGGGAGCCGACTGGTAGTTGTCCGAAAACGAAACTAAGCCACAGCAGGGGACCGGATGACACTTGAGGAGCTGCGGGGGCACAGGACGGCTGCAGGGGGCTTGGGAAAGCCACAGGTAAGTTCAACTTTTTTTCCTTTACACAGTTAAATTTCCCTCTAAGAAGTAAGACTAATTTAGTTGGACAAGGAAGAATAGACCCTGCTGGACTTTTTTTTTTGGGCAGAGGCAGTGTAGGCCTTCCAGCTCAAGTCATTGGCGATGGTTGCACCCAGGAAGCAGACACAGGTTATTCTTTTGACTTCAGTGTCAGGGCAGTTTCTAGGCTAAAATGTACCCAGGGCGCAGGTGTAAAAATTGCCCCCCCCCCCCCCGGGAGCCAGGTATAGGTGCCCCCAGTTTAGCCAGGTATAAGTGCCTGCAGTTTAGGTTAGCCAGGTCTAGTTGCACTCAGTATAGGTAGCCAGCTATAGGTCCCCCAGTATAGGTAGCCAGGCATAGGTACCCAGTATAGGTAGTAGGTAGCCAGGCATAGGTGCCCCAGTATAGTTGCCCCCAGTATAGGTTAGCCAGGTAGGTGCCTCCAGTATAGGTAGCTGGTATAGTTGCCCCCAGTATAGGTTAGATAGGCAGGTGCCCCCAGTAGAGGTTAGATAGGTAAGTGCCCCCAGTACAGGTTAGATAGATAGGTGCCCCCAGTTTAGATTAGATAGGTAGGTGCCCCCAGTATAGGTTAGATAGGTAGGTGCCCCCAGTACATGTTAGCTAGGTGGGTGCCTCTAATAGGGAGCCAGAATAGTTGTCCCCAGCATAGGTTAGTTAGGTGCCTCCAATATAGGTAGCCAGTATAGTTGCCACCAGTATAGGCTAGGTAGGTAGGTAGGTGCCCCCAATATAGGTTAGATAACTAGGTGCCCCCAGTATAGATTAGATAGGTATATGCCTCCAGTATAGGTTAGATAGGTAGCTGCCCCCCAGTAAAGGTTAGATAGGTAGCTGCCCCCCATTATAGTTTGGATTGGTAGCTGACCCCCAGTATAGGTTAGATTAAGTAGCTGCCCCCCCCCCCCCCAGTATAGGTTAGATTACTTAGCTGCCCCCCAGTATAGGTTAGATAGGTAGCTGCCCCCCAGTATAGGTTAGATTAGGTAGGTGCCCCCCAGTATAGGTTAGATAGGTAGCTGCCCCCCAGTATAGGTTAGATTAAGTAGCTGCCCCCCAGTATAGGTTAGATTAAGTAGCTGCCCCCCAGTATAGGTTAGATTAGGTGACCCCCCCCCCAATAATAGAGAGGGAAGTCAGCAGCGGGAGGGCAGCCCGACCTCTCCCTCCCTTCCTCTCCGGGCGGCCCTCCGTGCTCCCCCCTCCGATGCAGAGCGCAGCAGCCAGCAGGGAAGCCCTGTAATTGTAATAGTAACAACTCACCTCCCTGGTTCCAATCGCCGGTCACTATCCGCTGGTCTTCTCTCTGCACACAGGCTGATACACACGCTGCTTCCTGTTTAGCGGGAAGCAGTGTGTGTATCAGTGTGTATGCAGATTGCAGAGAGAAGACCAGCGGCTAGTGACCGGCGATTGGAACCTGGGAGGTGAGTTGTTACTATTACAATTACAGGGCTTCCCTGCTGGCTGCTGCGCTCTGCATTGGAGGGGGGAGCACGGAGGGCGCCCGGAGAGGAAGAGAGGCACGGAGGGCTGCCCTCCCCGTGGCTGACTTCCCCCCTCCATTACTGCGCCCCCCGCTTCTTCAGCGCTCAGGGTGCCCGCACGGGCCGCACGGCCCAAGAAACGGCCATAGGTGGTGTTAAGGATCAGCTTGTTCTCTCTACACTAGCGCTATATTCTGTTAACCTCCTGTCAGTAGGCCTGCTAGATGTTCTTAGCTACAAGGCAAATGGCGGTGGTGTCATCAGCAAATTTGATGACCTTGACAGTTTTACATGGATGCAGTTATTTATGTAAAGGAGTGTGCTGTGAATAAGCATTTATTTGTGTAGAGCCATCCTCGTCACCAATTTGTTGTGTTCGGTAATCATGGATGCAGAATACACAGAGTTTGGTTTATGCACAGGCTTTCAGCAGCTTTCTACATAATGCAATACTTTCCTCCATGGTTCTAGCATGCATAAAACAGGAACCATCGATCTACAACAGTCTGAATAATCTTATGCTGTCCCACAGTATCACAGTGCTTTCTACAGGCCAGAAGTATACACACCACAAGATGTATCTCACACACAGGCCTGAACTAGGACTTTTTTTTTCTTCCACAAAGTGAAAAAAACAGATACAACCCCAGCCCCCCCCCCCCCCCAACACCACCACCACCACTACACACACACCTAGGGAGTCTGTATACTGAGTTCTGGCTATCAGAGATCAAAGTTTTCTGTAGAGTAGCAGTTTACCTGTCCCTGCTGGTGTTCTCCTACATTGGTTCATGTGATCCCGTCTACATTCCTGCTGTCTGCATCATCTCAGTGACCCGGCAGCATGTTAATATGCAATAACATGTGCCGGGTCATGGAAGAGAGGGGCCTCTGTGAGGATGAGGCTAGTTAAGGGAGCCCCCCGGGTTAATTTTTGCCCAGGAACCCCATTGTAACTAGAACCGGCCCGATGGTAGGTTCTCTTTAGAAATAAAACCGCACATTCTTACTGTACGTTTTCATTACTTTTCCTCGCTCTCTGTCTGGAAGTGTGTCTGTAGAAACATAAGTCAAAAGATTTACAGCACTGGTGAGGTCTCCGCAGCCTTCCTCTGAGGATCAGCCTCCTCAGCGGAGTCTGCTATAAATTTTAGCTGCAGGGAAGAACTGGCACAGCTCATGAACTTACATTGTTTCTGGTCCACCAGAGACCCATACAAGGGCTGCATGAAATGGTCAGGAAAAGAATATAATATAACGTAAACTCAGGAATAAAAAAAAAAAAACATACAAGAAATGCGTAAGCTATAACTGAACTCCAATCAAAAGGATTTTCCTACTCGGTCCTTTGTAGGGGCTCAGGTGGTAAAACTTGTTTTTATCTTTGTAGAAGCTTTGTGGTAGCTGTTTTTAAGTAAATCACATTTAGTCCGCTTTTTGCATTTGAGGCGACACCCCGCCCTCGCCACATCATACACCGCACAAAATCACACACATAGGACCCTGCTGCAGCGTACACACAAAAATATTGTTTATATCTACTGTTATTCTTTTTTGTTTTTAAAGTGTGGATGATGTATTCTATTGTAATAATATTTTCGAATGAAAATTGTTAATTATGATAATAAAACAGTAGAAAATCTTACTGATATTTTACTACTGCATATTTTAACCCTACTCTCACACAGAACCCTCCCCTAATGCCTAACCTTAACCCCAATGGTGGTGCCTAACCCTAAGACCCCCCTGGTGGTGCCTAATCCTAACCACAGCTAGAGATGGCCCGAACGGTTCGCCCGCGAACGGTTCCAGGCGAACTTTAGGTGGTTCGCGTTCGCCGGCGAAGGCGAACTTTTGCGGAAGTTCGATTCGCCCCATAATGCTCCATTGAGCACAACTTTGACCCCCTACATCACAGTCAGCAGTAGTGTTGGGCGAACAGTGTTCGCCACTGTTCGGGTTCTGCAGAACATCACCCTGTTCGGGTGATGTTCGAGTTCGGCCGAACACCTGACGGTGCTCGGCCAAACCGTTCGGCCATATGGCCGAACTAAGAGCGCATGGCCGAACGTTCCCCGAACGTTCGGCTAGCGCTGTGATTGGCCGAACGGGTCACGTGGTTCGGACCCGAACGCGCTCTGATTGGCCGAACTGTCACGTGGTTCGGGTAAATAAATACCCGAACCACGTCATATCTCCGCCATTTGTCTGTGGGTTTAGCTTTGGGTAGGCAGGCAGGGTAGTTCGCGCTCCAGCCACGCTAGCCAGGGTCCCCCCCAGTCATTGTGTGTCGCTGCTGGGAATAGTAGTACACCGCTCGCTCAGCATTCTGTTTACTGCCACTCTGTGTACCTCGCTCAGCCACACTATATAGCATTCTGTTTACTGCCACTCTGTGTCTGCTGGGAATAGTAGTACACCGCTTGCACAGCCACACTATATAGCATTCTGTTTACTGCCACTCTGTGTACCTCGCTCAGCCACACTATATAGCATTCTGTTTACTGCCACTCTGTGTCTGCTGGGAATAGTGGTACACCGCTCGCTCAGCCACACTATATAGCATTCTGTTCACTGTTCTGTGTCTGCTTGGAATAGTGGTACACCGCTCGTTCAGCCACACTATATAGCATTCTGTGTACTGTTCTGTGTCTGCTGGGAACAGTAGTACACCGCTCGTTCAGCCACACTATATAGCATTCTGTGTACTGTTCTGTGTCTGCTGGGAACAGTAGTACACCGCTCGCTCAGCCACACTATATAGCATTCTGTTCACTGTTCTGTGTCTGCTGGGAATAGTGGTACACCGCTCGCTCAGCCACACTATATAGCATTCTGTTCACTGTTCTGTGTCTGCTGGGAATAGTGGTACACCGCTCGCTCAGCCACACTATATAGCATTCTGTTTACTGTTCTGTGTCTGCTGGGAATAGTGGTACACCGCTCGCTCATCCACACTATATAGCATTCTGTTCACTGTTCTGTGTCTGCTGGGAATAGTGGTACACCGCTCGCTCAGCCACACTATATAGCATTCTGTTCACTGTTCTGTGTCTGCTGGGAATAGTGGTACACCGCTCGCTCAGCCACACTATATAGCATTCTGTTCACTGTTCTGTGTCTGCTGGGAATAGTGGTACACCGCTCGCTCAGCCACACTATATAGCATTCTGTTCACTGTTCTGTGTCTGCTGGGAATAGTGGTACACCGCTCGCTCAGCCACACTATATAGCATTCTGTTCACTGTTCTGTGTCTGCTGGGAATAGTGGTACACCGCTCGCTCAGCCACACTATATAGCATTCTGTTTACTGTTCTGTGTCTGCTGGGAATAGTGGTACACCGCTCGCTCATCCACACTATATAGCATTCTGTTCACTGTTCTGTGTCTGCTGGGAATAGTGGTACACCGCTCGCTCAGCCACACTATATAGCATTCTGTTCACTGTTCTGTGTCTGCTGGGAATAGTGGTACACCGCTCGCTCAGCCACACTATATAGCATTCTGTTCACTGTTCTGTGTCTGCTGGGAACAGTGGTACACCGCTCGTTCAGCCACACTATATAGCATTCTGTGTACTGTTCTGTGTCTGCTGGGAACAGTAGTACACCGCTCGTTCAGCCACACTATATAGCATTCTGTGTACTGTTCTGTGTCTGCTGGGAACAGTAGTACACCGCTCGTTCAGCCACACTATATAGCATTCTGTTCACTGTTCTGTGTCTGCTGGGAATAGTGGTACACCGCTCGCTCAGCCACACTATATAGCATTCTGTTCACTGTTCTGTGTCTGCTGGGAACAGTAGTACACCGCTCGTTCAGCCACACTATATAGCATTCTGTGTACTGTTCTGTGTCTGCTGGGAACAGTAGTACACCGCTCGTTCAGCCACACTATATAGCATTCTGTTCACTGTTCTGTGTCTGCTGGGAATAGTGGTACACCGCTCGCTCAGCCACACTATATAGCATTCTGTGTACTGTTCTGTGTCTGCTGGGAACAGTAGTACACCGCTCGTTCAGCCACACTATATAGCATTCTGTTCACTGTTCTGTGTCTGCTGGGAATAGTGGTACACCGCTCGCTCAGCCACACTATATAGCATTCTGTTCACTGTTCTGTGTCTGCTGGGAATAGTGGTACACCGCTCACCCGTCACTGTATAGCATTGTGCTCTGTGTCGCTGCTGGGAATAGTGGTACTGTATAGCATTTCTGTACTGCCACTGTACTGCTGCCAGTCAGCGTGTACTGTAAGGATAAGTGAAATGAGGAAGAAATCCGGTGAAAGAGGGAGGGGCAAGGGAAGAGGTGTTTCCCCTGACGGTTCACGTACAGGCCACAGGGGAGCACCCAAGAAAACCCACTCAATACCACCCATGTTGTCCAGGACAACAACCCTCACAAATCCAAAAGAACAGGACCAGATAATTACTTGGATGACCTCTCAAGCGTCCAGCAGTGGGTTAAGCAGCACCAGCACATCACGCACGAGGTCCGAGTCCTCAGCCAGTTACAAGGAGCCAGTGGGCACAAAGCTGACACAACCGGCAGCGACACCACGCACACAACTGCCAGATAACCAGTCCGATGAATTACCTCAGGACACAATGGGGTATTCGCAGGAGCTATTCACAGCCCAACAAACTTCCACCTTTCAAAGGTCAATGGAGGAACAGCCAGAAATGTTGTGCCTGGATTCACAACCGTTAACTGTGGGAAATGTACCGCGCACTGAAATACGAGGCGAGTCCGAAGAGGACTCGGAAACCCAAATCCCAGAGCAATTTGGGCAGGAGGGGTTGCAATTGCAGGAGGTCGGCCGACAAGATCTGGAAGACGACGTTGGAGTGTGCTGCGCAGAGGTTGTTGTGGGGAGCTCTACTCCACGGCGGTGGCCCACAATGACATATGACGAGTTTGAGGAGATGGAAGAGGAGGGTATGGACAATGTGGACAGAGACCCAGATTTTGTTTGTGAACGAGAACATCGCCGTCGTAGCAGCAGCACAGATGAGTCTGTTGAAGAACACACTGCTGCACGAGTTCGCCTTGTGCCACAAGGTAGGCGGCGCGCAATTTCAGGCACCACAAGCGTGGAAGTTCAAGTGAGAGGCAAAAGAGGAGCAAACAGAAATCGCCAGCAAGGAGGCAGGTGCTCCAAAGTCTGGGCTTTCTTTGAAGACTGCACTGAGGATGTTACCATGGCGATTTGCAAGGTGTGCAAGACCCGCCTGAGCAGGGGGAAAAATATTAACAACCTCTCCACCACCAGCATGAGCCGTCACATGCTATCCAAACATCCCACTCTTTGGGCAAACGCGTCAGGACAGGGTACCAGAAACAACACTGCCTCCCTTGGGTTCACCAGACCCGCCTCAGCAGCAGCAGTAGCCCAGCCATTGCGTGGTTCACAACATTCACAAACATCAGACGACGCTGACACTGTCACTTTCCGGAGTAGTGCTCTTGAGGTCTCCCAGTGTTCATCAAACACAACAACCAACAGCCCTTCCGTGTGCAGCGCTACGGTTCAGTTGTCTGTGTCGGAGATGTTTGAGCGCAAGAGGAAATTGCCAGCAAATGACCCCCGGGCCGTGGCAGTAACAGCCAGCATAGCCAAGCTTCTGGCCTGCGAAATGCTGCCATATCGATTGGTGGAGACAAACAGCTTCAAGGGCATGATGTCAGTGGCCATCCCACGTTACGTGGTTCCCAGCCGCTACCACTTTGCACGCTCTGCAGTGCCTGAGTTGCATGAGCACGTGGTCAGCAAAATAACCCGAAGCTTGAAGAATGCCGTTGCCTGCAAGGTTCACCTCACCACTGACACCTGGACGAGTGCGTTCGGCCAGGGTAGATACATCTCCCTTACCGCGCACTGGGTGAACCTTGTGGAGCCTGGCAGCGATTCCTCACCTGCTACGGCACGGGTGTTGCCCACGCCACAAACAGCTGCACCGCCGTCCCTCCCACTGGATAACAGCAGCACCTACCTCTCTGACTCCTTCTCCTCCAACGCATCTCAAAGCTGTACCTCATCCGGAAACGCTAACCCAGCAGCAGTAGGATCGTGGAAGCAGTGCAGCACAGCTGTTGGCATGCGTCAGCAAGCGTTGCTGAAGCTAATCTGCCTTGGGGATAAGCAGCACACAGGGGAGGAAATTTGGAGGGGAATAAAGGAACAGACGGATTTGTGGCTGGCACCGCTGGACCTGAAACCGGGCATGGTTGTGTGTGATAATGGGAGTAATCTCATTCGCGCTTTAAGGTTGGCTAAGCTGACACACATCCCTTGCCTGGCGCACGTGATGAACCTAGTAGTTCAGCGGTTCCTGAGGACATACCCAGGCGTGCCCGATCTGCTGTTGAAGGTGCGTCGAGTGTCCAAACATTGTAGAAATTCCAGTACTGCTTCGGGGGCACTCGCCAAGATGCAGGAGCGCTTCAATCTCCCCCACCATCGCTTGCTGTGTGATGTCCCTACGCGCTGGAATTCTACGCTGCACATGCTAGCCCGCTTTTGCGAGCAGAAGAGTGCAGTGGTCCAGTACATGACGGCGCAGTACCGAGGCGCATCCGGCCAGCTGCCAAGCTTCTGTGGATCCGATTGGGCCAACATGTTGGACCTCTGCCAAGTCCTCCAAAATTTTGAGCAATCCACGTTGCTTGTGAGCAGTGACAACTCTTCAGTCAGCATTACCATACCACTGCTGTGTTTACTGAAGAGGTCGATGTTAAAAATCAAGGAAACAGCTGTCATGATGCAACTGGGGGAATCTGAAGGAGAAAACGATCAGCGTGATGGTACCAACATCAGGCCATCCGCCTCAGGGAACGCTGGCCCCAGCAGCTATGACGAAGAAGAGGAGGAGGAACAGCTGGAGTTGGAGCAGGAATTTCATGCCACCACTGACGAGGGCCAGAGCGGTGCACGTTGGACTTCCACAATTCAACGCGAATGGTCAGCAGAAGCAGACCAGGAGGAAGGTGACGACTATGATGCATCACAACAACTATCACAACGCTCACAAGAGGATGATGAGGATTCTGGTAGGACTCTGGCACACATGGCTCAATTCATGCTAGACTGCATTGAACGTGACCCACGCATTGTGCGCATTCTGGACAACACCAATTACTGGGTTTATACCCTTCTGGATCCACGGTACAAACACAATGTTCCAAAACTGCTTGAAGAAAGAGTCAGACAGGTCAAAATGGAAGAATACCAGCAGGCCCTTGTGGAGACTTTAGAGAGGAGATTGACATCCTCCCCCTCCTCTAGCCAGTTGTACGCAGACAGACTGACTTCCGCAAACCCAGGACGACCAGGAGGGCAGCAAACAACGCAAGCCGCAGCTAGTACCCAAAAGGGAATGGTATCGGCAGTGTCCTTGGAGTGGGAAAATTTTCTGACACCCATGCAGCCGCAGCCCACTGAACAGCAAGCGTGCAGATCCACCTCCAACACCGATCGCCTGGAGAAGATGGTCAAGGACTACATGTCAGATGGCGTAGCTGTGTCGAACCATCCATCTGCACCCTTCAACTATTGGGTATCGAAGCTAGACACCTGGCACGAACTGGCAATGTACGCAATAGAGGTGCTGGCTTGCCCGGCAGCCAGCGTTATGTCGGAACGCTGTTTCAGTGCTGCCGGAGGCATCGTCACAGATCGGCGTATCCGCCTCTCTACAGACAATGCAGACCGTCTGACTCAAATTAAAATGAATCAATCCTGGATTGGAAATGACTACGCAACACTCCAGGACCCCAACCAAGTAACATGACCAATGAACATCTGGGATGGTGTTGCGTTTCCGGGCCCTGTTTATTGAACCTCTCATCTGTATTACATTTATGACTGCATGGCGGCAAAAAGCATTGCTGCTATATCCGCACGCTTTTTGTCCACATGCAAGGCCTGGGTTGTTGTGTCTCACAAAGCGTGGCCTTCTCCTCCTGCGCCTGCTCCTGTTCCATCACGTCTGCTGCTGCTGGGTTAGCGTTGCCGCGTGGTCCCTGTTTATTGAACCACTTATCTTTATTACATTTATGACTGCATGGCGGTACAAAGCATGCTATCCGCACGCTTCTTGCCCTCATGCAAGGCCTGGGTTGTTGTGTCTCACAAAGCGTGGCCTTCTCCTCCTGCGCCTCCTCCTGTTCCATCACGTCTGCTGCTGCTGGGTTAGCGTTGCCGCGTGGTCCCTGTTTATTGAACCACTTATCTTTATTACATTTATGACTGCATGGCCGTACAAAGCCTGCTATCCGCACGCTTCTTGCCCTCATGCAAGGCCTGGGTTGTTGTGTCTCACAAAGCGTGGCCTTCTCCTCCTGCGCCTGCTCCTGTTCCATCACGTCTGCTGCTGCTGGGTTAGCGTTGCCGCGTGGTCCCTGTTTATTGAACCACTTATCTTTATTACATTTATGACTGCATGGCGGTACAAAGCCTGCTATCCGCACGCTTCTTGCCCTCATGCAAGGCCGGGGTTGTTGTGTCTCACAAAGCGTGGCCTTCTTCTCCTCCTGCGCCACCCTCCTCCTGTTCCATCACGTGTGCTGCTGCTGGGTTAGCGTTACCGGTCCCTTTTCCTGGAACCTCTTATATGTATTACATTTATGACTGCATGCCGACAAAAAACATGTTACCTGTGCAAAGAAAACAGACATTTCCCGCATTTAAAAGACAGTTTTCCCTTTGAAACTTTAAAATCGATTTTCTCAAAAACTATAAGCTCTTTTTGCTAATTTTTTTTTCCTCTTGTACCCACTCCCAAGGTGCACATACCCTGCAAATTTGGGGTATGTAGCATGTAAGGAGGCTTTACAAACCACAAAAGTTCGGGTCCCCATTGACTTCCATTATGTTCGGAGTTCGGGTCGAACACCCGAACATCGCGGCCATGTTCGGCCTGTTCGGCCCGAACCCGAACATCTAGATGTTCGCCCAACACTAGTCAGCAGGCACATTGTCGCCAATAAGACTGCACTCACTCCTAGAGCCCCACTCCCCCTTATAAAAGGCAAGGTTCTCCTGTCATTTTACTCACTCGTCTGCCTACAGTAATTACTTAAGGGACAGCTGCTGACAGACTCTGCTAGGGAGAGCTTAGTTAGGCTCTTGTAGGCTTGTTTCTAGCTGATTGTTATTCCTTATTCCTTATCTCACTCCCTGCTCCCGGAGACAAGGTCTTGTCTTCTAGAGAATTGTAGTATTTCAAAAGCCAGCTTACATACCTTGGTCAGGAATTTAACCCAGGTCTGAGTGCGTGGTAGGTAGCTCTCTTCACCACTATACCACATGCTAAAGCAAGCCTAGCATGTACCATTGTGACATATCCAAGAGAAAAATGAGCTTGCTTAAGGAATTGTAGGATGTCAAAAGCCAACTCACATTGGCCAGGAATAGAACCCAGTACGACCGCTCTGTAGGCTGCTATCCTAACCTTATACCACCAACACAACACACTGCAATGCTACATGCTTAAGCCAGCCTAGCATGTACCATTGTGATATATCCAAGAGAAAAATGAGCTTGCTTAGTGAAATGTAGGATTTCAAAAGCCAGCTTATATACATTGGCTGGGAATCAAACCCAGGTCTAGTGCTCGGTAGGCTGCTATCCTAACCATTATACCACTAACACAACACACTACAATGCTACATGCTGAAGCTAGCCTAGCATGTACCATTATGATATATCCAAGAGAAAAATGAGCTTGCTTAAGGATTTGTAGTATGTCAAAAGCCAACTCACATTGGCCAGGAATAGAACCCAGGCCTACCACTCTGTAGGCTGCTATCCTAACCATTATACCACTAACACAACACACTACAACGCTACATGCTGAAGCTAGCCTAGCATGTACCATTATGATATATCCAAGAGAAAAATGAGCTTGCTTAAGGATTTGTAGTATGTCAAAAGCCAACTCACATTGGCCAGGAATAGAACCCAGGCCTACCACTCTGTAGGCTGCTATCCTAACCATTATACCACCAACACAACACACTACAATGCTACATGCTGAAGCCAGCCTAGCTTGTACCATTGTGATATATCGAAGAGAAAATTGGCCTTGCTTAGGGAATTGTAGGATTTCAAAAACCAGCTTACATACATTGGCTGGGAATTGAACCCAGGTCTAGTGCTTGGTAGGCTGCTATCCTAACCATTATACCACCAACACTACATGCTGAAACTTCTTGGAGCAGACTTCCTTCCTTCCTCCAAAAGACACACATACATACCCAATAAAATCATTCAACAGCAACTGCGTGCACGTTCTTCATGGTACACAGTCTCTGTGGCACAATTGGTTAGCGTGTTTGGCTGTTAACTGCAAGGCTTGTGGTTCAAACCCACCTAGGCATGACCTCGCTTTTTGTGTTCAACAGTTGTCTGAAGAGAACCCCAGATAGCCATGTAGATTCACCTCTCTCTCTCTCTCTTCTCTCTCTCTTCTCTCTCTCTTCTCTCTCTCTTCTCTCCCTCTCTCTCCCTCTCTCCTCTCTCTCTCTCTCTCTCTCTCTCTCTCTCTCTCTCTCTCTCTCTCTCTCTCTCTCTCGGATGGTCACCGCTTTCCACGGAATTGTATTTTCCGCAATTTTGGGTGAAATTGGTCATTCCGTTTCCTCGGAACGGAATTGCCTTTTCAATCCAGCGGAATTCCGAAATTGCCTGTGAAATTCTGCCGGTATCCGTTGATGGTTTTAAGCTGAAAATTCACTTCAATGGCATCAAGTCCTAGAGAGAGAGAGTGAGAGAGAGAGCTCATTTTTCTCTTGGGTATATCACAATGGTACATGCTAGGCTGGCTTTAGCATGTAGCATTGTAGTGTGTTGTGTTGGTGGTAGAATGGAGAGAGAGAGCTCATTTTTCTCTTGGGTATATCACAATGGTACATGCTAGGCTGGCTTTAGCATGTAGCATTGTAGTGTGTTGTGTTGGTGGTAGAATGGTTAGGATAGCAGCCTACAGAGCGGTAGGCATGGGATCTATTCCTGGCCAACGTGAGTTGGCTTTTGACATACTACAAATCCTTAAGCAAGCTCATTTTTCTCTTGGATATATCATAATGGTACATGCTAGGCTGGCTTCAGCATGTAGTGAAATGGTGGTGGTATAGTGGTGAAGTGAGCTACCTACCACGCACTCAGACCTGGGTTCAATCCCTGGCCAAGGTATGTAAGCTGGCTTTTGTAATACTGCAATTCCCTGGAAGACAAGACCCTCCTCCCTCCGCGAGGAGGGAGTACACCGCCTGAAGTTGTAAAGCAGTGTAGGCCTGCAATTGAACATTCAATGAGATTTGTGACCTTAAAACACTGCTTTGTGTCAAATCCAGAATTTTTTCTGGGACTTTTGATTTGTATTGCACTCAACGATGTCTTCCTCCAGGTATTGGACCCCTTGAAACATATTTTCTATCATTTTTCTAGTCAGCAGAAATGTTTCTAAATTTTTAAGTTCGCCTCCCCATTGAAGTCTATTGTGGTTCGCGAAAGTTTGCGCGAATCGAACCTTCCACGAAAGTTCATGAACGGGGTTCGCGAACTGAAAATCAGAGGTTCGCGACATCTCTAACCACAGCCCTGGTGGTGCCTAACCCCAAGACTCCCCCTGGTGGTGCCTAACCCTAAGACCCCCCTGGTGGTGCCTAACCCTAAGACCACCCCTGGTGGTGCCTAACCCAGGGCTGGCTATACCATAAGGCACTGTAGGCACATGCCTACAGGCATCTGTAAATGGAAAGGCGGCTTACTTACCTCCCCTTCTTCCCTATGCAGAGTCCCGAGCAAAGCATAAATGAGTGGTTACTCTCCCAGCTCTCAGCATTCCACTGATCTCCCTTCAGCACCACTAGCTACTTAATACTGATTGTACCTCTGGATACCAAATGCTAAGGGACACCTGTAGCTACCTATGACAGGAAAGTGAAGTAAGAGAGAAGTGACAGCTAGGCCAGCCAGCATACTTGCAGTGCAGTTCGGCGGGGGTTTGAAGGTTCATGAAGGGTGAAGTCTAGTGTAACAAGACATCTGTGCCTATAGGCTCCAGTAATGTAAACCCTGAGACTCTCCCTGGTGATGCCTAACCCTAAGACCCCCCCCCCCCCCCTGAAGGTGCCTAACCCTAAGACCCCCCCAGGTGGTGCCTAACCCTAAGACCCCCCTGGCTGGTGCCTAACCCCTATGACCCCCCCCCCCCCCCCTTGGAGGTGCGTAACACTACCCACCGCACAAACACCATTACAAATGTAAAGTTTGCACATACAAATGATATAATATTTGATAGTGTACCATTTGTACATAGAAACAAAATAATATAAATACAACGTGGCAAGTTTCAAAACACTATATTTAAAAAACGTTTATGTTGTTATGTTGAAAACGGTATTTATCAGGCTCCCCAATTTCTACTTTGTTCACCGTATTATTAATATACAGTAATATTTGCATTAGAGCCTATGTGATGCCCCCCAAGTCATTCGGTAGCTGTAGGCACCTAAATTTCCTGCTACCAATACCTGCTATCGTCAATAGTTAACCTGAGGCCCGAAAACCTGAAAAACCAATGGTGATGCTTTATTATGATTGATTATTAGCGCCACCATGTGTTGTGGAGCTGCTCTGTTGTCTATATAGCACCATGATCTTTGGAGGAAGCGTACAGTAAATACACACAGATTATGCATGCAGCCAGGGAAATTCAGACAATGCAGAGCTGAACATGTACATAGAGATGGGACAGAGATATATACTGTATGTACAGCAGCACCAGGAAACACTGCGGCAGAGCCCTGCCCTTTCTAGCTAACAGTAGAGTGGAGTGAATTTACTATAGTTACTATAATTTGACTAACTTGCACTGCAATTCTTAAAGGAAAACTGAAGTGAGAGGGATATGGATCATCTGCCTCTAATACTTTTAGCCATATACCCTGAACAAGCATGCAGCAGATCAGGTGTTTCTGACAATGTTGTCAGATCTGACAAGAGTAGCTGCATGCTTGTTTCAGGGGTTTGATTCAGACACCACTGCAGCCAAATAGATCAGCAGGGGTGCCAAGCAACTGGTATTGTTTAAAAGGAAAGTAATATGGCAGCCTCCATATTCTTTACACTTCAGTTGCCCTTTAAAAACGTTTCTGCTGATTGCCAGCCTGAAGAACTATCTCAAGGCCTGGTAAATGGCTGGCATAGCGTCAGACAGGTGGTCCGTGGTGAAATTTGGAGGGAGATGCAGATGAAAGTTATCTTGACTGGGTACTATGTTTTTGATTTTAAGAAATCTTCTGTAGCCTCATTTTATCTTACCTCATGTCCGAAATGTGGGTTTACATCCCCGGATCTATTTCATTTGCTTTGGAGCTGTATTAAAATACAACATTTTTGGAAAACAGTAACGAAACTTTGTTTTCCGGTGACAAAAATAACAAGATCCTTAAACCCAAAGTTAATGCTTTTTCATTATGACTCTACCCTAAAAGGCAATTCGACCAATTCTTTAAAACCCTTGAAGCATTTATTTTTTCTAGCAGCGAAAAAATGTATATTAACACTTTGGATACATTCTGAATGTCCCTCACATAGACAAGTTCTTGGAAAAATGCGCTCTCTAATGTACATTGCTAAATTTGACGCTGAACAAACTAAATCCAAATCTACTCATAAGTTTTTCAAAATTTGGCGCAATTTTATAATTACATTTGCTCCTAAAGCAGAATTGCAAAAAATAATGCGCCCTTTTACCTATACCACTTGGTATCTTAGGAAGAAAATAGCAGGAACTTTGGGTCCTTTGGGAAATTGAGGATGATATTTAATAAGGTTAGAAATAATCTATGCCCTTTCACTATTAGCTTATGAATATTTGCTGATGAAAGCTTTTGCACAAATAAATACCTACTGGATCTTTGTTGGTTGTGACGTGTGATTAGATAGCTAGATATGTTTCTTTTATTAGCTGCTCCTAGTTTTACTCGAGATCTATCCTTTTTTGATGGTAGTGAGAGTGCCGTCAACTTACCGGTAAGTGGAGTATGTTAATTATGGGGTTATATGAGGTCCCAGGTTATGGGGAGGGAAAAGAATGGGTGGGTTTGGGGTGGATTTTATAGAACCTGGGTCCGCTGATGTTCTGTTGGGGAGGGAAATAATAAAAAAGAGAAGGGCAAACTGGCTGGTTAAGCTCTAAGATGATACTCTTTTGCCTTTCTTAGAATGTATTTACTACAAAATAGTATGTAAAACTCTGATGGAATGTTTTCTTTTCCTTTGTCATCTTACCTGTTCTGGTATTTTTGTATGTTATTTGCTCTTCAAAATAAAATGATTTATAAAAAAAAAAAAAAAAAGCGTTTCTGCTGTAAGGTGGAAAAAAGTTTGTGACCTGGGTCATAGCAGAAGACAATGGAGTGGTTGATAAGATAGAGAATTAAAGATTGTTCTACTGTAACCACATGCGGCATTCTGGCACTCTATACAGTGAAAAACTTTATTTCATTTTGACAGCAGAGGGAGAGGGCTTCGGCAATGGGAGAGTGGTGCGAACGGCAAAAGTGACGGGTCCGCGCGGTGTGACGTCGGTGAGCCCCGATTCCCATTAATGATACAATATTTTCATCACAATCGATGTGAAATGATTCTTTGGTCGATTGGAAAAGGCAAAAATATCGATCCGAAAGTTGGATTTTATGATTGAATTGAAATGTAAAGCCTTCTTAAATCGCTCCGGTAATGGGGAACAACTGATAATTGTCTGCTGATCAGTTTCGATCGCTCAAATTGCGTCCACAGATTGAACCTGAAGGAAAAATTGTACCATTATTGGGAACCTTTAGGATGGACATACACCATACAATCTTGCTTGTACAATCTTTCCGCTTCTCTTTAGTATGAAGAATACTTTTAAACAGATTGTTAGGCAAGCCCTGATAGTACATAAAAGCGTTAAGATTGTACAATTGAAATTGTATAGTGTGTGTCAATCTCAAGTCTTATTGTTTGACTGTCAGCCAATAGAAATCGTCCCTTCCTCTAGCCACATATGGATTAAGCTATAATAGGGCCCTAGACAAGGTAGTAGAATTGGGACCCCCTTTGTGTTTTTTTTGGTAAGCTAAAATGGAGAGAGGTCAGAGGAGGTGGCTGGTGGGCCCTTTGACACCTACTAGTCCCCAAGCACCTGCCTAAGTTGCCTGGTGGACGATCCTGCTCTGCCCCTGGCTGGTGATTGGATAAGAGCCGACAGTCACTGTTTGCCTTAGCACAGTATCTCGGTTTCTGTCACATTCCAATCTTTCATTGGCTTTTAATGTTCTGTTTATTGAATCTGTTTGCGTTCAGTAACTTTACACCTGCGTGCCATTATGTCATGTAGAGTTTTCTCCCTTCTCTGCCCACACAGCGTTTACTGAAATCAAGACAAAGGCAGAGCTTTGCTTTGTGTGGGAATGGGAGTTTTACAGCCGCACTGCGAGTGTTAAACCTCCTGACAACCAATGTTTATAGCAACCGGCCAGCATTGGGAGCTCTGTGCATTAATTTAAAGGCAAGAGAGACATCTCAGAGGAGTCAGAAGGAAACAGAGAGGCTGGGAGAGCAGCATGTAAGTGTCTCTATTACTCTGTGTGTTGTCTGACAGATAGAAAGATGGAACTGGTGTGGGGCAAGCTGTTATAGGCGGGGGGGGGGGGGGGGGGGGATTTGGGCAGCACATATTAAAGGGGCACTACAGAGAAAAAATGTCAAATTTACAATATGTGCAAAGATATACAAATAAAATGTACATTTTTTTCCAGAGTAAAATGAGCCATACATTACTTTTCTCCTATGTTGCTGTCACTTACAGTAGGTAGTAGAAGTCTGACAGAATGACAGGTTTTGGACTAGTCCAGCTCTTTAAAGGGGATTCTCAGGAATATATTTGTTTTCAAAAGCCCTTAGTGAGTGGAAGTTGCTCTGTCCAACTGCCAAAAAACTGTGTAGCGAGCAGGGAAGCTGGCCAGCATCTTTGTTTAAATCCTTTTTAAGGAATAACTTTATAAAGAATAAAAGTCTTGCTGAGAATCCCACATGAAGAGATGGACTAGTCCAAAACCTGTCACTTCTGTCAGATTTCTACTACCTACTGTAAGTGACAGCAACATACGAGAAAAGTAATTTATGGTTCATTTTACTCTGGAAAAAAATGTACTTCTTATTTGTATATGTTTGCACATATTTTAAATTGTACAGTTTTTTCGCTGTAGTGCCCCTTTAAAGTGAACATGAAGTGAGAGGGATATGGAGGGTGCCATAGTTATTTCCTTCTAAACAATGCTAGTTGCCAGGCAGTCCTGTTGATCTTTTGGCATCAGTAGGATCTAAGTTACAACCCTGAAACAAGCATGTAGCTAATCCAGTCAGACTTAAGTCAAGAGCATCTGATCTGAATGCTTGTTCAGAGTCTATGGCTAAAAGTATTAGATGCAGAGGATTAGAGGAACAGACAGGCCACTTGCTTAGTCTAAAGGACACCTGAATTGATATGACATATTTATTTGCTTTTAAACAATACCAGTTGCCTGGCAGGCCTGCTGATCTATTTGGCTGCAGTAGCAGAAATGTACGTAAGCGCTCACAGGAAATGGAAAAGAACATAAAATAGGTTTGAGAGAATTTTGTAAACACCAATCCATGCACGGTGGAGCGCTGCCTGACTATTAGTGAAAATAGCTTTTTGAATGCAGAGTAAACAGTTGGATAAGCGCTCAGAGCAAAAAGTCTCTATTAAAAAGTTCATTTATAATTAATGATTCCTGGCATCAAAACATCGCAGAGACAGCACTAGGGGGGGGGGAGGGGGGGGGAGGCCAGGAATCATTGATTATACTTGAACTTTTTAATAGAGACTTTTTGCTCTGAGCGCTTATCCAACTGTTTACTCTGTATTTGGCTGCAGTAGTGTCTGAATAACACCAGATACAAGCATGCAGCTAATCTTGTCAGATCTGACAATAATGTTAGATATACCTGATCTGCTGCAGGCTTGTTCAGGGTGTATGGCTAAATGTAAGAGGCAGAAGATCGGCAGTAGAGTTGCAAAGCTGCCTGTGAGCGTAAATTACATTTATTTAACCGTGGTAATGATACCCTGTATGGAGTACAGACTGTCTGTGGACTCCCACCAAACATTTTGAATGACTGGCACTGTTCAAAGATGAAAAAATAAAAAATTCAATTTTTAATCAATTACATTTTCATCAAGATTAGCATCTGAGCGCCCATTCCTGGAATCCTATACTATAAAAACCCTGTGTCGCTGCGTTCGTCCATCCATCAGTGCTTTTTATTTTATATACAGTATATAGATTTAACTACTAGCCGACCGCGTAACACCGATGGGGGTGGCAGCCCCAGGACCGCCTAACGCCGGTCGGCGTAAAGTCCTGGGGCTCTGTTTTGCAGGAGATTGCACGCAGGGTGCATCTCCTGCTTGGTGGGCAGAGCGGAGCTCCGCCTTCAGTCTTGGAGCGGCAATTGTCACTCGGGAGACTGTTAGACGGCGTAACCGCCGTCTAATTACATGTACAGCGCTGCGTTCAGCAGCAGCGATGTACTGGGGAGAGCCGTATGACACGGCTGTCCCCTCCTGAGACACAGAGGTGATCGGCTGTCATAGGCTGAAGCCTATGACAGCTGATCACGGGGATTGGCTGGCGGGGGGAGGGAGGGGGAGTTACAGTATAAAAAAAACACTTATTTTTATTTTTAAAAAAACACACAAACAAACAAATAAACAAACAAATAAACAATGGGGGGCCATCAGACCCCACCAACAGAGAGCTCTGTTGGTGGGGAGAAAAGGGGGGGGGGGGAAATCACTTGTGTGCTCTGTCGAGTGGCCCTGCAGCTTGGCCTTAAAGCCGCAGTGGCCAATTTAATGCAAAATGGCCTGATCTTTAGGGGGGGGGGGGGGGGGGGGTGGTTAACAGTGAGGTCCTCAAGTGGTTAAATCTAGTTTTTCCATTTTTACTGTTTCATTGTCTCTGCTCAATGACACATGCATTGATGTATACCAGAGCTTACATCTATGAACTATTATCCTTTTTATCTCTTTCCTGCTCTCAGAAGCCATTTACTGACAGGAAAGTGTTTTATGGCTGTAATTCATTATCAGTGCAGGTTATGACCCAGTCCGGACCTGGACAGAAACTGTCACTTGTATACCTGATGTTTAATTCTTTCAGGCAGAGAAAGAAAAAAAGGAACACAGTATAGTCATTTGTGTGCTTGGCACTGTACATACACATGTCTATCTCATTATGTCACATGTTACCTCGGTTGTCTTTGAAGGGTAGGCATCAGAAAGGGGGTTTGTTGTGGGGGGGCGATTAAAGGATTGCCCCCTCCCCCCCAAAGTACGCTCTTTACGTATCTCTCCAGCAGCCGCTGGAGAGATACGTAGAGGGCGCACTTTTCTTGTGCAGACTTGCTGCGACTGGAGGAAGTTACTGGACCCGGTATCGGAGATACAGAAGATTGAGGGTGGCGGCGTGGGAGCGATCCGTGCGCATGGGGCTGGAGGAAACCCCAGGTAAGTATAACACTTTTTCTTTTCCTTGTCTCTGGTACACTTTAAGGTTAGACATTAGGAATTAAGGGTTTAAGGTGAGGCTCCCATTACCGGCGACAGCCGGGCCGGGTATTTGAAACAATTTAGAAGTGGTTCAATAAGGCTGGCATATGTGTCATGCAAAAAAACACCAATTACCGAAAAATTCAAAAAATACAAAATTGATTTTTATTAATGTACAATAGCTCAAATATTAAAAAGTACATTAAAAGCGCATGGGATGGCCACCCCACCACACACGCAACTGACAACCCACTCACTGGTGCACAGACACTCATGGGATGACCACAAGTTCAAATTTATGGATTGGTCCTATTGGTTAGTATGGTTAGGAAGTTGTTAGTTCCATATAGCAAATGCAGCAATGATGGAAAAGAACGGCAACAAGGACCTCTTTGCATAAGCTTGGCATAAACAGCATAAACCGCTTGGCATAGGAAGCAGTTGCAAACTTGTAAGGTGCTTCAGGGACCGAAGCCAAATCACCACAACAGTTCCAGTTATCCAAGCTGTTAAGCAGAAAGTGGCAACAGGGTCACCCTGTATATCATATTGGCAAAGCAGTTCCACACACTCAAAGCCCCTTTGCACATATAGCACAGCATGCACGAAAGCTTGTCTCAACCACACCTCGGTTGGCCGGGTGTTGGGTGACTCTTCCTGGATCTTCGCACTCGTCATCATCACGCCGGCCACTACGCGTCATCACGGCTGATGTGACAGGTCTGCGCATGCGCGGTTTTCTAACTATAATCCGCGCATGCGTAGACCTGTCACGCTGGCCGGCGTGATGACACGTAGCGACCAGCGTGACAAGTCTTTACATTCGAGCAGTTTTTACATTCGATTCCGATTTTTAATCGTTACTGCATGCTGCGTTTTTTCCTCCGTTTTTCTGTTGATTGTATTCAGGGAAAATCGGAATTGCAAATCGGAATCGCAAAACGGATTTGCAGTGTGCAGGGAGGGGTGTGAGGGAGCGATAAATTCTGCTTAATGCTTTGTGTACACATATGAGCCAATGAGACAAAGAGAGGCCATCATTCAGGGCAGTTTCTAGGCTAAATTGCACCCAGGGCGAGGGTGTAAAAAGTGTGCCCCCCCACAGTCACACATCCACAGGTCACAAATAGATCTGTCTACTTACTAGTGACCAGCCGCTCATCAAGGAGGAAGCAGGGACCAGGAAAACACACAGGCGAAGAGAGCCCGGAAAGCCGACTCCTCATGGGTGCCGCGCACTCACAGCCTGCAGTACCGCTACAGGACACTAGGTGTCATCACGTGGTGGGGACGGGATGATGACTTGACATCTGGCACAGGCAGCCCAGGAGTAGTCAAGGAAGGTGATCAACCTGGTAATTGTCTTTCTTCTTCCATTTGGCTGCACCCCGCGTCACCAGCTCCATAGCAGTTATGACCTTCTGTCTGCGCCCCCCTTCTTCTACTTGCCGGTCTGTGCCCAGGGCGGTCGCCCTGGCCGCACTGCCCAAGAAACGGCCCTGCCTTCATTCAAATCACTATTTGAATGAAGGCCAACTCCCCAGTATAATAGCCAGATGTACCCCCAGTATTAGGTAGCCCCCCGTTTCCCATTTACATAGCAAGATGTTCCCACCCAATTAGGTAGCCCCCAGTCCCCAGTTAAGTTAGCAGGATGTTCCCTTAGTATTAAGTAGCTCCCTCCCCAAGTTAGGTAGTCAGATTAGTCCCCAGTATTAGGTAGCCCTCTCCCCAGTTTAGATAGCCAGATCACCCTCCAGTATTAGGTAGCCCTCTCCCCAGGTTAAGTAGCCAGATCAGCTCTAATTATTAGGCAGCCCCCCCTCCCTTTTTTAGATAGCAAGATCAGCCCCAAATATTAGGCAGCCCCCACTCCATTTTAATAGCAAGATCAGCCCCAGTATTAAGTAGCCCCTCCCCAGGTTAGGTAGCCAGTTCAACACCAGTACTACGCAGCCTCTCTACCCAGTTTAGATGTCCAGATCAGCACCAGTATTAGGCAGCCCCTCCCAAGGTTAGATAGCCAGTTTAGCACCAGTACTAGGCAGCCCCTCTACCCAGTTAAGATGGCCAGATCAGCCCCTAGTATTAGGCAGCTCCCTCCCGAATTTAGATAGCCATGCCAGCCCCCAGTATTAGGTACCCCCCCATCCTTCCCAGGTTAGTTAGCCAGATCAGCCCCCAGTATTAGGTAGCCTCCTCACAAGTATAGATGCGCCCTGTGGCTGTGGCTAGTGTCTTCCCCACCTCAGCCTCTACCTGGCCCTGCAGGTAGAGAAACACAGAATCTGTCATATCAGCAAAGCTACTATCCTTCTGCAGACAACATGTATGTGTTATCAAAGAAAAATAAGCTGGCTTCATCTGTAAACTCTTTTCTGCTTCACGAGTTGTTGCATCATTCTCTTCAAAGTAAATACTTCAGATCTAATAACGTTGAGGCGATTCCTAAGCACAGGTTATTTACTAACTTCAGCTAACTGTCCATCTAATTGACCCTATTAGGCAGAAGCTAATTATTTAAGTGTCTGGGATGAAGGATTGTACTGACTCCAGAATGCCTTGGCGACCTAGCAACACACTGAGACAGAAACTTGTGTGTCCCATGGAGCTAAACACAAGCGGAGCAGCTTGGCTTATGCAGTCCAGAGCATGGGGGAGAGCAGAGGTTAGTACAATGGGGAAAATGAGCACCAAGGGTACGTACATGGCCCAACATGGGGCGGTGTAGTCTGCCTGAAGGAGAAAGGACACTGTTTTGAGGATAGCAGAAAAGGATTAAGACGGCCTTAGTCAAGATAGCAGTTTTTGCCCACCACTGATGATCAGCTGGCTTTTTTAGTAAGATTTGGTGGGGCTAGCAATCTGCCAGGCCCCGGGACTCTCTCTAGGCATACATATTAGTACGGTGACGGTGAGCTTGGCGCAGGGCGAGCCGAATGATGGCTCATCCTGCTGCCGCTCAAATTCCCGGCGGTGTAAAATACTCTGATGGAGATGTCATTTGGGGTCCAGCCAGAGGCTTAACTACAAATCATGGGGCCACCCAGCAAAACTTTGATGGGGCCTTCCAATATTCACACCGTTTCCCTTGCCTACACCATGTGACCCTCATAGCCTGAAGGCCATCTTGCAAGGGTCATAAAACAAGTGTGGACATTGTAACCTTCACACCTATGACAAGTGTAGCCACCAAAACACCAAATTTAAAGGATGGACACGTTTATCAGCGGGAGTGAAGGTCAGCAGTTGAGGCTCCATTACAGCTCTGGGCCTCCCTGCGGTTACAGGGGCTACTCCCCTCTAGTTACGCCACTGGGTCCGGCGATCACCAGAACCCCGAATGATGCTTCCGTGCCTCACGCACTATAACATTGCCGCTATGGCAGTGCCTAGTTTCGGTGCTTGCTGTTGAGCGTTGCGTGCCGATACAACCTGCTTTGCTCTCCAGGCTCTAGGCAATGGCCTAGGTTTGCCTTGTGGATGATCTGGCTTTGGGCAATGTGCATATTTTGGACACAGAAGCTAACTGTTTGCGTGAGGTCAAACTGGAACAACCATCTCTAAAAAGGGAATGGAGGGATTCAAGATCATTTGTCGTCAAATTTGTATCATATTGTGGAGATAATTCACACCTTATGCCCACAGGTAAAGCCCTAATTCACTCTCTTGGATTCCTCATTGTTAGTCAAGGTAAATAATAGACTGTGTAAGTACATTAAGGGCCCTTTTCCACTAGGCCATGATTCACTTCAGAAAAATGGATCGTGGCTTTTGCCGATTGCAACAGCACTCTGTTTTATCATATTGTTTTATCCAACATCCCAAAAACATACAGATAAGTTAACTGTCTATTCCCCTAAACTGACAAGACAAGACAAATAACATTTATATCGCGCTTTCCTCCTGGCGGACTCAAAGCGCCAGAGCTGCAGCCACTAGGGCACGCTCTATAGGCAGTAGCAGTGTTAGGGAGACTTGCCTAAGGTCCCCTACTGAATAGGTGCTGGCTTACTGAACAGGCAGAGCCAAGATTCGAACCCTGGTCTCCCGTGTCAGAGGCAGAGCCCTTAACCATTACACAATCCAGCCACCACCCTAACTGGCCCTAACTGTATAGATACAATACTAGGTTCAAATAGGAGTCTGGACAGTAAAGTGGTATTGAGCAGAAAATTGGGCTATACGGCAGTGGCACAGCCAGTTAGGTACTTTCAATGTGTTCACGGCAAAAATTACAGACCTACAATGCACAAAACCAGGGCCGGGCTGAGCAGAGCAAAAGAGGCTCCAGCCTCAGGGCGCAGTGCAGGAGGGGGCGCACAACTCACTCAGCTACCATTAACCTATTGTGTTTAAATCAGAGAGAAATAAGAAAAGGGGATACATGGCAGTGACCGCAAGCCAATAACTAGAGATTGAGGTATTGGGGGGTGTTGGGGACCCTGGGGCGCCTCTTAGTCTAATAGCAATCAGTGTGTGACGGCTGGGGTGGGAGGGATGGGGGCACACTTTGGTGTCTCAGCCTTGGGTGCTGGAGGACCTTGTCCCGGCTCTACACAAAACACTGCACATTGTTAATTAATGCAAACATTGCATGCACTAAGAAAAATGGGAGGCTGAACTGGTACATAACATTACACAGCCAACAGCTGCATAATAGTGTCAGTTAAGAAGGCAGTTGGCTGAAGTAAGCAGACTACCTACATTTCTCCTTCAAATAATAGAAGTAAGGAAGTAAGTCTGTAGGAATAAAGAAATGTTTTCTAGATAAGATGTTCCCCAACCCTGTCCTCAAGGTCCACCAACAGTGCATGTTTTGTAGAAATCCACAGAGATGGCTAATCAGCTCTGCTGCAACACTAATTACCTCACCTGTGAAAGTTTGTGGTTTCCTGCAAAACATGTACTGCTGGTTAGGGCTGGATTTATCTCACAGGAGCCTATAGGCACAGATGTAGTACCACCCTAAACTTCGCCCTACATGAACCTACAAACCCCCGCTGCACTGCACCGCAAGTGTGCTGGCCGGCCCAGTAGTCACTACTCCCTTCCCTTGCCCGTCATAGGTAGCTACAGGTGCCCCTTAGTATTAGGTAGCCAGAAGTACCCTCAGTATTAAAGAGTACCTAAACTGAAAATAAAAAGCCAAAATAAACATAGACAGGTCATACTTACCTCCCGTGTAGTCTGCTCATCAATCTCCTTCTCCTCTCCTGCATCCATTTGTCCACTGTGATCAATGGAATTCTCCGTCCTCCATTTTGAAAATGGCCATTGCCCATAACAGCTTTCTGGTCAGCACACTGTTAAACTGCTATATCGCCCACTTGAGCCGTAGGGAAACATGGACATTACCTTGCACATGCAGTTGCAACTGACAGCAGCTGTTATATAACTGACAGCAACTGGTATATTTCAGTTCTGACAAAATCTTGTCAGAACTGGAAGGGATCCCTGTAACAAGAAAATGGTGAGATTCTGAGAGGAACTGACAGTGAGGTAAGTATGTAATATTCATTTGCAGCTACGTCATGTGTTTATTTTAAATAATTTTACTCAGTTCAGGTTCCCTTTAAAGGGAACCTGAAGCGAGGAAAATTATTTAAAATAAACACATGAAATAGCTGCAAATGACTATTACATACTTACCTCACCATCAGTTCCTTTCAGAGGCTCCCCATTTTCTTCTTACAGTGATCTCTTCCAGTTCTGACAATATTTTGTCAGAACTGAAATATAGCAGTTGCTGTCCGTTATTTATCAGCAGCTGTCAGTTACAACTGAATGTGCAAGGTAATGTCCATGTTTCCCTATGGCTAAAGTGGTTGATATTACAGTTTAACAGTGTGCTGACCAGAAAGCTGTTATAGGGTAATGGCCATTTTTAAAATGGAGGACGGAGAATTCCATCAATCCCAGTGGACAAACAGGATGCAGGAGAGGAGAAAGAGATTGAGGATTAGACTACACGGGAGGTAAGTATGAACTGTGTATGGTTATTTTGACTTTTTATTTTCAGTTCAGGTTCTCTTTAAGTATCTAGAGGTGTCCCCAACAATGACATAGCTAAGGAGCTATGGGCCCCGGTGCAAGTTTTACATTGAGGCCCCCAATGCACTCTAAATATAAAAATTGATACGGTGTGCAAGAACCTGCAATGGAAAACCACAGATTCAGAGGCACAAGAAGGGGATGGGGAACAGCTTGTTAATGATTATTATAATTTAAGGCATTAATAGAAGTAATCATTACAAGCACAGGACCAATAGAGAGCTAATACTGTGCTTGAGGAAGGGCCCTACGGAGCCCCTCTAGCCCAAGGGCCCCGGTGTGGTCGCTACCTCCGCACCCCCTATTGCTACGCCACTGGTATTAAGTAGCTAGAGGAACCTCAGTATTAAGTAGCTAGAGGTGCCCCTGACTGAAGGGAGATGTCATCAGTGGAATGCAGAGACCCGGGGGAGTAACCTCTCACTGACACTCTCATCAGGACTGCATAGGGAAGGAGGAAGAGAGGCACTCGGGCAGGGCACTGAGCTGCCTTACCATCAGGAGGTGTCTGTAGGAAAGTGCCTACAGTGCCTTATGGTAAATCTGGTCCTGGGTGGTGGATGTTAAGGACAGGGTTGGGGAACTCTGTTTTAAAACGTGGGGGGGGGGGAGAGCACAGAGGAGGGTGCCGACATGGGTGGGTAGTAGGGTGCCACTTTGGGTGGGAGGAGGGTGCCCCTCTGGGGGGAGAGGAGGGTGCAAACATGGGTGGGTGGTAAGGTGCCACTTTGGGTGGGAGAAGGGTGCCACTCTGGGGCGAGGAGAGGGTGCAAATATGGGTGGGTGGTAAGGTGCCACTTTGGGTGGGAGAAGGGTGCCACTCTGGGGCGAGGAGAGGGTGCCAACATGGGTGGGTGGTAGGGTGCCACATTGAGTGGGGTGAAGGGTGCCACTCTGGGGGGAGAGGAGGAAGGAGGGTGCCACTCTGTGGGGGTGAACTAAAGGGTGCCAGTGGGGAGAAAGCAAAATTTGCGGCACCAGCCGCTGAAGTGTAATGCAGGGAGGGGGTGACATCACTTCTCCCTCCCTCATCAGTGCTCCCTCCCAAGTCCCCTTGCAGAGAACGTGCAGCGGGCGTTTAGTTTACCTGAGTCTCTGCGCTCCGGCCGGCTTCTTCATTCTACTTCCTGTTTCGCGTTATGGGAAACAGGAAATAGAATGAAGCTGGCCGGAGCGCAGAGACTCAGGTAAACTAAACGCCCGCTGCCCGTTCTCTGCAAGGGGACTCAAAAGGGGGGCACTTGATGGAAAGGGAGGGAGGAGTGATGTCGGCCTCCCTCTCTGCATTACACTTCGGCGGCTGGTGCCGCGATCTTGCTTTCTCTCCACTGGCATGTGGCGAGACCAGTAGGGGGGGGGAGATTGGGGGCATCTGTAACCCCCCGTGCGTGCGCCAGTGAGCCCCCCCCCCCCCGCGCTCTGCTGTCCCCCATAAATCACACAGCCGTGCTAGCTAGTAGCAACACGCAGCGTGTCGATAGCAGGCTGTTTACCTCTGCACTGTCACTCTCGTCGCTCCCCCGCTTCCTCTATGTCGCCGCTCCCCGCCTGTGTCCCTTCTCTCCCTGCTGATTGGAGGAAAGGGACACAGGCGGGGAACGATGCTATAGAGGAGGCGGGGGAGTGGCAGAGAGTTGCAGTGCAGAGGTAAACAGCCTGCTATAGACACGCTGCGTGTCGCTAGCACGGCTGTGTGATTTATGGGGGACAGCAGAGTGCAGGGGGAGCCTGGGGGGCAGCAGTATAGCAACAGAGGCTGGGCATTATATGCAGACCCAGCCTCTGTGTGCTAATAGGAATCTTAGAACCCACCTCGGGTTCTTTTTAAAAATCAGTGGGCCTTATGTAGGTGTGAATGGGGTTTCACCACCCATAGCTCTGTCCCTTTTGTTTGTCAAGGCAAGCAATGCCCCTCCTGTTGTCATTTGTGCCAACTTGCAGTACAGGAGGTGCTGGTACTCATATAGTGTAATAGTTAGGGCTCCTCTGTCAGAGGCAGAGCCCTTGAGTTCGAATCTCAGCTCTTCCTATTCAGTAAGCCAGCACCTCATTGGTAAGGAGTTATTGGGCAAGACTCCTTAACACTGCTACTACTGCCTACTGAGTGCACTCTAGTGGCTGCCTCACAAGCGCTCTGAATCTCACAGGAGAAAAGCGCTATACAAACATGGAATTGTTATTACTATAAAAAAAAAAAATCCAGATTTTTTTTTTGTTGCTATACCATTACTTTAACCCTTTCTAATTAATTCTCCCAAACACTCATGAAAGGGGATAATTGCAAAACTGCTGCAGTGCCTCAGATGCGGAATGTCTCTACCTCATCGTACTAGAGCAAGGAGGCATCAGGTGTAGGGGTGGGGTTGACATCAGCACCGCCCCATTGCTCACGTGCCAACGTAATATCTGTATAATATGGCACAGCATGGGACTGAAGAGGATCAAAGTGTCAGAGTTTGAGCAACACTTTGATGCTTATAGGCTGACGCAATACCATACCAGATCTAGCAGCAGCACGCCTACAACAAGCTCAAGTGCATCCATGTAATATTTACATTATGTGGCACAGAGGCGTAGGATGGGGCCACTGGCAATCAGATCGTCGGTATCAGTTTGATACTTTCCTCTCAAGGGGCTGACACTGTGGCAGATTTTATTCCACCACAGCGCTCCCTAGCGGCAGCCATTTTTCCTGTGTCAGACTCTGACATTAGACTTATACTAGAAAGTGCCATCGTCCAACATAGGTTTGCAAAGGGTTAATAGGTCAGTGTAAAAACACCTGGAGCCATTTTCAATATGATGCCGGAGTTCCACTTTAAAGGGAAACTACATCTTTTCAGATGAGCCTGGAGTTGACCTCACCCACTACTGCTACTGAAAGATAAACTCTTTGTACAAAACAACAACTACTCTGAGCTCAATAATCAATACATGTATGCAACCAAAAGGTAATATCCAACACTAAATCACAAAAAAGGCACCTTATTGGTTTCAAATGGCTATCTTGCCACTTGGTTCACAATATCCCAATAAATAAGCACTATCACACATGACATCAATGAAAAAATGTAATCAAGTTTATTAGGGACATGTCCCTTTAAAAACAATTAAAAAACAATCTCATAAAATCCCTCTCAAAGTACTGCCTGTAAGCAGACACCCTGCTGCATAAATCATATCTGAAATGCAATTATCCAATATGGTACAATCAAGGAAAAAACACAGGTGGGTTCAAGACCAAACAGTGCATATAGTGCTGTAAACAATAAATATGTGGTATAAAACCTTATATGGAGGTATACCTCACCATGGAGGTATCTGTATTCAGTGACTCAAATGTACTAAAGTGCCAAGTGCAAACCTAATGGATGAGAGATGATGAATGATCATCTCAATGGCTTAGTGAAAGTGAAAATTGTTATGGCTGAAACTCACCCGTGTTAGAAAAACAGCAAGGAAGAGGGAAGGCCCTACGCGCTCACAGCTCCGGCTGCTTCTGAGGAGGCCTCCTTTTTTCTTCATCAATTCCTAGGTAGTGCCTCCCTACTCAATGTGCATAATAAAATACTGACCCTTCCCACACCATCCACAGTGTGTTTATGAAAAAAGTTAAATTAAAAAGTAGTAGTGGGAAATATTTTTTTTTATGGCAGATAGGGCCATGTGGTATAAGGTACACTTGTTGTTGTATTTTTTTATTTTTTGTTTTTTTTATAAACACAATGGCCTAGGCCCATATGCAATTCACTTTTTCTCCTGAGTTTTCTCCTAAGTGATATTTCACACCTTGTCATAAAATGCATTTTACGGGAAATGGGAAGTAATACCGAAAATATATTAACATTAAAAATTGTTACTTAGTTCAACAATACAGCTTAACTTAAACCTACTCTCACACAGAACCCTCCCCTGGTGGTGTCTAAAATGAACCACCCCCCGGTGATGCCTAACCCTGACCACCCCCGGTGGTGCTTAACCCTAACAACCCCCCGGTGATGCCTAACCCTAACCACCTCCCTGGTGGTGCCTAACCCTAACCACTGCCTGGGTGGTACCTAACCCTAACCACTCCCTCTGCAGAAACACCCTTTTACACATAGAAACAATAATATCTTTGATAACGTAAAATATGTACATACAAACAAAATAATATGACAAAAACTATAACTTTGCAAGCTTCTAAAACTATAACATACTTCAGAAACTGTAATGTTCTAATGTTGTTAAAGAGTAACCGTCAGGCTGCAGAAGCTAATTTAAACCTCTATTCTCCTGTGTTAAACAGTTTAGAAGGAAGCCATAAAGGCATTATTGAAGATAAAAATCTCTGTTACCTTTGATGTGTTCTTATCAGAAAAGCTGTTAGACCTAAGAGGACGCAAGCCGCATACTATACTGCAAAGCATTCTGGGGCCCTCCCCTCGGCTGCTAATGAGACGTTTCAGCAGCTTGTAACTCAGTCCAGCGCGTAGCACTGATAAATCTCCGGGGCAAAGTACACTGCAGGAGTCAGCTATTGTTCCTGCGTACGTACAAAAAGGGCGCCTGGACAAAAAGGGCGCGGGGTGTAAACTCTAAATAATAATTAATCATTAATAGGGTTTATAAAAATAGTGTGCTATATTTCGTTTACAAATAAAGTTTAACAAAACTATAAATCATTAAATAATGTTTATAAAATCGGAAATTGTGAAAACGTTAATCTTCCCTATTTCTAAAGTTAAACTTATAATTACGTTTATTAAAAAAACAATAATATATGTTTAATTGTTATAATTGTATATTATTGTGAATAACCTTCATTTATGGTTTGTTCTTATAATAAAATCTGAAAATATTCTTTATAACGATGATATAAATATAAGTACGTTCGTAATAAGTGTTGTAAAACATTAGTAATTATTACTAAAATTTGACTAAAACTATACCTACGCCTACTCTTACACAGAACCCTCCCTGTACCTATCCCTAACCCCTAGACCCCCCTGTTGGTGCCTAAACCTAAGACCCCCCCTGTTGGTGCCTAAGTAACCCTCCCTGTACCTACCCCTAACCCCTAGACCCCCCTGTTGGTGCCTAAACCTAAGACCCCCCTGTTGGTGCCTAAACCTAAGACCCCCCTGGTGGTGCCTAAACCTAAGACCCCCCTGTTGGTGCCTAAACCTAAGACCCCCCTGTTGGTGCCTAAACCTAAGACCCCCCCTGTTGGTGCCTAAGTAACCCTCCCTGTACCTACCCCTAACCCTTAGACCCCCCTGTTGGTGCCTAAACCTAAGACCCAACTGTTGGTGCCTAAACCTAAGACCCCCCTGGTGGTGCCTAAACCTAAGACCCCCCTGTTGGTGCCTAAACCTAAGACCCCCCTGTTGGTGCCTAAACCTAAGACCCCCCTGTTGGTGCCTAAACCTAAGACCCTCCTGTTGGTGCCTAAACCTAAGACCCCCCTGGTGGTGCCTAAACCTAAGACCCCCCTTTATTATGTGGATAATAATGTTTTACAAATTGTGACTCCAAAAAATATATTCCAATTTACATTACGTACTGATCGCTTTATTTTGTGAATAATGTTTTAAAAACAGTAAGGGATAAAACTTTAAATAAAAAAATATATTGCAATTTACATTACGTACTGATCGCTTTATTTTGTGAATGTTTTAAAAACAGTAAGGGATAAAACTTTAAATAATGTTTTAATTATTTAAATTAGATAAATATATTTAGTATTTTCATAAACGTTATTCGGCACGGGTGCATTTTATAAACGTAAATCAACACAAGCTCAGTTATAAATCATTAAACAGCTCCGGGCGCCGTTTGTAAACTTTATTTAGCTCCGGGCGCCGTTTGTAAACTTTATTTAGCTCCGGCGCCCTTTTTTCCTGCTCGGCGCCCATTAAACGTTATTTATTATGGGAGTGAATGGCGGCGCCCTTTTTATCCACTAGCGGCCTGCGCCCTTTTTTCCCAGCTCCATTGTTCCTAGCCACATGGCTCATTAATATTCACTGCACACTGTGTTGTTCAAGTAGGAGCTTATCTGTGATCAGGAAGCAGGCAGGACATGACGACACATTTGACAGAAAAACATGGAGCCTGCCATGAGCTGTCAGGAGCATCTATCTCTGCATATACTATATACAAATTCTGTGAAGTACAAACGTGGACAGTGAAATGCATATGTAATGTAAGTACAGCCAATCTTTAGCTACTGATATATGTGTTTATTTTCTCTGAGACCTTATACCTAACAGCTCCTCTTTAACGATATTTATCATGGCGCCCTTTTTTCGCTGTATTAATGATAATTGCATTAGAGTCTATGGCTGCGTCCTTTTCTCCTGCTACCTTTTAAACCACCAGCAAGCAAGAAAATAATTTGATAGTTTTTTTCAACTACTTTTTGGTACTTTATCAATTGTAAAATGCTGAAAAGAAGAATATCATGACGTGGAAGATAACACAGGACACAAAGTCAATTGGATATGGGCCAATGGGAGGGTAAAAGAAGGGTTAAATACTTTATTACACACTGGACAGGGAGGAAATGCCAAGTTGTGTTGCTGCAGTAGGAGAAGGTGGGCAGGGTCATATGATCTGTTATGCCCTAGGGCGGGATCTCCAATAGAGTTGGGCCGAACCTCCGATTTTAGGTTCGCGAACCGGGTTCGCGAACTTCCGCGGAAGGTTCGGTTCGCGTTAAAGTTCGCGAACCGCAATAGACTTCAATGGGGATGCGAACTTTGAAAAAAAAAATTTATGCTGGCCACAAAAGTGATGGAAAAGATGTTTCAAGGGGTCTAACACCTGGAGGGGGGCATGGCGGAGTGGGATACACGCCAAAAGTCCCCGGGAAAAATCTGGATTTGACGCAAAGCAGCGTTTTAAGGGCAGAAATCATATTGAATGCTAAATGACAGGCCTAAAGTGCTTTAAAACATCTTGCATGTGTATACATCAATCAGGTAGTGTAATTAAGGTACTGCTTCACACTGACACACCAAACTGTTCACTGAACAGAACAGGTATGCAGTGGCGGGTTCACTGAACAGAACAGGTATGCAGTGGCGGGTTCACTGAACAGAACAGGTATACAGTGGCGGGTTCACTGAACAGAACAGGTATACAGTGGCGGGTTCACTGAACAGAACAGGTATGCAGTGGCGTGTTCACTGAACAGAACAGGTATACAGTGGCGGGTTCACTGAACAGAACAGGTATACAGTGGCGGGTTCACTGAACAGAACAGGTATGCAGTGGCGGGTTCACTGAACAGAACAGGTATGCAGTGGCGGGTTCACTGAACAGAACAGGTATACAGTGGCGGGTTCACTGAACAGAACAGGTATACAGTGGCGGGTTCACTGAACAGAACAGGTATGCAGTGGCGGGTTCACTGAACAGAACAGGTATACAGTGGCGGGTTCACTGAACAGAACAGGTATACAGTGGCGGGTTCACTGAACAGAACAGGTATGCAGTGGCGGGTTCACTGAACAGTACAGGTATGCAGTGGCAGGTTCACTGAACAGGTATGCAGTGGTGGGTTCACAGAACAGGTATGCAGTGGTGGGTTCACAGAACAGGTATGCAGTGGTGGGTTCACAGAACAGGTATGCAGTGGTGGGTTCACAGAACAGGTATGCAGTGGTGGGTTCACAGAACAGGTATGCAGTCAGGGACAAGCTAAGCCTAACTAATCTTTCCCTATGAGAGACAGTGCAGCAGCTCGCCCTACTCTCACTAATGCAGGCAGGCAGTGGCACACGAGTGACCGTAATGGCCGCCGCTGCCTGCCTTATATAAGGGGGGTGGCGCTCCAGGGGCTAGTGTAGCCTAATTGGCTACACTGGGCCTGCTGACTGTGATGTAGAGAGTCAAAGTTGACCCTCATGGTGCATTATGGGGCGAACCGAACTTCCGCAAAAGTTCGCCTGCGGGACGCAAACGCGAACCACGAAAGTTCGCATGGAACCGTTCGCAGGCAAACCGTTCGGCCCAACTCTAATCTCCAATTCTGATAGGAAGAAAGAGCTACTGGATGCTGCCGGACAGGACCTTTCACTAAGTTTGTTGCAAAAAGTTCAGATGTGTAATGTACAACACATTGTGCATTGCTTATTAGTGCAAGTTTACCATCATATGCAATAAAAAGATGAGAGGTCAACTAAGGGCTTGTACGTATTTATGCTGTACTCGTATGTTTGACTTGACATCATCTTACTGTATGTATTTTTATGTAAGATTACATCCCAAACGTGGCGAGCCAGCTAGAGTGCTACATTAGGACTGCGTTAAAGGGAAACCTGAGGAGTACTGAGTTAGCCATTAATGATTTGTCCTTCTTTCCTCGCAGGCTTCCCACCATATCATCTGTCTCCTAGGCTTCTTATGTAGCTTGCAAAGTAGAGCCTGAGGTCTGAGCCGCGGTCCTGTTTTGTCTATCTCCGGAGCAGTGAGAAAACAGGTAGGCTGATGTTTTATGCCTTGTATTTTTGCTTATACATTCGTTATTTACTAATCAGATATCCAGATTTCCTGTTACCACGACTCTGAACTTATACGGCATCAACAAATGACTCAGCTCTGTACAATGAATTAGTGAGGGGTGTAGATTACAAAGGCGAGAGAGCCTCTAACTATATACAAAGGAGAAAAAGAAGAACCTGATCCATCAGGATCAAAAAGATCTAAAGGCTCATACTGAAATCCAACATAATGCACAACCAACCGCACAACATGACCAACCACACAACAAGTTGTTTACATGACAAGTACGTACACACATGCCAACCAACTAAACAACCAACTCACTTAAAGAGACTCTGTAGCCTCCGAAAATGACCCTTTTTTTTTTAGCCAGCCTTGTTAAGCATTAATATATTAGCTGAACCGCCGATATCCTGCGGCAAACCAAGGCTTTAATCACCCCCAAAAGCCCAGGGCAAATTGCGGTGCTCCTTCCTGTTGGAAGCAGAGCTTTCAGCTGCAGGGCCGCCTCCTCCCGCCCCTCTCAGTCTTCCTTCACTGAGAGGGGCGGGGAGGAGCTGGAGATCCGCAGGAGGTGGACGTGAATGGAGACAGAGCTGCAGCTGAAAGCTCTGCCTCCAACAGGAAGGAGCCCCGCAATTTGCCCCGGGCTTTTGGGGGTGAATAAAGCCTTTTTTTGCCGCGGGATAGCGGCGGTTCATCTAATACATTAGTGCTTAACAAGACTGGCTAATAAAAAGGGTCATTTTCAGAGGCTTCAGAGTCTCTTTAAATACTATGTGTGCAAGCTAAACGACAAACTGCACAACATGTCCGCATTTAAAAGCAACAAAGTAGTTTAAAAGACTTGTACACACGTGGCCAACTTGCACGATAGTTGGGCAGGTTCAACCACCGGTTGATCTGGCAAACAACCTGTTATCAGTTGGTCGTCTTGTTGTTTGCCTGCCGTACACAAGCCCAACTATCTTCCAACTGACTAAGGTTAGAAGTTAGTTGGGCAGACAGTTTGAACATGTGTATGATGAGCCTTGAGGCAGGGTAGCCTCTAGATACTGTAGGGGGAGAAGAGCACACTGCTATAACAGGCTTAGGCTCGGTTCACACTGACATGGATGTAACTACTGATCTGTGTAAAAAAACAATCAGTGGAATGGATCAGTTTTTAAAGGCATCGGTGTTCCATCTCCGACACATCTGTCGATCTGGAAAAATGACTGCAGATCCAAACTTGCGGTCCATCCAGCAGATCGTGTTGAACGGGTCTGTTCGAATGAACCACTGTGGGCAGATCCATAGGTTAACATTTAAAAAAAAAACTGTAAAAAAGACAAAACATTTGGAAAAATAAAAAGGAAGCTATATACTCTACCAGTTTATAAATTCTCAGAGGTCAACTTATGCTTGGTCAAAATCTGGCAGCCTGAAACACGCCCCAATTTAGTTATATGGGTGTGAAAGAGGGAGAATGATTCCCCAGTCAACTGACTGTCAGCCTATTATGACTTTACATTGTGAGGGAGGGTAAGAGCGTAAGTTTGTGATGTTTCTCATTTTCTGTGAATTTTAGTGCAAAAATAAATTATTTTTTTGCTGCAAAGTAATGAGTAAGTTTTATTTTTTTTTGCAAAACTTTCCATGCATTATTCATATATGAGAATGTTCTTTCAAAGACATATAAACAGAGATAAAAAATATATTTGTGACCATTTATTTTACAGATTGCTGTAACAGAGCAATTAGTGTTTTTTAATTATTTATTATTTACACTGCTGAGATTCTGATTATTTTCCTAAACCTTCTTTCTCAGGGCAAATGCCAAAAAAGGCGAAAGGCCCCAAGGGTAAGAAAATTACCCTTAAAGCAGCCAAGAACTGCATGCGGATTACATTTGATGGCAAGCGGAGGCTGGACCTCTCTAAGATGGGCATTGCAGTCATACCTAAGTGCTTGTTAAAGCTCTGTGACGTGGAAGAACTGGATCTAAGCCGAAATATAATACGCAAGGTGCCTGAGTGGATACAGCGCTTCCAGAACCTTCGCTTGTTAGACCTTCATACCAATCAGATCGAGAAACTTCCCGAATCCATAGGTCAGCTCCAGAACCTTCTACATCTCAATGTCAGCAACAACAAATTGACTGCAAAGGGTGTTCCCATGGAACTGAGCCAGCTGAAGAATCTTCGCCAACTCAACCTGGGTCTTAATGACCTTGAGATGCTACCAAGCAACATCGGGGCCCTCAAAGAACTCAAGGAGGTGGGCCTTTTCGATAACAATCTTACCGCCGTTCCCCCTGGTATCCTTAAATTGCCCAAGCTAAAGAAACTGAACACCAAGAGAAATCCCATCTCGCCAACCAAGGAGGAACTGGAGGCCGAGGAACAGGAGAAGATCCAACGTGTGCAAAGCCTTTATCTTGTCAATGAGAAGGACTTGTGCTGTCCTTGTTCAGCCAAGTGTCAGGCTGAGAGAAACAAGCTTAGTGGCCTGAAGGCTATTGTGGTCCCAGGAATGAAGAAATCTCATGTCGCTAACTTAGTGGCCCCAAACTCATCAGCCAAAGAAGTACAAGCATAGTTTACAAAGAGACAGAAAATAGGCAATAAAGTGGTGCTGTAGAACACAAATAGCGTTGGGCGCAACTGTCATAGTTTAGCGGTTGTAATTATTTCGAGCAGTCTTTCAATCAGTTCACCATTTAGACCAGTAAATGTGTATAAATCTCATAAATGCATTTCTTACATACTTTGTTATTATTTTTTTTATTATTATTATTATATAATGTCATTAACAGCCCTGTGCACAGTGCAATATAGAGCAATAATACATTTCATACCTATTCCAGCAACTAGACCAATATTTGTAAAGCGCTTGTTCTCCCAAAGGACACAAAGAGCACAGCGTGTTTCAGTTCAATAATTTGTGGCAGGCTCGATTTTGTCACAGAGGAAAGAGGTACATGTCCACAAATGCCAAACTAAACAAACGTGGTCAAACTTCATGTGAACCCCTCAGGGATGGAGCTGTCTTTAATGAGTGTGGTAAGGAGTTCCATAGGGCAGAAACAGCACGACAGAGGGCTCTGGTTCCAAAAGTTTTGAAGTAATTCTGGAGATGAATAAGTTATTAGATCCAGTTGATCTGTAGTTGCAAAAAATGCGGTACAGATGCAACAAATCCTACAGATAGCCAGGGCCTAAATCGTGTAAGGATTTTAATGTCAGACTCAGTAGGCCATATTGTAAGAGAATTCTTCACTTGATGGATAGCCAGTGGAGAAAGCAAAGGATTGAAGTTATGTGGGATTGGGTTTGGCAAGTTGGCAGTGGTGTTGTTTCCAAATTGTAGGTGGTGCAGATCCTTATTTGGAACGCCTATTTAGAGGGCACTATAATTGTTCAGATGTGATGTAATGAACATTTAGGAGTCATGGGGTGTTTAAAGTCAATGGGAATCTCTAAAAAAAATTAAAAATCAGCCGTATACTTACCTAAGGAAAGAGAAGGCTCTAGGTCCTATAGAGCCTTCCCTCCCCTCGTTGCAGCGGCAGCTCCTCCATTTGAATCCCACACCGCAGGGGACTTCAGAAGACTTCAGGAGCCGAGTCCTCCCGAAGACAAGCTACTCCATACTGCGCACATACGAATGCGCCAGAGAGGGTGCTCGGACGTGCGCAGTATGGAGTAATCCGTCTCCTGAAGACTTCCGAAGCCTCCTTTTGGCGGCAGAGAGAGCAGTATTTGACCAAATTTGTGAAATACTGCTACCGGGTTGCACTTGCCAGAGCTGGAACATAGAACTGAGAGAGGAGCAGAAAGGCTCTATTGGACCCAGAGCCTCCCCTCTCCTTAGGTAAGCCTTAGGTAAATATCTGGATGATTTTTTTATCATCGATTTCCAATGAATTTAACAACTTCACATTTAAGCCTTGTTTCTGCCTTTTGGACAAAAGTAATTTTGTCATTTTAGCTATGTCATTATTTATTCCTTAAAAAGCCTATTCAGTCTAAAATATAAATTCTCTGGATCCTCTTCTCATGTAAAGTTATAACTACTTTGCAAGTCTTTTTCCTTCACCTCCCTCCACTAGCCCGTGTCTGCCGCGCATATCTCCGCCCCCTTGAAGAGAAATGCTGTGGCGCTTCCATGGTACTTTCTCTGTCTCTACTGCCACGGCATTCTTCTACAAGAAACCGGCAGACACCGGTGCTTGGGGAAAGTTGGAGGAAAAGAGTGAAAGGATGGGGATTTAAGGCTTAGTTCACACTGTGAGTACATTACAAATCGCGAATCGCGATTGCAATTGAGATTTTGTGGCACAAAATTTTGCATTTTTACCACGATTTGCGATTCCTGTTCAATAGAACGAGAATCACAAAGCAATCGCCCCTAAAATGCTGCCTGCAGCGAGTTTGCGATTTATGCAAATCGCAAATGCTGCAGTGAGAGCAATCCCAAAGGGATACCTTAGACACAGCGCTGGTGATGAAAACAAATTTCACATATCCTAATTCATTTTGCATGTAAATGTAATCAGGAATCATAATTTCACAATTTTACTTAATTTTCATGCAATTTCATGCAGACTTAATAGCAAATAGCGCTTAATAGCAGTTAATAGCTAAGCTTCCATACATGCTATCGTCACCAAAATTGCTCAGTATGTTAAGGTAGAAATAAGTCAATTTTTTTTTTAAAAAGACCTTGAAGAAACTTGATTTTAAAAATGCAAATGAAAAGTAGTTTCTAAACTGTCATTTTTCTGAGTTTAAAAAACATTTTTCCTGTGCATTTTCAACCACTTCAAGTAACTTATCTATATATCTTATCTAAAGTTTAGATAGTTTACACATCAAATCTAGCTGCAAACAGCTTCACCAGTAGATGTTTATTTCTTCCTGTGACACAATGAGGGCAGCCATGTTCCGTTTGTCACAATGTCACAGGCTGAGGGCTGGAGATGCTATCAGCTTGCCTGTGTGTAAATTCAGTCCCCTCTCCTCCTCCCCTCTGCCTCTGAAATCTCTGGCTAGTTACCTCCTCCTCCTCCTGCCCAGACTGACCTCCCATAAGCCACTCTAAAAAGCTGTGGGCGAGGCGTGTTTAGTTTATAGGGAATTAGAGTATTACAACAAAACAAAAAGTATTTGGCTTGAGGAATGCTCTATAAACTATATGAAAGAAATACAATTATGCAATGAGTAAAAGTTTATCTCGGATCCACTTTAAAGAAAATCTGTAACTTCAAAAAGTTCCCCTGGGGGGTAGGGTAGGGGGAAGCCTCCTGATCCGATCAAGGCTTCCCCATCCTCCTGTGTCCCACGCCGGTCTCGCTGTGCCCCTCCGAACAGCGGGCATGTAAATATTTACCTCCCTGGCTCCAGAGCAGGCGCAGTATCCGTTCGGAGATAGGCAGAAATACCCGATCGCTGTCGGCCCGCTCTACAGCACAGGCGCCATTCTCCTGTGCCTGCGTAGTAGAGCAGACCCGACAGAGATCGAGTATTTCCGCTTATCTCTGTATGGTTTGCGGCAACAGCGCCCCCGCTGGAGCCAGGAAAGCTAAATCAATCAGCGCTTGTCAGCCTTGTCGAGGGAGGATTCCAGGACACTTTGTGGGAGCCAGCGCTGGACTGCCTGCAGCTACAGGGGAGGGGGAAGCCTCATTGGGACCCTGAGGTTTCCCCCTACCGAGGTGAGTACCCCCCAGGGGAACTTTTTTTAGTTACAGAGTATCTTTAAGGATCACAGGTTTTTTCCTTTGAAAACCAAAACAATTTTCACAATTCAGTGCTCCTCCTATTCATTCATCAATAACTTTATTGTTACTTATCACACTGAAATTATCTATACATTGGTTTTTTTTCCACCACAAATTAGGCTTTCTTTGGGTGGTACTTTTTGCTAAGATTTATTTGATTTTATATGTATTTTAAAGGGAATAATACTTTTTTAGCCATTATAATTTTAAAATAAAATGTGCTTCGATACATAAAACCCACACATTTTATTTTCCCATTTGTCCCACTTATTACAACATTTAAATTGTGTCCCTAGTACAATGTATGGGCATAATATTTTATCTGGAAATAAAGGTGTATTTTTTCTGTTTAGTGATTTTTAATACTATATCACTAATTACATGACTTTATTTGCAAAATTAACAGTAACATGCCCTCATGACATACATATTAAAAAAAAGTCCCTAAGGTAATTATTTATGCAGTTTTTTTCTTTAAATGATGTAATTTTTTTTATTTATTTTAACAAGTGTTATTTTGGTAACTATGGGTCAGAGGTGGGAGGGGTTAAAAATAATAAAAATGTATTTTAATTTTTCTATGTAAAAGTGTATAATGGTGTATTTGGGTGTATTTTTACTTTTTGACCACAAGGATGGTGCTACACTATTCTGTGTTCTATAAATAGAACATGGAATCAAGTGTTTACATCAGGGTTTTTTTTGAATGAGAGTTTGAGTTGCTGCCGCCATCTCTGATTCATCACCGCCACGGTGATCAGGTTTGAGAACAGCTTTTTCCCATACCCTGATTACGGAAGAAGGGTATTGTGATCGTGAGGCTAACTGAAACAGCGCAGGGATTACGAACGGCGCCAGTAAGTAAACAATACGCATATCTACACCCTTGATCCGCAAGTGAAGTATACAGCGGCAAAGAAATGCGTAGCAAATGTCCGGAAGTGGTTAAAATCTACACAAAATAAATTGAATGTTCAAATCAGAATTACGTATTGCCATAATTGTGAAAATGTATGAAAAATTTAGCATAATCGTAATTAGCAGATTGCGATCCCGATCATCACTACACAGCGCTTTGCCAAGTGCTGAAAAGCTCCCAAGTGTGAACCAGCTCTAAATGATAATGGCTTTTATAAACAAGAGGCACCCAGAGTAATAAAATGGTTAAAGAGAATCTGTACTGTTAAAATCGTACAAAAGTAAACATACCAGTGCGTTAGGGGACATCCCCTATTCCCCTCTGTCACAATTTTGCCGCTCCCCGCCGCATTAAAAGTAGTCAAAAACAGATTTAAAAAGTTTGTTTATACACAAACAAAATGGCCACCAAAACAGGAAGTAGGTTGATGTACAGTATGTCCACACATAGAAAATACATCCATACACAAGCAGGCTGTATACAGCCTTCCTTTTGAATCTCAAGAGATCATTTGTGTGTTTACCTTCTTCTCCCTGCAGCTCTCATCCACTGAAGAGTGACAGGCTGATTGTTTCTTCCTGCAGACAGCTCTGCCGTGTCTGTAATTCCTCAGCATGTGACAGCCCAGGCAGCCAGCTCCTTTCACAGCCTAACAGAGGACAATTTATCCAGCTTGTAAAGCTCTCTTCTCTCACTGAGAGCGCAGAGAGGCTGCCTATTCTAAATAACACACACGGGAGTGTGCATAGAGGGGGCCTGGAGGGGGGGAGGGCATGAATAACAGATCAACAACACTGAAGAGTTGGCAGCCTTCCAGACACAGGGCGACAAATCCGACAGGAAAGAGATAAGTTGATTTATTACAGAGACGGTGATAGTAGAAAGTGCTGCAGTAAGCCAGAGCACATTAGAATAGGTTTAGGAACTTGTAGGATAGTAGAAAAAAGGATGACATTTTTGTTACAGAGTCTCTTTAAAAGGGGAACTCTGATGAAAATTTAAAACGTTGTACCCCAGGTGTGAGTAACGCTGAATGAAGCTGACATTTTTTTTACCTTTACCAATCTGTCATCTCTGGCAAGTTGCTAAATAAATACTATTAATGGGAGGACAACACCTAAGCTGCGTTCCTGTGCTTGTACTTCTATGGTCAGGGAGAGCTACAGACTGACAGCGGCCTTTGTGATCCAGTGCTGTCCAGCAATGAGCAGTCATTTCAAGGATCATGGGAAGTGTAGGGCCGGGGGGCTACAGTGATGATGTCATCAGGATATTAACAAGTACAGTAGAGTCTCTGATATCCGGCACCGACAGGTATGGGCTGATGCCGGATAAGTGTGCTTTCTGGTTTCTTGAGACTCAATGTTAAACATAGGCCTAGTTAATAAAGTACTATACTGTCCTCTATACAGGTATACATACCATGAACTCTGTATTAAATGTAAAAACACAGTTGCTGAAAGTATATTGAGCTTGGGGAGCCATGGAACCCGGTCTTTAAAGAGAACCTGAGATGGGGATTAAAAAGAAAATATACATACCTGGGGCTTCCTCCAGTACCCTCCAGGCTTATCCCTCCCATGCCGTCCTCCTCCGCCTCCATATTCTTCTGCAATTGGCCCCAGAAATCCTCCAGTGAGAGGGTCAACTGTGCATGGCGCGGCCACGCACTCCTGCCGCGCTACCATCACCGGGAGCATTATGTGCCTGTGCAGTACTACTGCGCAGGTGTAGAAAGTTTCCTGCGACAGGAGTGTGTGCAGCCGGATTGCACCTGTGCTAACTGGCACCGACTTTCCGGGCCAATTGCGGACCAACGGGGCCAATTGCGGAGGAGGGCGGTGATCGATAAGCCTGGGGGGGGGGGGGGGGTGCTGGAGGAAGGCCCAGGTAGGTATATTTTCATTTTTAATCCCCCATCTCATGTACACTTTAACTACTTTAGGACCGCCTCACGCCAATGGGCGTGGTCGCGCCGGCAGCCCCAGGACCGCCTAATTGGCGTCAAGTGCTGGGGCTGCATTTTGCAGGAGATCGCTGCTCGGGAGACTGTTAGACAGCGTGATTGCCATCTATATACACGTGCGATCGGCAGCAGCGCTGTACTGGGGACAGCCGTGACACGGCTGTCCCCTCCTGAGGCTGGGGAGTGATCAGCTGTCATAGGCTGAAGCCTATGACAGCTGATCACCCTGATTGGCTGGCGGGGGGAAGCAGGGAGGGAGCAGGGGAGGACAAATAAAAAAAAGCAAAAATAAATATTTATAAAAAAAAAAAACAACAACTGTGGGGCGATCAGACCCCACCAACAGAGAGCTCTGTTGGTGGGGGAATCACTCGTGTGCTGTGTTGTGCGGCCCTGCAGCTTGGCCTTAAAGCTGCAGTGGCCAATTTAGCAATAATTAGCCTGGTCTTTAGGGGGGGGGGGGGTTAACACTGCAGTCCTTAAGTGGTTAAGCACTGCACAGCCCACAAACAGCATAGCAGTTGGACTTCACCACGGTGAGTACTGCAGGCGATTTGTGCTGGTTGGTTGAGACTTCTGGTTAGTTGAGTTCTGGACTCTACTGTACTTCTTTTTAAAGTTTATAAGTGAATCTAATCAAAAGAGGGTCAATAATACAATACAATATTTTTTTCTCCCACAGGACTCAAAGCACATATATATTATTACTATATAGTGCAAACATCATCCATAGCACTGTACATAGTGCAACACAAATAGTGGGCAGCATAGATACATGAGAACTTCAAAACTTTGTACAATCAGGACATCCAGCAATACAAATACATACCATATTTTTCGGTTTATAAGACACTCCTGACCATAAGACGCATCTGGGTTTAGAGGACAAAAACCAGGGGAAAAAAATACACTAAACTTGGTGCAGGCAGGTCCCACACTGGTGCCCGATGCCCCCACCACCACCACACCTCCACCTATTGGGCTATAGATGACCACTATGCCGACCTCCGCTATGCGGTAATATAACCCACTGATGTGTGTCATGATAGCAGCTAGTTATGATGTTAAGGATAATACAGGAACATATTTTTCATTTTTCATTGTGTGTCACGTGTATGGCTGAAGGAAGCTGCTACCTTGAGTCTGTATTTAGTCCTCTGGAAGTTGGAAGCTGCTAATTGGATCTCCTGTAGTACATTTGCATCTGAGGGTGAACAATAGCTTCTCTGCTGTCTCAGATGTGATTGTCTGTGTCTGGGTACAGGTAATTACATAACAACATTGCTTTGAACTCTGTGTACATGTAAACAGCTACCTGTTGGCCAAAATACAATTTGACTAATTGAGTCTGCCAAGTTCGAAGTGGACAGGAAAAGCCTTGGAATTTACATATGACAGGAGGAAGCCTCACTCCACAATCTTTTGATGTATGTACTAGACTATAGTTTTACCCCAAACTTCACAAGCTAAAACAGGAACGCTTTGAAGTTGCATGCGTTAAACAGGAAATTGGATTATTCCTGGATTTGGAAATTGGGGTGGCCCTGGGGCACAAATTTTCTATAAAACAGCAGCTAGGACAGTCACAGATCAACTTCTCTTTGAGGTAGCGCATAGCTAGGGATGATCCCGAGCGAATCGGAAACAGTGTTCTCTCACCAACCACGTTCTAACCTACGCTGCTAACGTTATTTATTTCCCTTTTATTTTTTGCAACTTGTCTTGTTGTGTATCCTCGTAACTTTTATTTTGTAACATTTTAGTTTGTTTTCGTAAATCTTTTGTATATATTATTTTCTGCATTGTTCCACTTTTTTCTGCAATATTAAATCGTTATTTAATAAGTTTGACTTCTGCTGTACTAAACTAACACTCATAGCCTAGAAGGAGAGACTGCAGTGTTGCTTGCATTACAAGTCAGTGCCTGATTGTGCCGTGCTACTGTACGATTGTACTGTGTGTGTGTGCGTGTGTGCGTGGAGTTCCCGAATTCGGCCTAAAGCGCAAAGCTGACCCGAATACGAAAACACGGATTGCATGCTGAGCTAGTGGTGGCAGTGAGAAGTGTTTGAGGGGTCACAGCCTTGGTTTTAGCTTGAATAAGGCTACTCCCCGCTTGATCTGGTCAAACCCACAGTTGGGAACCGTATACGCAGGCGTGCCGTGGGGCTGGTTCCTGACCCCATGATTAAAATTACTGTGAGTGGTTGCGCAGTCCGCATTGCCGCGAGTGCGGCTGCGCAGCTCTAGGGCCAACCCCTCCGAACCACGCACTATCGCGTGGATTGGGGGTTGGCTCTAGAGCTGCGCCATGGCCAGCTCCGGCGGCCGTATTAGGAGTGGCTGGAGAGCCCGACCCGGCCTGTGGGGTCGCGAGCGCATGGGGGGCGATGTCACTAAGGGGACCCGGCCCATCCGCGTCCTCCGTGCATTTAAATAACATGCAGGTACTTTGCTTTTTTACAGGTTTTGGCCTCGTAAGTCCTTTAACCTCCTTAGCGGTAACCCCATGCTGGACACGGGGTAAGCCACCGGAGGGTGCCACTCAGCACTTTTTTTTTTTTAGAGCAGCCTGGCGGCGATTGCGCAGCCTGGCCAATCGCCGCCAGGCTGCGCTATGGGGTGGATCGGGGGAAGCCCTATGGGGCGGTGGATGCGCTATGGGGTGGCGACGGGGGAAGCCCTCAAGGAAATCCCGTTCAGAACGGGATTTCCTTATGGGCAAGCGGGCATTACGAGGGGACGCCGCAGGGAGGGGGGAAGCATGTAGCTAGCGCTAGGCTAGCTACATGCTAAAAAAAAAAGGTGGAAAAAAACCCTCCCGCAGCCGCGCAGCCGCGGGAATCATACCGCCAGGGAGGTTAAGATGCCAGAGGTGCCCAGTTCTGACAGGGTTAATTATACAATAAGAACTAAAACAAACATAGTAAAAGCTAAATTTTTCTGACCACTCCCCCCCCCCCCCCTGCAAAACAAAACAAGGTATGCACCACAGGGTTAAAGTGGACCTGAACTCTTCCACAGGACAGAAGGAAAATATAGAGAAATTCACCCAGTGTGTGTATTTCGAGAGTTTATCCTGTCTAATTCCCACTCATCTGTGACTAATCACCAGTGTAATTTGATCTCTCAGCTGTGTCAGCCCAGAAACCTCGGGAGCCTCGGCAAAGTAGCTAATTTGTAAACACAGGAGGTTAATACTACGTCTGCTTCAATGAAAGCAGGAAGTAGACACACTGCAGATTTATTGCAGGATTTCTATCAGCCGTAACAAAGATTTTTTTTTACTTTAAAGGTAATTATGCTGTTGATTATCTTTTAGAGCAGATAGGAAGTTCAGGTCCGCTTTAACCTGGGCACTTGCTTAGGGGCCCGAGCACTTGATCGCTTTGAGTCCAACAGGAGGAAAGCGCTATACAAATGTTCGGATTATTATTATCATTATTATTTACAAGTACCCAAAACAGTGATTGCAGAAGTGACAACAACTTTACCATCAGCGCAGTATTAACCAGTTTACCCCCAGTGGTGCGGATTTCTCCGTCCCTTTTTCCACCCTGTTAACACCAAGGGACGGAGAAATCCGCACCTGACGCCGCTCCCGCCGCTGTCCGCGCTCCCGCTCGCTCGTCCGCGTGCCCCGCGCTCGTGCACACCGTTCGTGCACACCGCTCGCCCGGAGATCAATGAACGGGAAAAACCTTTCCCGTTCGTTGATCTAAGCCCTCCACAATGATCAGCTGCTTCTACGAGAAGCAGCGCGATCATTGCGCAAAAAAAAGTTTCCCAGCCTCCCTGAACTTCCTGCAAGTGTACTTCCTGTACGCTTGCAGGTCGCATAAACAAAAACTTACTGTGGCCATCTTGTGGCCAAATAGTAAAACTACACCCTAAAGCATTTTTCATATACAAATATATCAGTTATACACTAAAAATTAACTCATTACCTCCCCCACGCCCCAATTTTTTTTTTTTGTAATTAAAAAAAAAATTGCAATAAAAAAAATACATAAATAGTTACCTTAGGGACTGAACTTTTTGAATATTTATGTCAAGAGGGTACAACACTGTTACTTTATAAACTATGGGCTTGTAATTAGGGACGGACGCAAACTGAAAAAAATGCACCTTTATTTCCAAATAAAATATTGGCGCTAAACATTGTGATAGGGACATAATTTAAACGGTTTTATAACCGGGACAAAAGGGCAAATACATTTCATGGGTTTTAATTACAGTAGCATGCATTATTTAAAAACTATAAAGGCCGAAAACGGAAAAATAATATTTTTTTTCCCACATATTTTCCTATTTATTTAAAACACATTTAGAATAAAATAATTCTTGGCATAATGTCCCACCTAAAGAAAGCCTAATTGGTGGCGAAAAGAACAAGATATAGTTCATTTCATTGTGATAAGTAATTATAAAGTGATAGACGAATGAATGGAAGGAGCGCTGAAAGGTGAAAATTGCTCTGGTGCTCAAGGGATAGTTGTGAAGTGGTTAAAATGTAAACGGGCCAACATTTATTTTTCCCTGTTGCTCCATTTCATATAAAAGCACCCCTACATAAAATAATGGCAGCTACCTCAGTCGGGAAGAAAGAGTTAATATAGTGGTGTTGTTGTGTGAAACCAGCGAGCAGACTTTTCAGAAGATGTGGATCTGGCAGCGGCCCAAGTATAATTTCAAATCATTCACCCTCCAATCCTCTCTGTGAGAATAGTTATTTAGTACAATTTGTAAGCCATAGCTGCTTTTAACGTCTCGGCTGCAGATTATTTTAACCTCCTCCTGCTTTTATCTATCATTTTGTCTTCACCTTGTAACTCTCCCTGCCTCTTCCTTCTCCTCAGTCACGGGAGATAAGTGACTGTGTGAATATTGCTGCGCATTTTACCTCCGGTCCCCCTGTCGTTGCACTGCTGTGGTGTTGCGGTGATCCTGAACTCATGTGACAGAGCTGTCAGGCAGAATTAGTGGGAAATGTGCAGCCAAGCGCTCAGAAGCGCTGCGGTGAGCACAGCCTGGACTGGCCTTGGTTGCACGCCGCACTCTGATGCCACATCAACACAATATAAAGTGGAAAATCCAAAATCAACCTTAAAAACGCACCTAAACTTTAATGTCTTCTAAAATAAAATGGTATTTGTGTGTTCTCCTCCAAAGCATAATTAGTGATACACCTTTACATTGTCTCTGTGAAGTTCCATTCTTCAGATATTCCCACTTCCTGCCCGTTGTTTGCTGCCAGTTTGCAGACAGTAAAAAGGGAAGTATCTGAGAAATGAGACTGTGCAAAGACAAAGTAAAGGTATGCAGTAGCTAATAATGCTTCCAAGTAGAACACACAAATATGTTTTATAGAAAAAGAAACAAAACAATTCAAGTCCAAATAGAGCCACTTACCAAAAACTAGACATACAGGCACACCCAGTTTGTTACTCATTAACATAATCAGGATGTACAGGTGCATCCTTTGAATCATCAGCGGTTGCGCGCATCTGTGCCCTCCCGCCACTCATTCACGGCAGGAAGATTGGTGAATGGGAACATGTGTTTCCTGAGCCAATCTAAATGCCTATCTATAAATGAACATGACTCCAATCAGGAGCCATGTTCATTCTTAAAAATGAAAGTAAAAAGTATTGTTAAAAAATGATCAAATACATCCTGGTAATCCAAGATAGTGTATAGCACCATATTGTGGCCAACAAGTTAAATTAAAATAAAATTACATTAAAAAATACATTTGATATAATTATAAAATCACCCCTTCTAACCACCCTCAACCATAGTTTCCAAAATAAAACAAACAAAGCAACAGCATTTAAAAAATAAAAAAATAGTTAACTTAGGGACTCCACTTTTTTAATATGTATGTCATAAGGGTATATTACTGTTATTTTTTTTTTTTTTGCAAATAAGAGCTTGTAATTATTGAACAGGTAAAGTGAGAAAGCAAAAGACTTTTGACAGCCAGGACAAATTGGAAAATTCAATGTGTGGGTTTTATCTATAGTAACATTGTTTATTTTAAAACTATAGGGAATTGAATTGGAAAATTGGTGGTTTTTTTCCATTTTTCCCTTGTTTTTCCCTATAAAATGCATAAAAAATAAAGTTATTAATGAAAACAAGTATTGCCCACAAAAAGCCTAATTTGTGGCAAACAAAACAACATATAGATAATTTAGGTGTGATAAGCAGTGATAAAGTTATGGCCAAACGCATGGGAGGAGCGCTGAAAGGCGAAAATGGCTCTTGGCGGTAAAAGTAAAATAGTCTGTGGTGTGAAGTGGTTAAAGTGTTCCTGTAGGGGAAAAAGTGTCCAATTGAGATACTAACCTCGGTAGAGGGAAGCCTTTTGACAAGGGCTTGTCAAAGAGGTTCGCACAGCTGCACTGCACTGGGCTTGTTCACCAATAAGAGTACAGCCGCAATTTTTCTCAGGGTCCAAGTGTTCAGTGGTAATCGCATGGAGGACGTGGAAAACCTCTAGTGGATTCAGATGCTTCCCTCTACCTAGGTAAGAATTTAACAGGCTTGCTTTAGGCTATTACAACATTTTGGAATGTTACATTGCTGGAATGCCTCTGGTATGACCATCTGGAGGCAGGAGAAAAACATGCCTGGTGCCCTGGATAGGACAAGAGGTCCACCAAATTATGGTTATGCAGTTCATTCTAGCATTGGCCAATAGCCTGAGGGTGTATCTCAGAGCATGCTTCTTCTGATCATCACCACTGGCGTAACAATAGCCCCTGAGCTACTGACATCACACTGTGGGAGCCTCGTTGCATTTCGGGTGAAATAACAGCTGTTTACATTTGCCCCCAAAAAAGAAAGCAGCATCTCCTTCCAGTAACATCCCCTGCCAGCAGTAAAAGTATCACCATGTGATAAATGTCAGAATGTTAATCAGGGAGAGGAAAGATTTTACAATGAGAAACACTGACTAAATCATTTACACATAATTATTGTAAAAATTAAGCACTTTTTTGTTACATTATTTTCACTGGTGTTCCTCTCTTTATGTGACCTACAGGTCATTTAACATCACCGGGGGGACATTGCTGGACTCAGGGGACACAGAGAGGACCGGAAAGCCTCTATGGAATCCAGAGCTTTTTTGCTTAGGTGAATAACTTTTTCTTGCAGGGCCGCTTCAAGGTCACTGTAAGTGTGGAGGACACTCATAGGTCAATGGCGTTGTGTAGAGCTACCTTCATGCTCGAGGTCAGAACCACAGATTGGACAATTCTCAGTAGACCAGGACGGTGCGGGAATAACTTTATTTCAGTGACTCCGATAAATGAAGACCAATATGGAACATATTGTATTGATGTGTTAAAATATTTACAAGGGAGCGTGTCATTGATATCCCTCCTTATCTTGTTTACTTTCATTAATTTTCCCCATGAAAAATAAATTGCTTCTCCTGGTGCCAGAAGGCCATCATTTATGAGTAACCGATCCCTTCCCTCCGCCCAGCGCCATTCCACCGTCTACAGCGAGATTCTATAAATGCCGAGCCCTCGAATTAAGCAAGAAAAACACAATAACCTTCATCTGCAAACAAATCACGCTGCAGCATTATACAGCAAAAGTCTGGGATTTCTGGCCAAGGATGTTTGAGGCTTTTACTTATTTATTTTGCAAGTTTACAAATTGGGGATTTATATCGCGGCAGAATTATTTAATTTTTCTTCTCCGACCTCTATAAATAAATAAACATTAACAAACACGAAGAAACATTGAAACCAAGGTGAAGTTATGTTGTTTAGTTTGCAAAGAACACAGCTGCCTCCTTGGATTCAGCCTGTCTCCGCAATCGATTGGGCCAATGCCTCGTTTATAGCACTGAGGTGAGGTCGAGCTAGAGAGATGCATTGATCAAGTGCTTGCTTCATGAGAGAACCGGCTCTGGGGATAGTCAACGTGCGGCACTTTAGAGAGCACATAGTCATGTCACTCACTGTCCTCAGAGGAGCTCACAATCTAATCCTACCATAGTCATAGTAGCATAAAGTCCAGCATGGAGAGGGAAGAAAGGAAACTACACTGACTACACTGACCTGGGCCAAATAGAAAGAAACCTATCCTAATGTGAGGAGAGATGAGTGGGGCAATAGGGACTAGTTTCTTGGTTTTCCCTTCCTGTAAATCATCATCCAATAAATGCTGTCACTTCCTGAAAGAACATAAGTTTGCCTTCTTAAAATAGAAGGTATTTGCAGTTATTCAGATTGGAGTGAGTATATGATGTTTCCCACAATGCATCACTGCTAAATATGCTGGAATGCAATGATACATTCCATGCATGGAATGCTAATACGCTGGAATGCAATGATGTGTCTGCTTGTTAACTGTACAGAGTCACAATAATAAGTCTTACCACATAGAGCCACATTAATCCATGTCATGCACTGATGAGAACCAAACAGTCTGAGACAGTCTGCATGCATGTTGGATTAGTTTGGCTCTGTAATATTAACAAGCTGACACATCCAGGGTTGGATTTAGGGCAAGGCCACCTAGGCCATGGCCTAGGGCACCACAGGAGCAAGGGCACCAAAGCAGCAGGCTAAACTGATGCAAGCTTGCAAATGCTGCAATGCAGAGAGATCAGGCGAGCCACTACTCTGCTGCCAGTGGCCTGTGCAGCAGCCACCTTGCTCTCTGTGCATGTTGAATTGTGGCCGGCGCCTATGGACTTGGGCAGCATTGGAGATGGAAAGGAAGAGCAAGCTTCTGCACTGGAGATGAGCGGAGAAATGAGTGACACTGATGGCTGGTGTGGTTTGAAGGGGAACTGACTACCTATACTGGAGGGAGGAGGGGGTGAGGTGGGAAAAGTAGGGATTAAGGGAGTCATCTGGTTACATATAGGGAGAGAAAGGGGGAGGAGTCACCTTGTTTCCTATACCGAAGGGGGGCAGCTGGTGACAGTGGCTTTGGGCGGTAAAGAATACGAATCCGGCCCTGGACACATCATTGCATTCCAGCGGTTCTGGAGGTGTGATTAGCTTTCAGGAACATAAAGGGATGATTTGCATATTCAGCAGTGAAGCATCATGGGAAACATCCTATGCTCACTCCAACCTGAATTATCACAAATACTTTCTGTTTCAAGAGGCACATACATTTCTGTTTTGCATAGTATTTTAGTAAGAGGCTTTTTGGTCCTTTTTAGCCACTCACACACTCCCGGGAGTTCTGCTTCACCATGAGCTTGCTGGGCAGCACAAAGATAAGAAGAAGAGACTGGCACTAGATGTCAACAGTAATGCATGGGTCCGATTCACCGGATTCCGTATTCAATGCATGCACGTGCAACTCTAAGCAAAGCACTGTGTAGATAGCAAAAAGAAAATGGGAGGCACTGTGCTTGCAAAAAAGATATACCTTTAATCCTCGGTGGGGAGACACATCGGGGTGAACAGTGGGGGTGAGGGAGGCCTGACAGCTGTTTCGCTTAAAAACAAAGCTTCCTCAGAGGCCAAGGGAAAGAACCTTTCTTTTTCTTTTTGCTATCTACACTGAGCTTGCTGGGCAATCTACATTCCTGAAAGAAGAAAGACAAATACAACAGCCTGCCAACTAGCACCGCACAAATTGGATCCGCCACGTATTACAAAGCAATTATTTGCAACTGAAATCAAACTGTAACCAAATCCAGCCTATCGAAAGAAACAGCAGAGCAGGTGATCAATGCCGCCTAGCAAAGGTTTTTTAACTCCTTCGGCAAAAGATGACAGCGGTAACGATACTCAGGCAAGAGCCGCCGCCGCCGACCAGTAATAAACGCAGAAGGCTTTTCCCTCTGGCTGCCTCTGCAAACGCATTTATTTTTCTCATTAACCGGCACACGATCTGCCCGCCATTGTCTGTCGCCGTGCCTCAGTCAGGAAACTTTAGAAAAGAGCTAAAGATGTCAAGGAAGGATAAGCCTCATTTATTTTTATAACCGTCATCAGCACTTTCCCTTTTTTTCTCTTCCTTTCCTTGCTTAAAGGCCTATAATAGAATCCACTGATTGGAATCAGCACCATATCAGAATCTAGATACCGCCAAACATCCTCTGAAGGTGAATGGGGGATTGAAGGACGTATCACCTATTTCTGCCGTGATAGATTGCAAAAGGCAAAAACTCATCGTGTTATTTTCCCTCATGCTGACTCTATGTGCCGGTGGATGTCGCCAGTCTGAGCTGGGGGGGTTATGCCGACATGGATTAAGATGTAATGGGGACCTAGGCAAGGTTTGATGCCCCCTTGTGGTCCTTTTGGTAAGCCGAAGTGGAGAGCGGTCAATGTAGGTCTATAACAATGTTTTTTACATACATTTGTTAAAATAACGGTATTAAGAAGGATGCAGAGTGAACTTGATATTGCAAATATTGCAAAATATTGTCCATAACAATGAAAATGAAGAAATATTTACATTGTAATGAGGACAGTAAAACATTAGTAAATATTACAGATATTTTACTACAACTAAATCTAACCTCACCCTCACACAAAACGCTCCCCTCTACCGATGACTAACCCTAACCCCCCTCAGGGCTGGATTTGTACTCTTTACTGCCCAAGGCCACTGTCAGCAGCCCCCCCCCCTTCAGTATAGGTAGTGAGATGGCCCCTCCCCTTCCCTCCAGTATAGGTAGCCAGATGATCCTTCCCTCTCCCTCCAATATAGGTGGCCCATTGACCCTTCCCTCCAGTATAGGTAGCCAGATTACCTTTTCCCTCTCCTCCAGTTTAGATGACACCTCCTTCCCTCCAGTATATGTATTCTGATGACCTCTCCCCTCCTTCCCTTTAGTATAAGAAGCCAGATAACCTTACCACACCTTCCATATAGATAGCCTGATGACAATCCTCACTCCTGTATAGGTAGCCTGGTGACCCTTCACTTCCTCTTAGTATATCCTGCTGCCCACCCACCCTTGATACTGTGGTGCCCTAGGCCATGGCCTATGAGGCCTTGGCTTAAATCTGGCCCTGACCCCCCGGGTGGTGCCTAACCCTAAGACCCCCCTGGTTGTTCCTAACCCTAAGACCCTCCTCCCTTGTGGTACCTAACCCTAAAACCCCTCTTCTTGGCCCCTAACTCTAAAACTCCCCTTCCTGACTGCTAACCCTAAAACCCCCCTTCCTGGTGCCTTATCCTACAACCCCTCTCCGTCCTCCGTAGATAATGAAAAAAAAAGATACATTTCTGAGACAATACATTTTAAAACAATAATTTACTAAATGATGATTCTCAAAATTAATTTCAAAATTATAATTTTCACAACAATAATTATTGAAAAATTTCGGTTGGAGGGGCCCAGTGCCCCGCTATTTACTGGGAACCCAAATTTCCGCTTTTGGCACCCAAATTTCCGCTTTTGGCACCCAATGGCCGATATTTTGCATTAGCGCCTATGGGGTGCCAAAATAATCCATTATCTTCAGGTGCCCAAATTTTCTGCTCCTGGGTTAAAGTTGCTCTTTAAGAAAGAAGCTGAAATAATGTTTGGAAAAAAACCTCATCATTAATAGACCTCACCTGAAGAAATAGTTTTTTTCTTATCAAAAGCGGAGTTACTCTTAACAAAAAGCACAAAGTTGCGTAAATGTGTAAATAGCCAGATGCATGCCCATGCTACGTATCATTGAGGGACTTCATAGTTTGTGAAGTTTTACTTTTGTCCTGATTTACGTTGGTTAGACTGCAGTGCTGCGCACCCACAGACCATATGGAATAGGATCATTTTTTTACGCTAATAAGTACATCTTTTCCCATCTGAGATGATGGAAGACATGAAAGGAAATGAATCGGCGCCTTGGCGTTGCTGGCAGCGAGGTTCGCCGTGAACGGCTCCGGCAACAGATGCTCCTGCAGCTCATCATCACTCCGTGTCCCCAACTGTTTCTAATAAAAGGTGACAAGTTGTGTGTGATTTCCAGAGAGTAGCTAGCTCTCAAAAAATCTGCTCTGCTAATGATTGGCTGCCTACAACTGACCCCCCTTGTCACTTTCACTGACCCTGCCTGTCCTTGCGGCTGTTGTGTGTACCGCATGTGACAAGCTACTGAAAACAATGCTATGAAGGCCGTCTATTGAAATGCAGCATTTTTTATGACTATCGGAATTCAGACCCTTTACAAAGCTTAATGGCCACAACGTTTTGCAGACATGAGGAGAACTCATGGAGAAGCATGTGCTCAGTTTGATCAGCTGATATTTTTGCAGGGGCGTCGCCAGGATTTTTTTTATTGAGGGTGCTATGCAGGTGCTGGATCTAGTGACGGGGTAGCTGTCAACCTGTGGTGCGTGAAGCCATGGCAAAAAATGGTAGTGTCCAAGCAAGCACTGGAAAGTTGGCGTGGTAATAACGGGTCAGGGGCAAGGTCAAATGTACATGAACTTAGCAGCTGTGCGATTTACAGACAGTGGACATCAACAGCACTCTATGTAGCCACCCCCGCCCCCAGTATAGGTAGCCAGATGTCCCATAAGTATAAGCCCCATTTCTTAGCCTTAGTGACCAGATGTGTCCCAAGTATAGGTAACCTGGTATAGGTGCCCCCAGTGTAGGTAGTAGTGTTGGGCGAACACCTAGATGTTCGGGTTCGCGAACGTTCGCCGAACATCGCCGCGATGTTCGGGTGTTCGCGCCGAACTCCGAACATAATGGAAGTCAATGGGGACCCGAACTTTCGTGCTTTGTAAAGCTTCCTTACATGCTACATACCCCAAATTTGCAGGGTATGTGCACCTTGGGAGTGGGTACAAGAGGAAAAAAAATATTTGAAAAAGAGCTTATAGTTTTTGAGAAAATTGATTGTAAAGTTTCAAAAGGAAAAACTGTCTTTTAAATGTGGAAAATGTCATGTTTCTTTGCACAGGTAACATGCTTTTTGTCGCCATGCAGTCATAAATGTAATACAGAGAAGAGGTTCCAGGAAAAGGGACCGGAAACGCTAACTCAGCAGCAGCAGCAGCACACGTGATGGAACAGGAGGAGCCGCAGGAGGAGAAGGCCACGCTTTTTGAGACACAACATCCCAGGCCTTGCATGAGGACAAATAGCGTGCGGATATAGCAATGCTTTTTGCCGCCATGCAGTCATAAATGTAATAAAGATGAGAGGTTCAATAAACAGGGACCGGAAACTCTAACCCATCACAGATGGTCATTGTTCATGTTACTTGGTTGGGGTCCAGGAGTGTTGCGTAGTCGTTTCCAATCCAGGATTGATTCATTTTAATTTGAGTCAGACGGTCTGCATTTTCTGTGGAGAGGCGGATACGCCGATCTGTGACGATGCCTCCAGCAGTACTGAAACAGCGTTCCGACATAACGCTGGCTGCCGGGCAAGCCTGCACCTCTATTGCGTACATTGCCAGTTCGTGCCAGGTGTCTAGCTTCGATACCCAATAGTTGAAGGGTGCAGATGGATTGTTCAACACAGCTACGCCATCTGACATGTAGTCCTTGACCATCTTCTCCAGGCGATCGGTGTTGGAGGTGGATCTGCACGCTTGCTGTTCTGTGGGCTGCTGCTGCATGGGTGTCATAAAATTTTCCCACTCCAAGGACACTGCCGATACCATTCCCTTTTGGGCACTAGCTGCGGCTTGTGTTGTTTGCTGCCCTCCTGGTCGTCCTGGGTTTGCGGAAGTCAGTCTGTCGGCGTACAACTGGCTAGAGGAGGGGGAGGATGTCAATCTCCTCTCTAAAGTCTCCACAAGGGCCTGCTGGTAGTTTTCCATTTTGACCTGTCTGACTCTTTCTTCAAGCAGTTTTGGAACATTGTGTTTGTACCGTGGATCCAGAAGGGTATAAACCCAGTAATTGGTGTTGTCCAGAATGCGCACAATGCGTGGGTTGCGTTCAATGCAGTCTAGCATGAATTGAGCCATGTGTGCAAGAGTCCTGCCAGAATCCTCATCATCCTCTTGTGAGCGTTGTGATAGTTGTTGTGATGCATCATAGTCGTCACCTTCTTCCTGGTCTGCTTCTGCTGACCATTCGCGCTGAATTGTGGAAGTCCAACGTGCACCGCTCTGGCCCTCGTCAGTGGTGGCAGGAAATTCCTGCTCCAACTCCAGCTGTTCCTCCTCCTCTTCTTCGTCATAGCTGCTGGGGCCAGCGTTTCCTGAGGCGGATGGCCTGATGTTGGTACCATCACGCTGATCGTTTTCTCCCTCAGATTCCCCCAGTTGCATCATGACAGCTGTTTCCTTGATTTTCAACATCGACCTCTTCAGTAAACACAGCAGTGGTATGGTAATGCTGACTGAAGAGTTGTCACTGCTCACAAGCAACGTGGATTGCTCAAAATTTTGGAGGACTTGGCAGAGGTCCAACATGTTGGCCCAATCGGATCCACAGAAGCTTGGCAGCTGTCCGGATGCGCCTCGGTACTGCGCCGTCATGTACTGGACCACTGCACTCTTCTGCTCGCAAAAGCGGGCTAGCATGTGCAGCGTAGAATTCCAGCGCGTAGGGACATCACACAGCAAGCGATGGTGGGGGAGATTGAAGCGCTCCTGCCTCTTGGCGAGTGCCCCCGAAGCAGTACTGGAATTTCTGCAATGTTTGGCCACTCGTCGCACCTTCAACAGAAGATCGGCCACGCCTGGGTATGTCCTCAGGAACTGCTGAACTACTAGGTTCATCACGTGCGCCAGGCAAGGGATGTGTGTCAGCTTAGCCAACCTTAAAGCGCGAATGAGATTACTCCCATTATCACACACAACCATGCCCGGTTTCAGGTCCAGCGGTGCCAGCCACAAATCCGTCTGTTCCTTTATTCCCCTCCAAATTTCCTCCCCTGTGTGCTGCTTATCCCCAAGGCAGATCAGCTTCAGCAACGCTTGCTGACGCATGCCAACAGCTGTGCTGCACTGCTTCCACGATCCTACTGCTGTTGGGTTAGCGTTTCCGGATGAGGTACAGCTTTGAGATGCGTTGGAGGAGAAGGAGTCAGAGAGGTAGGTGCTGCTGTTGTTATCCAGTGGGAGGGATGGCGGTGCAGCTGTTTGCGGCGTGGGCAACACCCGCGCCGTAGCAGGTGAGGAATCGCTGCCAGGCTCCACAAGGTTCACCCAGTGCGCGGTAAGGGAGATGTATCGACCCTGGCCGAACGCACTCGTCCAGGTGTCAGTGGTGAGGTGAACCTTGCAGGCAACGGCATTCTTCAAGCTTCGGGTTATTTTGCTGACCACGTGCTCATGCAACTCAGGCACTGCAGAGCGCGCAAAGTGGTAGCGGCTGGGAACCACGTAACGTGGGATGGCCACTGACATCATGCCCTTGAAGCTGTTTGTCTCCACCACTCGATATGGCAGCATTTCGCAGGCCAGAAGCTTGGCTATGCTGGCTGTTACTGCCACGGCCCGGGGGTCATTTGCTGGCAATTTCCTCTTGCGCTCAAACATCTCCGACACAGACAACTGAACCGTAGCGCTGCACACGGAAGGGCTGTTGGTTGTTGTGTTTGATGAACACTGGGAGACCTCAAGAGCACTACTCCGGAAAGTGACAGTGTCAACGTCGTCTGATGTTTGTGAATGTTGTGAACCACGCAATGGCTGGGCTACTGCTGCTGCTGAGGCGGGTCTGGTGGTGAGTCTGGTGAACCCAAGGGAGGCAGTGTTGCTGGTACCCTGTCCTGCCGCGTTTGCCCACAGAGTGGGATGTTTGGATAGCATGTGGCGGCTCATGCTGGTGGTGGAGAGGTTGTTAATACTTTTCCCACTGCTCAGGCGGGTCTTGCACACCTTGCAAATCGCCATGGTAACATCCTCAGTGCAGTCTTCAAAGAAAGCCCAGACTTTGGAGCACCTGCCTTGCTGGCGATTTCTGTTTGCTCCTCTTTTGCCTCTCACTTGAACTTCCACGCTTGTGGTGCCTGAAATTGCGCGCCGCCTACCTTGTGGCACAAGGCGAACTCGTGCAGCAGTGGGTTCTTCAACAGACTCATCTGTGCTGCTGCTACGACGGCGATGTTCTCATTCACAAACAAAATCTGGGTCTCTGTCCACATTGTCCATACCCTCCTCTTCCATCTCCTGAAACTCGTCATATGTCATTGTGGGGGGCCGCCGCCGTGGAGTAGAGCTCCCCAGAACAACCTCTGCGCAGCTCACTCCAACGTCGTCTTCCAGATCTTGTCGGCCGACCTCCTGCAATTGCAAACCCTCCTGCCCAACTTGCTCTGGGATTTGGGTTTCCGAGTCCTGCTCGGACTCGCCTTGTATTTCAGTGCGCGGTGCATTTCCCACAGTTAATGGTTGTGAATCCGGGCACAACATTTCTGGCTGTTCCTCCATTGACCTTTGAAAGGTGGAAGTTTGTTGGGCTGGGAATAGCTCCTGCGAATACCCCATTGTGTCCTGAGGTAATTCATCGGACTGGTTATCTGGCAGTTGTGTGCGTGGTGTCGCTGCCGGTTGTGTCAGCTTTGTGCCCACTGGCTCCTTGTAACTGGCTGAGGACTCGGACCTCGTGCGTGATGTGCTGGTGCTGCTTAACCCACTGCTGGACGCTTGAGAGGTCATCCAAGTAATTATCTGGTCCTGTTCTTTTGGATTTGTGAGGGTTGTTGTCCTGGACAACATGGGCGGTATTGAGTGAGTTTTCTTGGGTGCTCCCCTGTGGCCTGTACGTGAACCGTCAGGGGAAACACCTCTTCCCTTGCCCCTCCCTCTTTCACCGGATTTCTTCCTCATTTCACTTATCCTTAAAGTACACGCTGACTGGAAAATGCTATACAGTGGCGGGTGAGCGGTGTATCACTATTCCCAGCAGCGACACAGAGCACAATGCTATACAGTGGCGGGTGAGCGGTGTACTACTATTCCCAGCAGACACAGAGTGGCAGTAAACAGAATGCTATATAGTGTGGCTGAGCGAGGTACACAGAGTGGCAGTAAACAGAATGCTATATAGTGTGGCTGAGCGAGCGGTGTACTACTATTCCCAGCAGACACAGAACAGTAAACAGAATGCTATATAGTGTGGCTGAGCGGTGTACCACTATTCCCAGCAGCGACACAGAGCACAATGCTATACAGTGGCGGGTGAGCGGTGTACCACTATTCCCAGCAGCGACACAGAGCACAATGCTATACAGTGGCGGGTGAGCGGTGTACCACTATTCCCAGCAGCGACACAGAGCACAATGCTATACAGTGGCGGGTGAGCGGTGTACTACTATTCCCAGCAGACACAGAGTGGCAGTAAACAGAATGCTATATAGTGTGGCTGAGCGAGGTATACAGAGTGGCAGTAAACAGAATGCTATATAGTGTGGCTGAGCGAGCGGTGTACTACTATTCCCAGCAGACACAGAACAGTAAACAGAATGCTATATAGTGTGGCTGAGCGAGGTACACAGAGTGGCAGTAAACAGAATGCTATATAGTGTGGCTGAGCGAGCGGTGTACTACTATTCCCAGCAGACACAGAACAGTAAACAGAATGCTATATAGTGTGGCTGAGCGAGGTACACAGAGTGGCAGTAAACAGAATGCTATATAGTGGGCTGAGCGAGCGGTGTACTACTATTCCCAGCAGACACAGAACAGTGAACAGAATGCTATATAGTGTGGCTGAGCGAGGTACACAGAGTGGCAGTAAACAGAATGCTATATAGTGTGGCTGAGCGAGCGGTGTACTACTATTCCCAGCAGACACAGAACAGTAAACAGAATGCTATATAGTGTGGCTGAGCGAGGTACACAGAGTGGCAGTAAACAGAATGCTATATAGTGTGGCTGAGCGAGCGGTGTACTACTATTCCCAGCAGACACAGAACAGTAAACAGAATGCTATATAGTGTGGCTGAGCGAGGTACACAGAGTGGCAGTAAACAGAATGCTATATAGTGTGGCAGAGCGAGCGGTGTACTACTATTCCCAGCAGACACAGAACAGTAAACAGAATGCTATATAGTGTGGCTGAGCGAGGTACACAGAGTGGCAGTAAACAGAATGCTATATAGTGTGGCTGAGCGAGCGGTGTACTACTATTCCCAGCAGACACAGAACAGTAAACAGAATGCTATATAGTGTGGCTGAGCGAGGTACACAGAGTGGCAGTAAACAGAATGCTATATAGTGTGGCTGAGCGAGCGGTGTACTACTATTCCCAGCAGACACAGAACAGTAAACAGAATGCTATATAGTGTGGCTGAGCGAGGTACACAGAGTGGCAGTAAACAGAATGCTATATAGTGTGGCTGAGCGAGCGGTGTACTACTATTCCCAGCAGACACAGAACAGTAAACAGAATGCTATATAGTGTGGCTGAGCGAGGTACACAGAGTGGCAGTAAACAGAATGCTATATAGTGTGGCTGAGCGAGCGGTGTACTACTATTCCCAGCAGACACAGAACAGTAAACAGAATGCTATATAGTGTGGCTGAGCGAGGTACACAGAGTGGCAGTAAACAGAATGCTATATAGTGTGGCTGAGCGAGCGGTGTACTACTATTCCCAGCAGACACAGAACAGTAAACAGAATGCTATATAGTGTGGCTGAGCGAGGTACACAGAGTGGCAGTAAACAGAATGCTGAGCGAGCGGTGTACTACTATTCCCAGCCAGGGCCGGTTTAAGCAACAATGGGGCCCCAGGGCAAAATAAACCTGGGGGGCCCCCCCAACAGATACCCCGGAACAAAAATCGGCATTAGGGGACCTTTTTTGCAGCTGGTATAACAGGGTGTGAAGTCCCAATCGGTCGGAGCTCCACATTCTGGCTATCCCAGCCTGCATGGGGGACAAGGGGTTAAAAAGTTTCAGGAGGGGGGACCCCACATAATTTAAAAAAAAAAAAATTCCCACACTCTAAACATAAAAAAAATAATTGGGAAAATAGGAAAAAATGCCAGGGATCTTCATACAGCCATATTGCGGCTGTATAGCGATCCCTGGCCAAAGCGCTGCGGCTGCGTATGGACCCCCTGGAAACCCCGTCAGGAAATTTATTGCGCTTTCGTTTGATGCATGTAAAATTACACTACCGTTAGGTTTGCTACTAAAAGTGACATTTACCGCATTTAAAAGTATACTTTTTTCCTTCGAAACTTTAAAATCGATTTTCTCAAAAACTATAAAGTGTTTTTGAAAAATAGTTTTTTCCTCTTATTCCTAATGATCTCCTTAACATATCCTGCAAATTTAGGGTTTCTAGCATTTAAGGTGGATTTGCTATTAACCATTAAAGTCGGAAGGTTTTTAAATGTGTATTTTTTTTCCTTTGAAACTTTAAAATCGATTTTCTCAAAAACTATAAGGCCGATTTGAATTTTTTTTTCTCTTGTAGCCCCTGGGGGCCCCTACAAGCTCTGGGGCCCTGGGGCAGCTGCCTCCTTTGCCTTAATGGTAGCGCCGGCCCTGTTCCCAGCAGCGACACAATGACTGGGGGGACCCTGGCTAGCGTGGCTGGAGCGCGAACTACCCTGCCTGCCTACCCAAAGCTAAACCCACAGACAAATGGCGGAAATATGACGTGGTTCGGGTGAACTCGAATAGCCCATTCACTATTCGAGCTATTCGATCAAACAGCGCTATTCGAGCTCGAATACCGAGCTCGAATAGCGTCATAGCCCAGATTGATGTCCTTAGAGCCAATCAGAGGGCTCCCAGGCCCTCTGACGGCAGCCAATCACAGAGGGGGACCCTGGCCAGCCCCTACCCTATAAATAGCGGCCGCCATGTTCCGTTTTTTCCGTCCTTGCCTGACTTTGTACAGAGAGAGATCTGCTCCTTTGTGCTTTGGCTTAGCAAGAGCTTTATTGTGGTCAACTACCTAGCGTTTTTGCTCACATACACCTCCTATACACACCTATATTGTTGTTAGTTAGATAGACATTGTATTTTAGTTAGTAGCTTGTGTGTTACATAGAGACAGACACAGCTGCTGCAGGCAAGCTTACACTGCTTTAGGCCTCAGGGCCTTGCCTGTGTGGGCAGCTGTCCTCCTGTCCTCTGTTAGTTTATTATACCAGTGTTTCTGCTGTCCTACCTTTACTACTGAGTGATTGTATTTTGTAGTAACTGTACTAGGACACTCACTGTCACTGTTTGTTCATAGCTCCTGCGTGTGTGCGTGCACAGTACACACACTCTATTTCCTTCTGATTACTATTGATTATTGTAATTTCTAGTTGTACTTACTAACTACTTACTACTAGGGACACTCAGTCACTGTTCATAGGCTAGCTCCTGCGCTGCGTGTGTGTGTGCGTGCACTGTTAGTACACACACTCTATTTCCTTCTGATTACTACTGATTATTGTAATTTCTAGTTGTACACTTACTACTTACTACTAGGGACACTCAGTCACTGTTCATAGGCTAGCTCCTGCGTGTGTGTGTGCGTGCACTCAGTACACACACACACTCTATTTCCTTCTACTTAATCTGATTACTACTGATTATTGTAGTATTTTCTAGTTAGTGTACTAGGGGACACACTCACTGTTCACTGTTCACACTTATACTGATTACTGAATTATTGTATTTTGTATTAGTACTGTACTAGTAATAACTTATCGATCTAATCACTTAGTGATTAGTGTCACCTCACCCACCAACCCACTCCATTAAAGTACCCCACTTTTTCACCCGCCCTTTTAAAAAACTTTTTTGTTTACGCCCAAAACATCAAAGATGTCTGGAAGTGGCAGCCAGCGCGGTTTGGGCAAGGGGAAGGGCAGCAAGGGAATCAAGAGGAGAGGGAGCAGCATTGTGGCAAGCCGCGGCCGCGCCACCATGCACAGTTCCGCAGCAGCAGCAGCTACGTCAGTGGCTAACATTCCGCCTATAGCCACTGGCCGTGGACGCCTTGGGCGCCGCCCAGCAGGAGCAACTCACGCTGCAGAGACACAGCAGCAGCAGCAGCGTGTAGTACCTGCTCCTATTTTCCTCCAGCCGGGTCGGAAACGTCCCATTGAGGAAAAGGATGCAGACACTGTGGTGCAACTGATGACGGAGGATGAGCAGCCCGCCATCAGCTCTGCATCCGAGGCCTCCACCCTCACCACCACCACCACCCCTGTTCGCAGCAGCCGCCCAGCAGGGCCTGGGGAGGAGGCCAGTTCACCGTCACAAGTTGGCGACCTGTCACTCAGCAGTATTTTTACCCCAGGCACCATCAGGGTATTGTCTGCTGTTGTTGGCGATTTGGAGGAGGAGATGCTGATGGGCACTTTGGGGGATGAGGGATTGGACAGTAAGACTGTGGCGACAGTCAAGCAGCCCATCCATGCATCAGGAGAGGAGTTTGGGGGGTCATCATCCCAGCAGGACATGTTTCAGGAGGGGGAGGATGATGATGATGATGATGATGTGGTGACAGACAAAGACTGGGTGCCGCCACCACCAGCACCAGGGGATGTCGTCATCAGCAGCTCTGAGGAGGAGGAGGAGGATGCGCTTGTGGGCCTTGCAAGGAGGCGCATCATTGCAAGCATTGGCAGCAGTAGGCAAGTCCCACAGCCTGCTGGTGTCTCAGGCTCAGCAGCAGCAGCAGCAGCATCTGCCAGTACCACCACCAGCCGCACCCAAGCCCCCGCCCCAACCACCACACGGAGACAGGCAGCAGCGGCTCCAGGCCGTAGGGGGTTGTTTTTGTCACCAATCTGGCGATTTTTCACCATGCCCACAGTGTACAGCAAGTACGCCACTTGCAACCACTGTCAGCGGAAGTTGAGCAGAGGTGCAGACCCCATAAAGTTCAGTACCAGCTCGCTCATCAACCACCTTGCTGCGAAACATTTCCACCACCATGAGGAGTTCCAGAGGCTGAAGGCATCTGGTGCTGGCAGTGGCACCACACCCATCACTGCACAGCCTTCAGCAGCAGCAGCAGCAACAGCAGCCACCCGCCCTCCTGCTCCTCCAGCAGCACCAGCAGGAGTGCGGAAACGCACTGCTCCTCCCCCCTCTGCAACTCCTGCCGCCGACACTGAGGCCTGTTCTGGCAGCCAGTCCTCAGTGGCCTCCTCTGCTGTGTCCGCTGATTCCCGTGCCAGCAAAAGGCCACGCCAGAGCCTTTTGAGCGAGTCCTTCCAGTGGGGTGGTTAGGGCTCTGCCTCCTAGCAGCCGTCGCGTGCGTCAGCTGAACGGCTTGCTGGCACGGGCCATGTGCTCCCAACTCCTGCCGTACACGCTCGTGCAGGAGGGGAGCGACATGCGTGCGCTGCTTGCTTGTGCAGCCCCAGACTGGCAGCTCCCAGCAGATACAGCGAGGGCTGGAGCACGCGGTTGGTGAAAGGGTCCACGTCACCATGGACTCCTGGAGCAGCCGCTTCGGGACAGGCCGCTACCTGTCCTTCACTGTCCACTGGGTCAGCTTGGTGGAAGGGGGTGAGGATGGGAGAGCAGCAGCGGGCACAGCAGCAGCAGCAACACAGTGGGTGGTGCCACCAAGCAGGGTCAGGGGAACTGCAGCAGGTTCCTCCGATCCTCTGCCATCCTCCGGCACACCTGGCCAAACCCCCCGCCTCAGCAGCAGCGTGAAGGCCCGCCACTGCTAAGCGCTGCTGCAGTTGGTCAGCCTTGGGAAGACCAAACTGACGGCAACCCATGTGTTGGCCAAACTCCAGGAGCAGGAGAGGATTTGGCTGACCCCCAGAGGCCTCAGAGTCGGAGAGGTGGTGGCTGACAATGGGGCCAATCTGGTTGCCGCAATTGACAGGGGAAACCTGACCCACATCCCCTGTCTTGCCCACGTGCTGAACCTGGTGGTGCAGAAGTTCTTGCGCACCTACCAGGGGATGGGCGAACTGCTGGAAACGGCAAGGAATGTTGTGCGTCACTTCCGGCGCTCGGCTGCAGCCTGTGCGAGCCTGGAAGACGTGCAAAAGGAGCCGGAGCTGCCATGCCATCGGCTGATCCTTGACGTTCCAACTCACTGGAACTCCACCCTGGCGATGTTGGAGCGTCTGGTTGAACAGAAGCACGCTGTCAACCAGTACCTTGCCCAGGCCACTGTTTCCGCCGCTCAGAGAAGGGACAAGACCAGCAACATCCCGTCCATCGTCCCCGATGATGACTGGAGGCACATGCAGCAGGTGTGCTTAGTGCTGGCTCCCTTTCTGCAGGCCACTAACATGGTGAGCAGGAACCATGCTATGGTCTGCGAGTGGGTGCCCCTGGTTTGTCTGCTGAACAGGGCCCTTGATGCTTTGCTGGAACAGGGAGCGGCAGCCTTGGACCAGCAGGAGCGGCAAGCAGCTGCACAGTCCACCTCTGAGGGGGAGGAGGAGGAGGACTTGGTGGAGGTCCCTGACCTTGCTGCTGATGAGGGGGATCGGCACAGCGTAGCTGAGTTGGTGCGGGGGTGGAGAGAGGATGAGGCGGCAGAGGAGGAGGATGAGGACAGCACTGCCGTCGATGTGCCAGCACACGTGGCCCGCCTCTTCCCAATGGCAGCGCACATGCTGACGTGCCTGCGCAAGGACCCCAGGGTGATCCAGATGAAGCAGAGGGAGGACATCTGGATCAGCATGATGTTGGACCCACGCCTCAAGGGGAAGTTGAGCCAGTTCCTGCCGCCTGCAGGAGGAGACCCAGCGCAACAAATAAGGAGCTTGCAGCAGGCCCTTGATTTACCTTCTGCTGCCGCTCTGCCACCAGCTATTACGTCAAACAATAGCTGCCCCTGCTGCCTGTATTTACCTTTAAAAAAAAAAAAAGGTTTAATTTTTCTGAGGTGCCCGGGTTGAAAACTGTGTTGTCCCAGTTGTGTATTGGACACGATGTGGGCTGCACGACCGCTGTCTGGGACCTCCTGTTGTGTTTATTTACAGCCCTGGTATCAACGCTAGGTACCAGGGCTATTATGTCACGCTGCCTACCTACCTGACTGCCTGCTGCCACACACTCATCCTCCTCCTCCTGCTGCTGAATTTACCTCCTGCTGTCTGTGTGTTTCCACTGCCAGGGAGCACATACAATGGCGCTTCCAACATGCGTGCGCCACCAGCTATTTATTACGCTCAAAAATAGCTGCATTTCTTTAAAAAAACAAAAAATATATATATTCTTTTTATTAATACTTTGTGATATTATTTTTAGAGGTGTCCGGGTTGAAAACTGTGTTGTCCCAGTTGTGTATTGGACATGATGTGGGCTTCACGACCGCTGTCTGGAACCTCATGCTGTGCATTTACGGCCTGGTACCACCTTCTTCAAGAAGAAGAAGAAGAAGAAGAAGAAGATGAAGAAGAAGATGAAGAAGAAGATGAAGAAGAAGAAGAAGATATAGAAGAAGAAGAAGATGAAGAAGAAGAAGATGAAGAAGAAGAAGAAGAAGATGAAGAAGAAGATGAAGAAGAAGATGAAGAAGAAGAAGATAAAGAAGAAGAAGAAGAAGAAGAAGAAGAAGACGAAGAAGAAGAAGAAGAAGAAGAAGAAGAAGAAGATATAGAAGAAGAAGAAGATATAGAAGAAGAAGATATAGAAGAAGAAGAAGAAAATGAAGAAGAAGAAGAAGAAGATATAGAAGAAAAAGAAGAAGAAGAAGATATAGAAGAAGAAGAAGATATAGAAGATAATGAAGAAGAAGAAGAAGAAGTATATACACTACTGAATAGAATTTTGGACACAACTTCTCTTCTCTTTCCACCTTTTTTTTTAAAGGAACATCCCCACATAATCACTTGCTGTTGTTACTTGGGAAAAAAGATGTTTCTTGCATCATTCGCCCTCAAAACAAGTGTTGGAAGATATTTAAGGCCAATTCGAATAGTCAGCTCGAATAATGAGCTCGAATACCGACTCGAATAGTGAGCTCGAAGTCCGAGGTCGAATCGAATAGTAAAAAATATTCGACTCGAATATTCGACCGAATTCGAATAATTTACTATTCGAATTCGACCAAACTCGAATAATAAAAAGGGGTATCCGAGCATCACTGGTGTACAGAGCATGGAGCAGCAGCTTGTGCACAGAGCATAGATCAGTTGAGTATGAGCACAGCCCTGTGCCCTGCTGTGTGAATGCTTCACTTTCCCCTTCATTAGCAATGTCGACTGTCCTCATTATTATCTGTATCTAAACTGCTCCTGATCGATCCCGTTGTCGGTTGGTCGGGAAACTGCAGTATGTGTACCCAGCATGATGTCCTACCATATTATTATACTGTATTATGCGTGGCTTCAGGAATACCCCCCTTGAAAATAGTGGTTTTGCCCCTGGTATAGGTGGCCCCAGTATAGTTAGCTAGGTATGTGTAGCCCCCTAGGGGCATATTGTTACTATGAGATGGAACGCAAGAAACCAGGGAGTAAGTACATGTGACGTCTCGCCTGACTATCCTGATTTAGCAACCTGATAGCACTAGCCCGCCCGCCTGCAGTGGCACTGTGGGCAGGGGTGCCGGTGCTATCAGAGTGCTAATGAAGATCTTGGGGGAACTACAGCCCTGGTAAACTCCCCCCTGGTGCCGCCAGTGTAGATTTGCTGGTCATGATCATGCGTTAAACAAGGAAGTCACCACAGCCTTCAAAATCTATCAGCTGATCAAACTAACCACATGTGTCACCATTAGTTCTAAGAATTGCCATACCTACATAGGGGTACACTCTAAAACTGTAGTAAGAAGAGTAATGTGCATAAAGTCTTATGCATGAATGATGAGTGTAGATAGCGTAAATCATTATTACACGTAATGTAAATGAATTATGCTCCACTTGTTGTGGGGTAAAATACTTTACGCACGTTATTCTGCTTATCGCGGTTTAGTGAATACACCCCATAGTCACATCTTTGACATAAATCTGTCAAAAACTGATTTCCTGCCAAAACCAACATTTAAAGCGGACCCAAACCAAACATTTTTTTAATTCAAAATATTTAGTTGCACTACTCTGACACATGCAAAGATAAATAAACACTTCCTTCAAGCCTATGAGCATTTCAGTGCATGCTTTTCACCCTTCTCTTTTCATAACTAGGGTTATACAGGTGGCAGCCATTAGCAATTCCTCCTTTGCTGGACACCTCCTACTCCACCAGTCTGGCGGATTCTGTCCCGGCAATATGAAAGGAAGGGAGGGGTCCCTCCAATAAATGTAAAATATTCTATGTTTGTCATCATGCAGCTGAAAAAAGGCTGCTATTTATTATTATAATTTAGAAAATAGATTTTATTTCTGAAATCTTTGATTTTTAATTTGGGTCCACTTTAAGTAACTACTCTTAGTTACATAAAAGAGCATTTTAAAGCATTCCCAAACATTTCATGCGTATTTTTTTTACATTCAATACAAAGAGCAGTGCACTAGTGCAGGCTTTCTTATCTCTTGCTCATCAGCAAATGTAATCATAGACGGTGCTCCAATAAAATAGCCTACATTTTTGAACTAACCTACATTCAATGATTTTACTGTCCCCCTCCCTAACCCTAACCCTTAACCCTTTTGCCTATGCATATAGGCTGAATAGAGGCATAGGCAGAAATGATTCTACACCAACTGAAGTTCTCTGCATATGTCTTCATTCTGCTGAATAGACATATCACCCTGGGAACAACTGAGTCACTCCAACAGAAAAGGAGAGGGGCAGAGCAAAGACACAGGCAGAGAGGGTCTTCTGGCTGGCAATGATTACATTTGCCATTGGCACAAGATAAGCAAGCTTCTGCTGCTCTTTGCAGTGGAAATAAATGCTTTTACACACAGGGAATTGTTAAGAATGCTTTCAAATGTAGTAGATACAGAAATTTTAATTTTAGGAGTACTGTATAATACCACTTTAATTGAAATACTGAGCCCTTCACATGCTTATTTGTAATAGAAATGTAAGGCCCCTTTTCTACAGGAGGCTGAAGGTGGTTAGTGAGGGGCGAATATTAGTTTTATCATAATTCATTTCATCAAAAACATATGAAAATGTGTGAAAATGTGAATGTGAAAATATATGCACAAATGCATAGTCTATGGATAAGAGAAACCTCAATTTCGCACAAATCAGTACATATGCAAAAATGTATAGACATTCAGACAAACCCCCATTGTTACCAAACGGATTCAAGTCAACTGGCATTAGAAAACACATATAGGGTACAATAGAGAAAGGACGGCCCTTGTCCTTAAAGGGGAACTTCAGCCTAAACAAACATACTGTTATTAAGTTACATTAGTTATGTTAATTAGAATAGATAGGTAATATAATCTTTTACCCACCCTGTTTTAAAAGAACAGGCAAATGTTTGTGATTCATGGGGGCTGCCATCTTTGTCATGGGGGCAGCCATCTTTTTGGTTGAAAGGAGGTGACAAGGAGCAGGAGACACAGTTCCAACTGTCCTGTGTCCTGATAACCCCTCCCAGCTGCATACGCTAGGCTTCAAATGTCAAAATAAAAAAAAAAAAGTGCACCAAAACAGCAGAACGAGAAAAACAGCCTCAGAAATCCCATCATGCTTTGCACAGCATCAGGGGAAAAATGCCCGGACAGTTTTCTTCTGTGCAGCTAAAAATGAGGCTTGTATAAGAGAAACAAAGTTCTGATGCTGTGAAACTGTTAAAGAAACACCAAGCCTTCTCAGTGCTGCTGAGTAGATTTTTAGTCTGGAGGTTCACTTTAAGGGGCGAGAGGTGTCCAGTCCCAAAAGGGTTAAAGGGAGAGGGTCTGCAGATTTGACCATCAGATAGATCCCTCTCTGTTTCAATAAGGATAGATTTCCTTCAACAACATTTAAAATTTGTAATCTTTTATTTGTTATTAAAGGGATAAAATCAATTGAAAGATCGTACTAGCATGTTTACTTTTAATTACTATCCTTTTACTGAAAACATTGCTCTCTCCTAAGGCCCGGTTCACATTAGCGTTCGCTGTCCGGATTCGCTGGGTCGGATCCGGACCGTATACTGTACATACGGAATGGACGTTCGGCATAGCAATGCAAAGTCTATGCGGCCGTACACACGCGTCCGTTCCGTATGGACCGGAGCCGGACCGATTCCGGACTCCGGACACTTTTCCAACATGCTCTATTTTTTAGGTCTGGATCATCCGGCCGACGCACCCGGACCGCAGCCTGACTGCACCATCTGGCAATAGAAACCAATGGGAAACGGAAAGCACAGAACACACTGGCTATAAAAACCGGACATTCTACCCCACTTCCTATGCGTTTTCTAGCGGCCATTTTGGATGGGGACACATGGGCACAGCATTTCTGGAGTGGAGCAGCAGTGACTTTGTGCTGGAGCTGTTTGGCAGTATGTCGGACGTGGAGGTGAGGCCCTGATTCTACAGGTGCAGCTTCTGCAGACCTCCAAGACTCCAGGAATTTATATAGTGTGTTATCTCTTTAAAAAAACGGATCTGGATCGCAGTCGTATTCATACCTGATTGAAAACGTATGCAAACGGACATCCGGTCCATTTTCCCCAAAAACGCAAGTGTGAACGGGGCCTTACATGGCTTCATAGTTACATAGTTACATAGTTATTTTGGTTGAAAAAAGACATACGTCCATCGAGTTCAACCAGTATAAAGTACAACACCAGCCTGCTCCCTCACACATCCCTGTTGATCCAGAGGAAGGCGAAAAAACCCTTACAAGGCATGGTCCAATCTCGTGGCGAGAATTTGCTGCCATTCTCGCTAGAATCTCATTAAAGAGAACCCGAGGTGAGTTTGAAGAATATTATCTGCATACAGAGGATGGATCTGCCTATACAGCCCAGCCTCTGTTGCTATCCCAACCCCCCCTAAGGTCCCCCTGCACTCTGCAATCCCTCATAAATCACAGCCACGCTGCTGACAAACAGCTTGTCAGAGCTGGCTGTGTTTATCTCTATAGTGTAAGTCTGCTGCTCTCCCCGCCTCCTGCAGAACTCCGGTCCCCGCCTGCATCCCTTCCCTCCCTGCTGATTGGAGGGAAGGGACGGGGGCAGGGACCGGAGCTATGCAGGAGGCGGGGGAGCAGCTGAGACTGACACTACAGATGTAAACACAGCCTCACAGCACGGCTGTGATTTATGAGGGATTGCAGAGTGCAGGGGGACCTTAGTGGGGTTTGGGATAGCAACAGAGGCTGGGCTGTATAGGCAGATCCAGCCTCTGTATGCAGATAACATTCTTTAAACACACCTCGGGTTCTCTTTAAAGGTAGCCAAAATACAAATTATTATTATTATTTTTTTTTTTTTACATGTGAGAAGTACAATTAGTTTTTCAGATTGCAACATTGGAAAAATCTGACCAACATTTCGTTCATGTGTGCTCAATTTTTCCCCAGTTATGAAAATAAATTATTGAAAACTTCCCAAAAATTGCTTACATCCATAAACCAAGTAATTGACAATCTGTCCCACACCATTACATTTTCATTAAAATAGACCAGAAAAATCCTGATATCTACTTACATCGATAAAAATGGTAAATTTGATTCGATTTCTCACTCGTATAAAAGAAAAACTTTCAATTTTTTTGTACAACTGTTTTGATCAAATTGTTGTAAAATCAAATCTTTTACAGGCTGTAAAATCACACACTTTCCGATTACTGTATCTAGTAGGGAATAATCTCAGGCATCCAGATCCAGGGCCAGTGCCACCATGAGGGTAAAATTGGGTAACTACCCAGGTCTTCATGCTCTTTAGTGGCCCCACAATTTAGGGACAGTAGAGGTCAGGTCACAAGTTTTACTGTCAGTTCAGTATAAACATTTAAAGAGAAACTCCAACCAAGAATTTAACTTTATCCCAATCAGTAGCTGATACCCCCTTTTACATGAGAAATCTTGCTTTTCACAAACAGACCATCAGGGGGCGCTGTATGACTGATATTGTGGTGAAACCCCTCCCACAAGAAGCTCTGAGGACCGCGGTACTTTTGACAGTTTGCCACAATGTAACAAGGTTCACAGACAGGAAATAGCTGTTTACAGCTGTCTCCAACAGCCAAAACAGCTAGCAGCAGCTACATCACCTGCCAGCAGTAAAAATGTCACCATGTGATAAATGTCAGAATGTAAATCAGAGAGACTAAAGATTTTACAATGAGCAAACACCGACTAAATCATTTATACATAATTATTGTAAAAATGAAGCACTTTTTTTATTACATTATTTTCACTGGAGTTCCTCTTTAAGGGGCCTCCCATTCATTTTGCGCAGGGCCCTATTTTACCTAAAACCTATATCGAGAAGCTGTAGCAAAAGTGGAGGTGAAAAATATGCCAAGAATCAAGCAAAGCAAATATTAGCTGTGCTTAGGAACTAAAACACAAACAAAATCCTTTTGGTGCTATAAACTCTTCAGCAATATAATGATCGATAGTTGAAAGCAAGATTAGCGCCCAAACACGATTGGAGAAATTCATTTGGAGAAATGCAAAGTAGAGAATGCATCATTTTAAGCATAAAAAAAACTTAATTAGGTGATTCTCAGCTTCACAGGGCTGATATCTTTGTCCTTCAATAATTTAACCAAAAGCTTGCAACAATTTGAATAATTAATAAAGTTTTCTGGAGCGTATTTATTTATTTTCCAAGTATCTAAAACAAGCAGCATTGTGTTTGTACATGGGGAATAGTTCTGATGCTCATCGTTAGCCTGCAATGGAGGCTCAAGATGTCCACTTGTCCAAGTTTGGCAATAATGAATAAAATAATTGCTGAATTAGTCCGTTTTATTTATTTCAAGGCTCCAGCAGAGAGAATCAGAGTCAAAGCTTGTGTTCAGAAACACATACTCACCTAAGTAAAGGGAAGCCTCTGGATCCTAATGAGGCTTCCCACGGAGGCCTCTGATCCCCCGTTGCCACCTGTGGACCCACTAGCTGATCGGGGCTGCGCTTGAAGAGGAGGTTCCACAAACAGTGACGGGGATGGTCTTCCCTCTGTTTAGGTAAGTATGATTTTGTACCCGAGAACCAGAGACAAAGCACCCTCATGTATTTTACCATATATATGAATGGGAACATGACAGTAAACAACTACCCACCTCTCAGCGGCGGCTCCAGGAAATTTTTTTAGGGGGTGCTATGCAGGTGCTGGACCAATTTCCGGGGGAGCTGACGACCTGCGGCGCGCTAAGCGCGCCGCGGCGAAAAAAATGGGCGTGGTCATGACCGGATGAGGGCGGGGCTAACTGTAATTTAAAGTGAACCCAGGTTGAGAGTGATATGGTGGCTGCCATATTTATTTCCTTTTAAACAATACTAGTTGCCTGGCAGCCCTGCTGATCTATTTGGCTGTAGTAGTGAACTGAATTACACCAGAAACAAGCCATGCAGCTAATCTTGTCAGTTCTGACAATATTGTCAGAAACCCCTGACCTGCTGCATGCTTGTTCAGGGTCTATGGTTGAAAGAATAAGAGGCAGAGGACCAGCACGGCAGCCAGGCAACTGGTATTGCTTAAAGGGAGATAAATATGGCAGCCTCAATATTATTCTCACCTCGGGTTCCCTTTAAAAGTGCAACGCAAAGACAGAGGGCCCAAGTTTTGGTGACCCTTTTCCCAGAAAATTCACATAATTGTGCAGGTTTTCTCAAGAAAATACACGTAATGTGAGCAGATTTTAACAAAAAACACGTCCAATGACCCCAATATGCACAATCGTTATCAGATATGGCTCCAATATGCACAATCGGTAGCAGATATGACCCCAATATGCGCAATCGGTAGCAGATATGACCCCAATATGCACAATCGGTAGCAGATATGACCCCAATATGCACAATCGGTAGCAGATATGGCCCCAATATGCACAATCGGTAGCAGATATGGTCGCAATATGCACAATCGGTGGCAGATATGGTCCCAATATGCACAATCGGTGGCAGATATGGTCCCAATATGCACAATCGGTGGCAGATATGGTCCCAATATGCACAATCGGTGGCAGATATGGCCCCAATATGCACAATCGTTATCAGATATGGTCCCAATATGCACAATCGGTAGCAGATATGGTCCCAATATGCAAAATCGGTAGCAGATATGGTCCCAATATGCACAATCGGTGGCAGATATGGTCCCAATATGCACAATCGGTGGCAGATATGGTCCCAATATGCACAATCGGTGGCAGATATGGTCCCAATATGCACAATCGGTAGCAGATATGGCCCCAATATGCACAATCGGTAGCAGATATGACCCCAATATGCACAATCGGTAGCAGATATGACCCCAATATGCACAATCGGTAGCAGATATGACCCCAATATGCACAATTGGTAGCAGATATGACCCCAATATGCACAATCGGTAGCAGATATGACCCCAATATGCACAATCGGTAGCAGATATGGCCCCAATATGCACAATCGGTAGCAGATATGGTCCCAATATGCACAATCGGTGGCAGATATGGTCCCAATATGCACAATCGGTGGCAGATATGGTCCCAATATGCACAATCGGTGGCAGATATGGTCCCAATATGCACAATCGGTGGCAGATATGGCCCCAATATGCACAATCGTTATCAGATATGGTCCCAATATGCACAATCGGTAGCAGATATGGTCCCAATATGCACAATCGGTAGCAGATATGGTCCCAATATGCACAATCGGTGGCAGATATGGTCCCAATATGCACAATCGGTGGCAGATATGGTCCCAATATGCACAATCGGTGGCAGATATGGTCCCAATATGCACAATCGGTAGCAGATATGGCCCCAATATGCACAATCGGTAGCAGATATGACCCCAATATGCACAATCGGTAGCAGATATGACCCCAATATGCACAATCGGTAGCAGATATGACCCCAATATGCACAATCGGTAGCAGATATGACCCCAATATGCACAATCGGTAGCAGATATGACTCCAATATGCACAATCCGTAGCAGATATGACCCCAATATGCACAATCCGTAGCAGATATGACCCCAATATGCACAATCCGTAGCAGATATGACCCCAATATGCACAATCCGTAGCAGAAATGACCCCAATATGCACAATCCGTAGCAGAAATGACCCCAATATGCACAATCGGTAGCAGAAATGACCCCAATATGCACAATCGGTAGCAGAAATGACCCCAATATGCACAATCGGTAGCAGAAATGACCCCAATATGCACAATCCGTAGCAGATACGACCCCAATATGCACAATCCGTAGCAGATATGACCCCAATATGCACAATCCGTAGCAGATATGACCCCAATATGCACAATCCGTAGCAGATATGACCCCAATATGCACAATCAGCATCAACTGAAAAAGAAAAGAAAAACCCATTTACTCACCTACAGCCAGAAGACCTTCTTTCCCGACCTCCTGTCCCGAGTCCCGACCTCATTGTGGAGCGCAGCGCCCGCGCGCCCACGATCCTCTTCCTTCCCGACGTCACGACGAGACTTCCTGCCTGCATGCAGAGAGCAGGGCTACGGGAAAATGGCCGCCCGAAGCCATGCACTGCAGACTCGAAGTCTGCAGAACAGGGCTCCGGGCGGCCATCTTACCGTAGCCCTGCCTGCTGCTCCGTGCTGCCGCTGTGTGAACTGACTTGGCGTCTTTTAGACGCCTGAAGTCAGTTCACTCCAGGGGGTGCTTTGGGGGTGCTTGGACAATTCTAGGGGGTGCTCGAGCACCCCCTTGCACCCCCCTGGCACCGCCCCTGCCACCTCTCTGTTTCATTTTTCTCTACTAAATCTGCCTGTTATCAGCCCTGATAAGAATCCCCGACTGAGCATTCCGTCTAGCTTCTCCCGGAATGATTATAGCTGAGTCAGTCTTCTGTGATGTCTTTTCAAGCTGAAGTCTGCCCCCTTGTGGCTTTGCTTTGCTGCTATTTATCCTCGAAGCAGCAAAGCAGAGCCACAAGGAGGCAGGCTTGGGCTTGAAAAGCCATCACAGAAGACTGACTCAGCTATAATCATTCCGGGAAAAGCTAGACTGAATGCTCAGTCCGGGATTCTTATCAGGGCTGATAACAGGCAGATTTAGCAGAGAAGAATGAAACAGAGAGCAGGGTAGGTGTTTACTGTCATGTTCCCATTGATATATTCTAAAATACATGAGGGTGCTTAGTCTCTGGTTCCCTTTAAGTTTATGTCTTACTGCACCACAGACTGTCACTGCTATCAGCTACAATCTTCCCAGAGAAATTCCATCTGTGCCCCGCCCCCATGCAGTCTTAAAAGCAGGAAGAGACAGTTCAAACAGCCCCAACCACAGAGCTGGCTTAGCTCAGCTGCTTCTGGTCACCTGATCACAATTTAAAAAGTACCCCTGAACTGAATTTTTAAAGCTTACTTTTAATTACGATTTATGTGCGGTGCTTTGTCACAGCACCATCCGCAGCCTCCAGTGCCCCCCTGTGGCCCCCGCTCTGCTCAGCCACGTTGATTATGGGCAGGGAGGAAGTGACAGTTCCTTTAGTCCACCCCTAGAAACAGAGGCGTCACTAGTAGTGTTGAGCGAACAGTGTTCGCCACTGTTCGGGTTCTGCAGAACATCACCCTGTTCGGGTGATGTTCGAGTTCGGCCGAACACCTGACGGTGCTCGGCCAAACCGTTCGGCCACATGGCCGAACTAAGAGCGCATGGCCGAACGTTCCCCGAACGTTCGGCTAGCGCTGTGATTGGCCGAACGGGTCACGTGGTTCGGGCCCGAACGCGCTCTGATTGCCGAACGGTCACGTGGTTCGGGTAAATAAATACCCGAACCACGTCATATCTCCGCCATTTGTCTGTGGGTTTAGCTTTGGGTAGGCAGGCAGGGTAGTTCGCTCTCCAGCCACGCTAGCCAGGGTCCCCCCCAGTCATTGTGTGTCGCTGCTGGGAACAGTAGTACACCGCTCGCTCAGCCACACTATATATAGCATTGTTTACTGCCACTGTGTACCTCGCTCAGCCACGCTATATATATAGCATTGTGTTTTCTGACACTCTGTGTACACGGCTTAGGCTAGCCTGACTAATATAGCATTGTGTGTACTGCCACTGTGCACCTCGCTCAGCCACGCTATATATAGCATTGTGTGTACTGCCACTGTGCACCTCGCTCAGCCACGCTATATATAGCATTGTGTGTACTGCCACTGTGCACCTCGCTCAGCCACGCTATATATAGCATTGTGTGTACTGCCACTGTGCACCTCGCTCAGCCACGCTATATATAGCATTGTGTTTTCTGACACTCTGTGTACACGGCTTAGCCTGACTAATATAGCATTGTGTGTACTGCCACTGTGCACCTCGCTCAGCCACGCTATATATAGCATTGTGTTTTCTGACACTCTGTGTACACGGCTTAGCCTGGCTCTATAGCATTGTGTGTACTGCCACTGTGCACCTCGCTCAGCCACGCTATATATAGCATTGTGTTTACTGCCACTCTGTGTACACCGCTCAGCCAGACTATATACCATTGTTTACTGACACTCTGTGTACACCGCTCAGCCAGACTATATACCATTGTTTACTGACACTCTGTGTACACGGCTCAGCCTGACTATAAAGCATTGTGTGTACTGCCACTGTGCACCTCGCTCAGCCACGCTATATATAGCATTGTGTTTTCTGACACTCTGTGTACACGGCTTAGCCTGGCTATATAGCATTGTGTGTACTGCCACTGTGCACCTCGCTCAGCCACGCTATATATAGCATTGTGTTTACTGCCACTCTGTGTACACCGCTCAGCCAGACTATATACCGTTGTTTACTGACACTCTGTGTACACCGCTCAGCCAGACTATATACCATTGTTTACTGACACTCTGTGTACAAGGCTCAGCCTGACTATAAAGCATTGTGTGTACTGCCACTGTGCACCTCGCTCAGCCACGCTATATATAGCATTGTGTTTTCTGACACTCTGTGTACACGGCTTAGCCTGACTAATATAGCATTGTGTGTACTGCCACTGTGCACCTCGCTCAGCCACGCTATATATAGCATTGTGTGTACTGCCACTGTGCACCTCACTCAGCCACGCTATATATAGCATTGTGTGTACTGCCACTGTGCACCTCGCTCAGCCACGCTATATATAGCATTGTGTGTACTGCCACTGTGCACCTCGCTCAGCCACGCTATATATAGCATTGTGTTTTCTGACACTCTGTGTACACGGCTTAGCCTGACTAATATAGCATTGTGTGTACTGCCACTGTGCACCTCGCTCAGCCACGCTATATATAGCATTGTGTTTTCTGACGCTCTGTGTACACGGCTTAGCCTGGCTCTATAGCATTGTGTGTACTGCCACTGTGCACCTCGCTCAGCCACGCTATATATAGCATTGTGTTTACTGCCACTCTGTGTACACCGCTCAGCCAGACTATATACCGTTGTTTACTGACACACTGTGTACACCGCTCAGCCAGACTATTTACCATTGTTTACTGACACTCTGTGTACACGGCTCAGCCTGACTATAAAGCATTGTGTGTACTGCCACTGTGCACCTCGCTCAGCCACGCTATATATAGCATTGTGTTTTCTGACACTCTGTGTACACGGCTTAGCCTGGCTATATAGCATTGTGTGTACTGCCACTGTGCACCTCGCTCAGCCACGCTATATATAGCATTGTGTTTACTGCCACTCTGTGTACACCGCTCAGCCAGACTATATACCATTGTTTACTGACACTCTGTGTACACGGCTCAGCCTGACTATAAAGCATTGTGTGTACTGCCACTGTGCACCTCGCTCAGCCACGCTATATATAGCATTGTGTTTTCTGACACTCTGTGTACACGGCTTAGCCTGACTATATAGCATTGTGTGTACTGCCACTGTGCACCTCGCTCAGCCACGCTATATATAGCATTGTGCTTTCTGACACTCTGTGTACACGGCTTAGCCTGACTAATATAGCATTGTGTGTACTGCCACTGTGCACCTCGCTCAGCCACGCTATATATAGCATTGTGTTTTCTGACACTCTGTGTACACGGCTTAGCCAGACTATATAGCATTGTGTGTACTGCCACTCTGTGTACACCGCTCAGCCAGACTATATAGCATTGTGTTTACTTCCACTCTGTGTCTGCTGGGCCTGGGAACAGTAGTACACCGCTCACCCGCCACTGTATAGCATTGTGCTCTGTGTCGCTGCTGGGAATAGTGGTACTGTATAGCATTTCTGTACTGCCACTGTACTGCTGCCAGTCAGCGTGTACTGTAAGGATAAGTGAAATGAGGAAGAAATCCGGTGAAAGAGGAAGGGGCAAGGGAAGAGGTGTTTCCCCTGACGGTTCACGTACAGGCCACAGGGGAGCACCCAAGAAAACCCACTCAATACCGCCCATGTTGTCCAGGACAACAACCCTCACAAATCCAAAAGAACAGGACCAGATAATTACTTGGATGACCTCTCAAGCGTCCAGCAGTGGGTTAAGCAGCACCAGCACATCACGCACGAGGTCCGAGTCCTCAGCCAGTTACAAGGAGCCAGTGGGCACAAAGCTGACACAACCGGCAGCGACACCACGCACACAACTGCCAGATAACCAGTCCTATGAATTACCTCAGGACACAATGGGGTATTCGCAGGAGCTATTCCCAGCCCAACAAACTTCCACCTATGAAAGGTCAATGGAGGAACAGCCAGAAATGTTGTGCCCGGATTCACAACCATTAACTGTGGGAAATGCACCGCGCACTGAAATACAAGGCGAGTCCGAGGAGGACTCGGAAACCCAAATCCCAGAGCAAGTTGGGCAGGAGGGGTTGCAATTGCAGGAGGTCGGCCGACAAGATCTGGAAGACGACGTTGGAGTGAGCTGCGCAGAGGTTGTTCTGGGGAGCCCTCTACTCCACGGCGGCGGCCCCCCACAATGACATATGACGAGTTTGAGGAGATGGAAGAGGAGGGTATGGACAATGTGGACAGAGACCCAGATTTTATTTGTGAACGAGAACATCGCCGTCGTAGCAGCAGCACAGATGAGTCTGTTGAAGAACCCACTGCTGCACGAGTTCGCCTTGTGCCACAAGGTAGGCGGCGCGCAATTTCAGGCACCACAAGCGTGGAAGTTAGAGTGAGAGGCAAAAGAGGAGGAAACAGAAATCGCCAGCAAGGAGGCAGGTGCTCCAAAGTCTGGGCTTTCTTTGAAGACTGCACTGAGGATGTTACCATGGCGATTTGCAAGGTGTGCAAGACTCGCCTGAGCAGGGGGAAAAGTATTAACAACCTCTCCACCACCAGCATGAGCCGCCACATGCTATCCAAACATCCCACTCTGTGGGCAAACGCGGCAGGACAGGGTACCAGCAACACTGCCTCCCTTGGGTTCACCAGACTCACCACCAGACCCGCCTCAGCAGCAGCAGTAGCCCAGCCATTGCGTGGTTCACAACATTCACAAACATCAGACGACGCTGACACTGTCACTTTCCGGAGTAGTGCTCTTGAGGTCTCCCAGTGTTCATCAAACACAACAACCAACAGCCCTTCCGTGTGCAGCGCTACGGTTCAGTTGTCTGTGTCGGAGATGTTTGAGCGCAAGAGGAAATTGCCAGCAAATGACCCCCGGGCCGTGGCAGTAACAGCCAGCATAGCCAAGCTTCTGGCCTGCGAAATGCTGCCATATCGAGTGGTGGAGACAAACAGCTTCAAGGGCATGATGTCAGTGGCCATCCCACGTTACGTGGTTCCCAGCCGCTACCACTTTGCGCGCTCTGCAGTGCCTGAGTTGCATGAGCACGTGGTCAGCAAAATAACCCGAAGCTTGAAGAATGCCGTTGCCTGCAAGGTTCACCTCACCACTGACACTTGGACGAGTGCGTTCGGCCAGGGTCGATACATCTCCCTTACCGCGCACTGGGTGAACCTTGTGGAGCCTGGCAGCGATTCCTCACCTGCTACGGCGCGGGTGTTGCCCACGCCGCAAACAGCTGCACCGCCGTCCCTCCCACTGGATAACAACAGCAGCACCTACCTCTCTGACTCCTTCTCCTCCAACGCATCTCAAAGCTGTACCTCATCCGGAAACGCTAACCCAGCAGCAGTAGGATCGTGGAAGCAGTGCAGCACAGCTGTTGGCATGCGTCAGCAAGCGTTGCTGAAGCTGATCTGCCTTGGGGATAAGCAGCACACAGGGGAGGAAATTTGGAAGGGAATAAAGGAACAGACGGATTTGTGGCTGGCACCGCTGGACTTGAAACCGGGCATGGTTGTGTGTGATAATGGGAGTAATCTCATTCGCGCTTTAAGGTTGGCTAAGCTGACACACATCCCTTGCCTGGCGCACGTGATGAACCTAGTAGTTCAGCGGTTCCTGAGGACATACCCAGGCGTGGCCGATCTTCTGTTGAAGGTGCGTCGAGTGGCCAAACATTGTAGAAATTCCAGTACTGCTTCGGGGGCACTCGCCAAGATGCAGGAGCGCTTCAATCTCCCCCACCATCGCTTGCTGTGTGATGTCCCTACGCGCTGGAATTCTACGCTGCACATGCTAGCACGCTTTTGCGAGCAGAAGAGTGCAGTGGTCCAGTACATGACGGCGCAGTACCGAGGCGCATCCGGCCAGCTGCCAAGCTTCTGTGGATCCGATTGGGCCAACATGTTGGACCTCTGCCAAGTCCTCCAAAATTTTGAGCAATCCACGTTGCTTGTGAGCAGTGACAACTCTTCAGTCAGCATTACCATACCACTGCTGTGTTTACTGAAGAGGTCAATGTTGAAAATCAAGGAAACAGCTGTCATGATGCAACTGGGGGAATCTGAAGGAGAAAACGATCAGCGTGATGGTACCAACATCAGGCCATCCGCCTCAGGGAACGCTGGCCCCAGCAGCTATGACGAAGAAGAGGAGGAGGAACAGCTGGAGTTGGAGCAGGAATTTCATGCCACCACTGACGAGGGCCAGAGCGGTGCACGTTGGACTTCCACAATTCAGCGCGAATGGTCAGCAGAAGCAGACCAGGAGGAAGGTGACGACTATGATGCATCACAACAACTATCACAACGCTCACAAGAGGATGATGAGGATTCTGGTAGGACTCTTGCACACATGGCTCAATTCATGCTAGACTGCATTGAACGCGACCCACGCATTGTGCGCATTCTGGACAACACCAATTACTGGGTTTATACCCTTCTGGATCCACGGTACAAACACAATGTTCCAAAACTGCTTGAAGAAAGAGTCAGACAGGTCAAAATGGAAGAATACCAGCAGGCCCTTGTGGAGACTTTAGAGAGGAGATTGATATCCTCCCCCTCCTCTAGCCAGTTGTACGCCGACAGACTGACTTCCGCAAACCCAGGACGACCAGGAGGGCAGCAAACAACGCAAGCCGCAGCTAGTGCCCAAAAGGGAACGGTATCGGCAGTGTCCTTGGAGTGGGAAAATTTTCTGACACCCATGCAGCAGCAGCCCACTGAACAGGAAGCGTGCAGATCCACCTCCAACACCGATCGCCTGGAGAAGATGGTCAAGGACTACATGTCAGATGACGTAGCTGTGTCGAACAATCCATCTGCACCCTTCAACTATTGGGTATCGAAGCTAGACACCTGGCCGAACTTGCAATGTACGCAATAGAGGTGCTGGCTTGCCCGGCAGCCAGCGTTATGTCGGAACGCTGTTTCAGTGCTGCCGGAGGCATCGTCACAGATCGGCGTATCCGCCTCTCCACAGAAAATGCAGACCGTCTGACTCAAATTAAAATGAATCAATCCTGGATTGGAAACGACTACGCAACACTCCAGGACCCCAACCAAGTAACATGACCAATGAACATCTGGGATGGTGTAGCGTTACCGGTCCCTGTTTATTGAACCTCTCATCTGTATTACATTTATGACTGCATGGCGGCAAAAAGCATTGCTGCTATATCCGCACGCTTTTTGTCCTCATGCAAGGCCTGGGTTGTTGTGTCTCAAAAAGCATGGCCTTCTCCTCCTGCGCCTGCTCCTGTTCCATCACGTGTGCTGCTGCTGCTGCTGGGTTAGCGTTGCCGGTCCCTGTTTATTGAACCACTTATCTTTATTACATTTATGACTGCATGGCGGTACAAAGCATGCTATCCGCACGCTTCTTGTCCTCATGCAAGGCCTGGGTTGTTGTGTCTCACAAAACGTGGCCTTCTCCTCCTGCGCCTCCTCCTGTTCCATCACGTCTGCTGCTGCTGGGTTAGCGTTGCCGCGTGGTCCCTGTTTATTGAACCACTTATCTTTATTACATTTATGACTGCATGGCGGTACAAAGCATGCTATCCGCACGCTTCTTGTCCTCATGCAAGGCCTGGGTTGTTGTGTCTCACAAAGCGTGGCCTTCTCCTCCTGCGCCTCCTGCTGTTCCATCACGTCTGCTGCTGCTGGGTTAGCGTTGCCGCGTGGTCCCTGTTTATTGAACCACTTATCTTTATTACATTTATGACTGCATGGTGGTACAAAGCATGCTATCCGCACGCTTCTTGTCCTCATGCAAGGCCTGGGTTGTTGTGTCTCACAAAGCGTGGCCTTCTCCTCCTGCGCCTCCTCCTGTTCCATCACGTCTGCTGCTGCTGGGTTAGCGTTGCCGCGTGGTCCCTGTTTATTGAACCACTTATCTTTATTACATTTATAACTGCATGGCGGTACCTCATGCAAGGCCTGGGTTGTTGTGTCTCACAAAGCGTGGCCTTCTCCTCCTGCGCCTCCTCCTGTTCCATCACGTCTGCTGCTGCTGGGTTAGCGTTGCCGCGTGGTCCCTGTTTATTGAACCACTTATCTTTATTACATTTATGACTGCATGGCGGTACAAAGCATGCTATCCGCACCCTTCTTGTCCTCATGCAAGGCCTGGGTTGTTGTGTCTCACAAAGCGTGGCCTTCTCCTCCTGCGCCTCCTCCTGTTCCATCACGTCTGCTGCTGCTGGGTTAGCGTTGCCGCGTGGTCCCTGTTTATTGAACCACTTATCTTTATTACATTTATGACTGCATGGCGGTACCTCATGCAAGGCCTGGGTTGTTGTGTCTCACAAAGCGTGGCCTTCTCCTCCTGCGCCTCCTCCTGTTCCATCACGTCTGCTGCTGCTGGGTTAGCGTTGCCGCGTGGTCCCTGTTTATTGAACCACTTATCTTTATTACATTTATGACTGCATGGCGGTACCTCATGCAAGGCCTGGGTTGTTGTGTCTCACAAAGCGTGGCCTTCTCCTCCTGCGCCTGCTCCTGTTCCATCACGTGTGCTGCTGCTGCTGCTGGGTTAGCGTTGCCGGTCCCTGTTTATGGAACCTCTTATCTTTATTACATTTATGACTGCATGGCGGTACAAAGCATGATATCCGCACGCTTCTTGTCCTCATGCAAGGCCTGGGTTGTTGTGTCTCACAAAGCGTGGCCTTCTCCTCCTGCGCCTCCTCCTGTTCCATCACGTGTGCTGCTGCTGGGTTAGCGTTACCGGTCCTTTTTCCTGGAACCTCTTATATGTATTACATTTATGACTGCATGCCGACAAAAAGCATGTTACCTGTGCAAAGAAAACAGACATTTCCCGCATTTAAAAGACAGTTTTCCCTTTGAAACTTTAAAATCGATTTTCTCAAAAACTATAACCTCTTTTTGCTAAAAAAAATTTTCCTCTTGTACCCACTCCCAAGGTGCACATACCCTGTAAATTTGGGGTATGTAGCATGTAAGGAGGTTTTACAAAGCACAAAAGTTCGGGTCCCCATTGACTTCCATTATGTTCGGAGTTCGGGTCGAACACCCGAACATCGCGGCCATGTTCGGCCTGTTCGGCCCGAACCCGAACATCTAGATGTTCGCCCAACACTAGTCACTAGGCTTGGTGTCACCCGATGCGGAAGCTCATGGTGTCACTCCCTCTTATTCCATGAACCTCCATCCTCACCAGGTAGTAATTTTCTTGCTATGCTGGGATTTTAGGGTGATCACCACATTGCCCTGGTGGCCTCTGAACTCTGTTATCAGCTCAGCATGGAGCAGTCATAAGGGAGAAGAGCAGGAGGGAGAAGTAAATCAGACACTAGCCTGGTCTGTATTTACATAGTCTACTCCACTTTCCCTTAGCCTGGAGCTCGGTGTCTCCCCCTCTGGTGGGGACACCTGATGCGGTTCGCACCTACTGCACCTCCCTAGTGACGCTACTGCCTAGAAACGCCCCCTTTACTCCCTGCTGATGGTTCCCGATAGCACTTTAACTGTAATGGCACACAGAGCAGGACAGCAGAAGAGCTGTGATGTGTGTGGGCTTGGGGAGATTGAGCTCAGAACAATAGTACACTGCCACTTCCTCCCCGCCCATAATTGATGTTCTGCTCAGTCGAAATTTACGGCTGAGCAGAGCAGGGGCCACAGGGGGTGCTGGAAGTTTACCGCAAGTAAATCATAATTAAAAGTAAGCGTAAAATAATTCAATTCAGGGGTACTTTTGATACTCACCCAGGGCTTCCTCCAGCCCCATAAACACATCTGAGTCCCACGCCGTTCTCTTGCGGTCAGCTGTTCAGCCGCGATCAGCCCCGGTAACAGGCTCAGTCGGGTCTAGTCTTGTTCTTCTGCGTATGTGCAGTAGACCCGGACTGACGCGACTGAGCTAGTTACCGGGGCCGATCGCGGCTGAACAGCTGACCGCGAGAGAATGGCATGGGACTCAGATGTGTTTATGGGGCTGGAGGAAGCAGTCGGTGACAGGGCCGGCGCTACCATAGAGGCAAGGGGGACAATTGGGCCCCAGAGCTTGTAGGGGCCCCCAAGGTGTCTCCTCCCTTAATTGTTCCTCCCAGAGGCCTCTGCAGAGTCTTTGGCAGAGTAGTGTCTCGCCTGTGCTGATGAGCAGGGGAGATCAGGGGCGTAGCAATAGGGGGTGCAGCGGTAGCGACCGCATCGGGGCCCTTGGGCCAGAGGGGCCCCCGAAGGGCCCTCCCTCAACTACAGTATTAGTTCTCTATTGGTCCTGTGCTCATAATAATCACTTCTATATATACATTGAGTAGTGGTAACCATTAACAAGCTCTTCCCCATCCCCTTCTTGCACCTCTGACACTGTAGTTGCCATTGGCAGGTTTTGGTGCGCCGTATCAATTGTTATGTATAGAGTGCCTGGGGGGCCCCATTGTAAAACTCGCATCGGGGCCCACAGCTCCTTAGCTACGCCACTGGGGGAGATGCTGCATTGCCAAAGGGCCCAGGAGGGAAGTTTGGCTGCTACAATGGGCCCCTATTGGCGCTTTTTGGTCGGGGGGTGTCTGTTGGAGGGCCTCAGGGTTAATTTTGCCCTGGGGCCCCACTAGTACTAGAACCAGCCCTGGCCGGTGAGTATCAAAACTTCCTTTTTCCACAGCTCTGGTTTACTTTAAAGTGGACTTGAACTCTTGCAAAGGATAGAAGAAAAACACAGAAACATGCACCCTGTATGTATTTAGAGAGTTTAGCCTGTTTAATCCCCCCTTATTTGTGTCTTATCACTAGTTGTAATTTGATCTCTCTCCTGTGTCACATGACTGCCAAGGCATAGATTGCAGATAAGCTCATTTGAAAGGACAGACTGTTGATAATAAGTCTGCTTCCATGACTCAGGAAGTAGAAACAGTAAAGATTTATTGTAGGAATTGTAGCAGCTGTGACAAAGAAATGTTTTTTGTTTAAGGCTACTTTCACACCAAGATGTTGCGTTAGATGCGACTTTAAGGTCGCATAACGTGCCCCTAACGCAACGCATGGTGATGGTATTGGAGGACGCTACATAGAGCCGCGTTAAGCGGCTCTTGATGCGTCCGTAATGCATACTTTTTGACGCATGCGCCGGCGGAGACTATGTGAGCGGATCATTGTGTGGTCCCGCCAGCCAATAAGCGGCCGCTCCAGGAAGTAAACACTGCAGTGCAGTGCATATTTATTAGCCATGTGGCTGGCCACAATAGCGGACTCTCCCCGCCTCCTCTCCTGCCCCAAAGTAGAAAAAAACCCACATCACTGAGCATGTGCAAACAGCCTAACGCGGCTAAAGCCGCTATAACGCACAGCATGCAGCACTTTCTTTAAACGTGCTGCGTTACAATGTAACGCAACGTGGGCACTGTGAACAGCCCATTGACTTTTCATTGCTGTGCGTTGGGCTGCGTTACAGGCTGCTCTAACGTGCGCCTGTAACGTCCCACTGTGAAAGCAGCCTTAAAGTTATTATGCTGTTGTGTATCTTTTAGAGCAGAGATGAGTTCTGAGTTCAGGTCCGCTTTAAGACTAAAGCCTGGTTCACGCTAGTGTTGGGCGAACACCTGGATGTTCGGGTTCGGGAACGTTCGCCGAACATGGCCGCGATGTTCGGCATGTTCGGGCCGAACCCCGAACTCCCCGAACATCCCGCTTCTGGGGGCCCTATGGGGTTGCAGGCATAAGGGGGGAGCATGCCCCAATCGCGGGGGGGGGGGCGGACGGAAATTCCCCCCACCCCCTCCGCTAGCGCTCCCCCCTCTGCCCGCTTCCCCATACAAAAGTTTAAGGAAAGTAAAATAGTACCGGTGGTAGTGGCTGGCAGTGGCACTGTGAAGTGAGTGAGGAGGAGGAGTCCGGAGAGTGACACGTTGAGGGAGGCCGGGCAGCGGGCGGTTCAGCGGTAGTACCCTTCACTCTCCGGACTCCTCCTCCGCGTCACTCTCCGGACTCCTCCTCCTCACTCACTTCACAGTGCCACTGCCAGCCACTACCACCGGTACTATTTTACTTTCCTTAAACTTTTGTATGGGGAAGCGGGCAGAGGGGGGAGCGCTAGCGGAGGAGGTGGGGGGAATTTCCGACCCCCCCCCCCCCCCGCGATCGGGGCATGCTCCCCCCTTATGCCTGCGACCCCATAGGGGGGCCGTATTCGGCCGAACAGGGCCCTGTTCGGCCGAACAGGGGCCCTGTTCGGCCAGGCATTGAGCCGTTCGGGCGAACCCGAACAGTTTGGCCGAACACCACCAGGTGTTCGGCCGAACTCGAACATCACCCGAACAGGGTGATGTTCTGCAGAACCCGAACAGTGGCGAACACTGTTCGCCCAACACTAGTTCACGCGTGCAGTTTTGAATGGCCAATGATTGGCCAACTTTACCACTTTCATGTACGAAAGCTTACCTCCACTATCTGTTCATAGTATTTAAAATCTGTTGGCCCTCATGATACATGGAGGTGCTAAAATTGGTCAGTGATTGGCCAATCAAAATAGCATGTGTGCATGCACTGTGGGTGCAAACTGTTGGGCCTCGATTCACAAAGCGGTGATAACCCAGTTATCACGCCTAAAAGACTTTAGGCGTGATGACCTTTTCACCACTGAGTTATCACCGATTTTTCCTGCTCTTCGCGCGAAGTTACCGCGCAAGCGCGTACGCGCGTGAGAGCGCGCGTAAAGTCCCATAGGGCTTAATGGGAGCTTCGCGCGAAGCGTCGGGTGTTGCGCGCGCACTTACGCGCGTACGCGCGTACGCGCGGCAACTTCGCGCGAGTTTCTTCTTATCATGCCTAAAGTGACTTTAGGCGTGATAAGGGCCTTTTCACCACGGTGCTAACACTTTGCACCGCTTGGTGAATCAAGCCCTAGGTGTGATAAGTTTAGGCATGATAAGTTTAGGTGTGATAAGTTTAGGCGTAATAAGTTTAAGCACCAACTGCATTAGCACCGCAGTGCACAGCTGATCAAAAGTTTTGCGCTAGCAAAGTCTGGTGCACTTCGCATAGAGTTTAATGGCGCTGCTTTGCGTGCTGGACTTTGCACGCTATCTACACTTATCTAAACTTAGCATGCCTAAACTTATCACACCTAAACTTATCATGCCTAAACTGAGTTTAGGCATGATAAAGGGCTTTTCACCAGCGTGCTAACTGTTAGCACCGCTTTGTGAATCAGGCCCCTAAAGTCTTTAACTGGGTTATCACCGCTTTGTGAATCGAGCTCATAGTTTAAACTATGAAAAACTCATTTCAGGCCCCCAAAAGGAAGCATTTGAGTGCTCTTATTAGGAAGTCATGAGATGGTACTTCTAGATCTATACTCAGCTTTAGGCTGGCTAAGATAGTTACCGGAAGCTTTTCTCTCACCTTGTAATATTCAGAAGCGATGATACCTTCAATTTTCTCTACATCATGTTCCTTTCATACTAATCTCAAGATAAACAGTTTTTAAAAAATAAAAACCTGGTAACAAGCTGTGCAGTGAAGCCTGGATGGTGAGCTCTCTGTTCACAGCTGATCCTGATAAGCGTGGCCCTGCGCAACTCAGAATCCTAATACAGTGCCAGCTGTTTTCACGTAATCCTTTTAAATTAATTTTAATCGGATGGGCTGCGTTTTTAGCGTATGGGTGTAGCTGCGCAAAATTATAGGGGAAGGGAAAACGGTCCACTTACTAGAAATTACAACAAATTATTTCAAAATCGATTTAAAGGAATATTCGCATTTTAACCCCCATCTTGCAATCTCTTTCCTAGTGCTTTTTCCAGTCTGCATCAAAGGGAACCAAGCGCCACTTTTTTATTTCTGCAGTCTGTCCTGGTTTCTAACTTTCTAATAGCTATAGGACCTGTCCCCTTCTAGCTGCCCATTATTTATCCAGGGTAAGGTGTAAAGATAGCACCTGTGACTTCTCTAAACTCATTGAAACATTGGGCCTGATTCACAAAGCGGTGCTAACAGTTAGCACGCTGGTGAAAAGCCCTTTATCATGCCTAAACTCAGTTTAGGCATGATAAGTTTAGGTGTGATAAGTTTAGGTGTGATAAGTTTAGGCATGCTAAGTTTAGATAAGTGTAGATAGCGTGCAAAGTCCAGCACGCAAAGCAGCGCCATTAAACTCTATGCGAAGTGCACCAGACTTTGCTAGCGCAAAACTTTTGATCAGCTGTGCACTGCGGTGCTAATGCAGTTGGTGCTTAAACTTATTACGCCTAAACTTATCACACCTAAACTTATCATGCCTAAACTTATCACACCTAGGGCTTGATTCACAAAGCGGTGCAAAGTGTTTGCACGCCTGTGAAAAGCCCTTTATCACGCCTAAACTCAGTTTAGGCGTGATAAGAAGAAACTCGCGCGAATTTTCCGCGCGCAAAGTTTTCCGCTCGCAAGCGCGCAGGCGCGCGCGCAGCACCCGGCGCTTCGCGCGAAGCTCCCATTAAGCCCTATGGGACTTACGGTAGCTTCGCGCGAAGAGCAGCACAAATCGGTGATAACTCAGTGGTGCAAAGGTTATCACGCCTAAAGTCTTTTAGGCGTGATAACTGAGTTATCACCGCTTTGTGAATCGAGGCCCTAAACTTATCACACCTAAACTTATCATGCCTAAACTGAGTTTAGGCGTGATAAAGGGCTTTTCACCAGGGTGCTAACTGTTAGCACCGCTTTGTGAATCAGGCCCTTAGTGTCCTATCTCCCCACCCTTCCTGCTGAGGAAAGGGGTTGTTTGCTCTCTGTTAATGTGTGCAATAAAATAATTCCATCAGTCCTTATCTGCCTGAAATTTCTGCAGGCGGGCAGGCCTCGGAAGAAGAATATAAAGAAAGTCTTGGCTTAAATTTTTTTTTTATAATGAGCCACATTGTTGGCATGCATTTTTAATGCGTTATTGAGATGTCCTGGGTGCTTAAAATGGACTTAGTTCATTTTAACCTCCTTTGCGGTATTCCCGAGCTAGGGTCAGGGTGGAAAACCGCAGCTCAGAGCAGTAATCCTGACCTCTGCTCGGGGTAGGCGCCGGAGGCTCTATGTAGAGCAATTTGCGCAGTGGGAGCGTATCTACAAACCTCCCGGGGATCCCAACTTCGGCCGCCATTCTTCTTCCTCTCCTCCGAGGCTCTGCTTCCTCCTAGTCAGATCGCCAGCTGTCGTCATTACGACTACCGGCAATCTCACTTTACAGTTGCAACGCCACTCGGAGGATGTAGGGAAAACTGCAGCGCTGGAGCCAGGGAGGTGAGTGATTTCTGGACCTGCTGCAGATCTCCCTGGCAGCATAATTTTTTCCAGGTTTTGTGGGTCTGAAAGGGTGCAAAAAAATTGCACCGCTTTTAGACCCTAAGATCCAGAAAGAATCAGAACGCCAAGGAGGTTAAAGGGAAGGTTCAGGGAGTCTGAAAAAAATAAATAAAAATCCATATCCACTTACCTGGGGCTTCCTCCAGCCCGTGGCAGGCAGGAGGCGCCCTTGCCGCCGCTCCGCAGGCTCCCGGTGGTTTCAGGTGGCCGACCCGACCTGGCCAGGCCGGCTGCCAGGTCGGGCTCTTTTGCGCTCCAACGACGGGCTCTTCTGCGTCCCATGCGGGCGCGCTGACGTCATCGGACGTCCTCCGGGCTGTACTGTGCAGGCGCAGAACTACTGCGCCTGCGCAGTACAGCCTGGAGGACGTCCGATGACGTCAGCGCGCCCCCGTGAGGCGCAGATTGGAGCGCAGAAGAGCCCGACCTGGCAGCCGGGCCTGGCCAGGTTGGGTCGGCCACCGGAGAAGACCGGGAGCCTGCGGAGCGGCGGCGAGGGCACCTCCTGCCTGCCACAGGCTGGATGAAGCCCCAGGTAAGTGGATTTTTTTTTTTTTTTTTTTTTTGGCTTCACCCTGAACCTTCCCTTTAATGGAGACTGGTGCTTTTTCCACATAGCGGCTGTGGTTTAGTAAGGTTCTTGAGGGCAGGAGATTATAAAGGAGCACAAGTGACATTTTAAAGATAGACTTGCACTCTGTGCTGCTCAGTTTACACTCGATCTCACTGAATCTTTAAAAGGCGGTAAACGCATGCATTGGTGGGTGGGTCATGCATGCTACACATGGCATCTTGAGGTGCTGCTGGTGGGAATAACTCATGGCAGAGTATTTACCATGGTAAGAGATAGTCAAAATTGGCAACATCTGCATCCGGCGAAATTCCAAAATTTTGCAAGGTATTCTAAATTAATTTTGAATTTTTGCTGATGATTCTGAACAAATTCCGAATTATGCAAAGTTGCGAATTTGCAAAGATATTTTCACACTAACCATAAGATTAATCATGATTAGTGGGAATTTGTGAAAATATGTTCAGTTAGTAAGTTATGGGATTACTTCTAATTTTCACATACATGTATTCGTTTGTGCATTACACATAAATTATTTTGTATAACATTTTGAAATTTACGGATCAAAAATTACTTGGATTCCAACCAAAGATGAAGTAAGATGTAATGGGGCCCTAGGCAAGCTAGTAGGTTTGGGGCCCCCTTGGTAAGTTGAAGTGAAGAGAGGTCAAAGAAGGTGGCAGGTGGGCCCTTTCACACCCACTAGACCTCAAGCACCTGCCTAGGATGCCTGGTGGATAATTCTGCTCTTATTCCAACTTTGCAATTGCAAAATTCCGATGGAAAAGTTGGAATGCGGAACCCTGCAAACTCCATGCGCTCCATGCGCTCATACTTAAAGAGACTCTGAAGTCTCGCTAAAATCCCAGTTTTACTTAACTAACTTCATTAGCCCTAATGTCCTACCTAAAACACTGCATCCCCTCGGCTGAAATCGCCATAAAACACTGCAAATCACAAATCAAAAATCCACGACTTTCTTGGTCATGTATTTTGCTGCTGGTGGAGGAAGAGCTTCGGACTGTAGCTCTGCCTCCATTCTCGTCAATCAGCGCTAATCACTGCCTCTCCCCCACCCCTCTCAGTGAAAGAAGACTGAGAGAGGCGGGGAGAGGCGGCAATCAGCCTAAACTCTCTGTGGACAGCACTGTCTTTTGAAGCTCTTATCAGAATTTCCTGTCATTGTTTCTAGAGATGGGCCGAACGGTTCGCCGGCGAACAGTTCCAGGCGAACTTTGGTGGTTCGCGTTCGCAGAGAACCAGGAACTTTTTTTCAAAGTTTGGTTCGCCCATAGACTTTAATGGCCGCCGACTTTAACGGTTAATAGCAAAGTCCCCTTACATAGTAGAAACACCAAAATTGTTGGGAATGTTAAGTGGAATAGTGGGAACAAGAGGAAACATTTTTTTTCAAAAAGACCTTATACTTTTTGAGAAAATAAATTTTCAAGTTTCAAAGTAAAATGAGCCGATTCATTAAAAAGAACCGGATGATTCAAGAACCGTTAGTATAGCAGAGAATGCGTCCTGAGCAGGACGTGAAGCTGCCGGCTCGCTGCTGTCTCTCCCCAGCTGCCTGCACCTGTCACCCTCACCTAGCCTGGCACCCAGCGCACCCATATGTGCCAGGCTAGGTGAGAGTGACAGGTGAGGAGGTGTGGAGAGACAGCTGGAGCCGGCAGCTATGCGTCCAAAAGGAGGCATTCTCTGCTATGTGGGAGGCATCGGAGATCTTCAATCAACTTAATTGAAGATCGCAACATAAGAGGATACAGTTCGTTGGATCATTTACCGTGGATATTGGCATGGGAAAACTTTTTTAAAGGTACAGGTAAGTATTTCTGGTTAATTTAGAATAATAAAATACTTTTTTTTTTTTACCAAAAGTGGTAAAATCCCCCATAGGCTTTCATTGGGTCTCCTATTTCACGTTCCAAAATCTCACACCATTTCAAAGGGCAATGGCTCAGCGGTGGCAAAACTCACCAGTCATGATCCCCCTAAGAGTCCCTACAACGGTAGAAAATGTGCAACTGATGAGCCATCGCCCTTTGAAAAAGTGTGAGATTTTGGATAGTGAAATAGGGAGCCAATAAAAGCCTATGGGGGATTTTACTACTTTTGCACCCCTGTAACTCTGGTTTGCAGAGATGTAGGGAACCCATCTTTGGAGTCCAAGTCTAAAAATATGTCTTCTACCTGCATGAGACATTTCGTGAGATTCAGACGTTGCTAACGGCCATGGCTGCGATTTATGTACGTCAGATTCACCACCATTGAAATTACCCAAATATACAGATTTTTGTGACCCTAGGCTATGACCTCTTCGGCCTAGGAGCCCGAAACTCACCAGTTATGATCCCCCTAACAGTTTCTACAATGCTAGAAAATTTGACACTGCTGAGCAATTGCTCTTTGAAAAAATGTGAGATTTTGGAAAGTGAAATAGGGAGCCAATGAAAGCCTATGGGGGATTTTACTACTTTTGCACCCCTGTAGCTCTGGTTTGCAGAGATGTAGGGAACCCATCTTTGGAGTCCAAGTCTAAAAATATGTCTTCTACCTTCATGAGACATTTCGTGAGATTCAGACGTTGCTAACGGCCAAGGCTGCGATTTATGTACGTCAGATTCACCACCATTGAAATTGCCCAAATAAACAGGTTTTTGTGACCCTAGGCTATGACCTCTTCGGCCTAGGAGCCCGAAACTCACCAGTTATGATCCCCCTAACAGTTTCTACAATGCTAGAAAATTTGACACTGCTGAGCAATTGCTCTTTGAAAAAATGTGAGATTTTGGAAAGTGAAATAGGGAGCCAATGAAAGCCTATGGGGGATTTTACTACTTTTGCACCCCTGTAACTCTGGTTTGCAGAGATGTAGGGAACCCATCTTTGGAGTCCAAGTCTAAAAATATGTCTTCTACCTTCATGAGACATTTCGTGAGATTCAGACGTTGCTAACGGCCAAGGCTGCGATTTATGTACGTCAGATTCACCACCATTGAAATTGCCCAAATAAACAGGTTTTTGTGACCCTAGGCTATGACCTCTTCGACCTAGGGGCCCGAAACTCACCAGTTATGATCCCCCTAACAGTTCCTACAATGCTAGAAAATTTGACACTGCTGAGCAATTGCCCTTTGAAAAGATGTGAGATTTTGGAAAGTGAAATAGGGAGCCAATGAAAGCCTATGGGGGATTTTACTACTTTTTCACCCCTGTAACTCTGGTTTGCAGAGATGTAGGGAACCCATCTTTGGAGTCCAAGTCTAAAAATATGTCTTCTACCTGCATGAGACATTTTGTGAGATTCAGACGTTGCTAACTGTCATGGCTGCGATTTATGTACGTCAGATTCACCACCATTGAAATTGCCCAAATATACAGTTTTTTGTGACCCTAGGCTATGACCTCTTCGGCCTAGGGCCCCGAAACTCACCAGTTATGATCCCCCTAACAGTTCCTACAATGCTAGAAAATTTGACACTGCTGAGGTCTTTTTGAAAAAAAATGTTTTCCTCTTGTTCCCACTGTTCTTCTTAACATTCCCAGTAATTATGGTGTTGCTAGCTTTTAAAGGGACTTTGCAATTAACCATTAAAGTCGTCGGGGGTATATTTTCCCACGGTCAGAAGGAGAATTTACATTGAAACTTTAAAATTGATTTTCTCAAAAGGTCTTTTTGAAAAAAAATGTTTCCTCTTATTCCCACTGTTCTCCTTAACATTTTCTGCAAGTTTGGTGTTTCTAGCTTTTAAAGTGGCTTTGCTATCAACTGCTAAATTCGGCGGGCACTTAATTTTCCCACGGTCAGAAAGAGTTACTTTAACCTCCTGAGCGATAATCCCGAGCTGAGCTCGGGGTATATCGCGCAGGAGGATTTCTCAGGCCCTGGTGGGCCGATTTGCATAATTTTTTTTGTTACACGCAGCTAGCACTTTGCTAGCTGCATGTAACTTCCGATCGCCGCCGCTCGCCGCCGCTCACCGTGCCGTGCAGTCCCCCCCCTCCCCGACCCCTTGCGCAGCCTGGCCAATCAGTACCAGGCAGCGCTGAGGGGTGGATCTGGACTCCCTCCGACGTCACGACGTCCATGACGTCGGTGACGTCATCCCGCCCCGTCGCTATGGTGACCAGGGAAGCCCAGCAGGAAATCCCGTTCTGAACGGGATTTCCTGCTTGCTCTGATCGCCGAAGGCGATCGGAGTGGGTGGGGGGATGCCGCTGCGCTGCGGCTATCATGAAGCGAGCCCTGGGCTTGCTACATGATTTAAAAAATAAAAAATTTTAAAAAATAGTGCTGCGCCACCTCCTGGGCGATATAATTGTATCGCCCAGAGGGTTAAAATTGATTTTCTCAAAAACTATAAGTTATTTTTGAAAAAAAATGTCCCCTCTTGTAGTCACTGAAAGATCTCAGGTGTTAGACACCTTGAAACATCTTTTCCATCACTTTTCTGGACAGCAGAAATGTTTCTAGTTTTCAAAGTTCGCCTCCCCATTGAAGTCTATTGCGGTTCGCGGAAGTTCCTGCGAACCGAACCTTCCGTGGCAGTTCGCGAACCTTAAATCGGAGATTCGGCCCATCACTAATTGTTTCTTGTTTGTTTATGGTTTTCCTGCAGAGGAAAGTTTCAAAGATCATTAGCTTTGCTCTGTGAAACCATTTAAAATGCTGAGAGGAGTGTGTAAACTGCACATATTAGAGAATGATGCAATGTTATAAAAAAAAAAAAGCTATATAACTGAAAATAAAATATGAGACTATTTTCTTTGCTACTAAAGTTCTATTTATTATTCGTACTACACATAGGGCCTGATTCACAAAGCGGTGCTAACAGTTAGCATGCTGGTGAAAAGCCCTTCATCACGCCTAAACTCAGTTAGGTGTGATAAGTTTAGGCATGTTAAGTTAAACTCTATGCGAAGTGCACCAGACTTTGCTAGCGCCAAACTTTTGATCAGCTGTGCACTGCGGTGCTAACCCAGTTGGTGCTTAAACTTATCACGCCTAAACTTATCACACCTAAACTTATCACACCTAAACTTATCACACCTAAACGTATCACACCTAAACTTATCATGCCTAAACTGAGTTTAGGCGTGATAAAGGGCTTTTCACCAGCGTGCTAACTGTTAGCAACGCTTTGTGAATCAGGCCCATGGGATTAACATCCTATGTTTGCACAGGACACAGCCACCTGACACAGCTGAGAGATCACATTACAGTTGTGATTAGTCACAGATGAGGGGGAATTAGACAGGCTAAACTCTCTAAATACAGACAGGGTGCATTTCTTTATGTTTTCCTTTTGCCCTGTGCAAGAGTTCAGATGACAGGTCTACTTTTTTTTTTTTAATACCCATTAGAACAGCAAATACGCCAAATAATGCCTTGAACTGACTCATTATTTACTCAACTCTTGTCCTGTTTTCATAAAGATTTTTTTCTCTGCTCTAAGCCTGGTGACAAATAGGTGCCCGCAGCTGCTCTTTGTTGCGTGAACGCTGATGATACGCCTGTCACTACCGGGTCACTTGCGTCGAGCGCGAGCAGATTGGATTAAATAAAAAGCACAGAGTACTTAGCCTTAATTAGTAAATCTGTACATGTGTTTTGTTCCAGATGAAGAAGCCTGATGAAGGGACCAGCAGGAAATCATTTTCAAGGAGGAGAGGCGAGAGGCGGCTAAATGCGAATTGTTAACAGGAGTCATTTGAACATACGCCACCACAATGACTTTCAAAAAACAGTAATTGAATACATCAGTCGCCATGCTCCTCAATCGTAATATTTAACGTTGGTAAATAATCAGTAATGCTTCAGTCTGACAATTAACGAGAAGAGAAAAAGGCTGTAATTTTAATCCTGGCGTGAAACAACAGATAAGTAATTACTCTAGTTCAGTAATAAGGTACACTGAGTTGTTATTTAAAGGGAACCTGAACTGAGTAAAATTATTTTAAATAAACACATGTTGTACCTGCAAATGAATATTACATAAAGGCTGGTTCTAGACTTTTTGCTGCCTGAGGCAAACTTGTGAAGATGTGCCCTCCCCCGAATTGGAATGATCGTACAGCACTTGAAAATTTGCAACGCACGTTATAGTTGCGGTAAGCCCCCAAAAAACACCCTCAGCATAGGTAGGTAGCCAGGTATAGGTTCCCCCAGTATTGGTAGCTAGGTTAAGTTGCCCCCACTATACAGTGGGTTGCAAAAGTATTCGGCCCCCTTGACGTTTTCCACATTTTGTCATATTACTGCCACAAACATGAATCAATTTTATTGGAATTCCACATGAAAGACCAACACAAAGTGGTGTACACATGAGAAGTGGAACGAAAATCATACATGATTCCAAACATTTTTTACAAATAAATAACTGCAAAGTGGTGTGTGCATAATTATTTGGCCCCCTTTGATCTGAGTGCAGTCAGTTGCCTATAGACATTGCCTGATGAGTGCTAATGACTAAATAGAGTGCACCTGTGTGTAATCTAATGTCAGTACAAATACAGCTGCTCTGTGAGGGCCTCAGAGGTTGTCTAAGAGAATATTGTGAGCAACAACACCGTGAAGTCCAAAGAACACACAAGACAGGTCAGGGATCAAGTTATTGAGAAATTTAAAGCAGGCTTTGGCTACAAAATGATTTCCAAAGCCTTGAACATCCTACGGAGCACTGTTCAAGCGATCATTCAGAAATGGAAGGAGTGTGGCACAACTGTAAACCTACCAAGACAAGGCCATCCACCTAAACTCACAGGCCGAACAAGGAGAGCGCTGATCGGAATTGCAGTCAAGAGGCCCATGGTGACTCTGGACGAGCTGCAGAGATCTACAGCTCAGGTGGGAGACTCTGTCCATAGGACAACTATTAGTCATGAACTGTACAAAGTTGGCCTTTATCAAAGAGTGGCAAGAAGAAAGGCATTGTTAACAGAAAGCAATATAAGTCCTGTTTGCAGTTTGCCACAAGCCATGTGGGGGACACAGCAAACATGTGGAAGAAGGTGCTCTGGTCAGATGAGACCAAAATGGAACTTTTTGGCCAAAATGCAAAACGCTATGTGTGGCAGAAAACTAACACTGCACATCACTCTGAACACACCATCCCCACTGTCAAATATGGTGGTGGCAGCATCATACTCTGAGGGTGCTTCTCTTCAGCAGGGACAGGGAAGCTGGTCAGAGTTGATGGGAAGATGGATGGAGCCAAATACAGGGCAACCTTGGAAAAAAACCTCTTGGAGACTGCAAAAGATTTGAGACTGGGGCGGAGGTTCACCTTCCAGCAGGGCAATGACCCTAAACATAAAGCCAGGGCAACAATGGAATGGTTTAAAACAAAACATATCTATGTGTTAGAATGGCCCAGTCAAAGTCCAGATCTAAATCCAATCGAGAATCTGTGTCAAGATCTGAAAACTGCTGTTCACAAACGCTGTCCATCTAATCTGACTGAGCTGGAGCTGTTTTGCATAGAAGAATGGGAAAGGATTTCAGTCTCTAGATGTGCAAAGCTGGTAGAGAGATACCCTAAAAGACTGGCAGCTGTAATTGCAGCAAAAGGTGGTTCTACAAAGTATTGAGTCAGGGGGCCGAATAATTACGCCCCACTTTGCAGTTATTTATTTGTAAAAAAATGTTTGGAATGATGTATGATTTTCGATCCACTTCTCACGTGTACACCACTTTGTATTGGTCTTTCACGTGGAATTCCAATAAAACTAATGCATGTTTGTGGCAGTAATGTGACAAAATGTGGAAAATGTCAAGGGGGCTGAATACTTTTGCAACCCACTGTAGGTTAACCAGGTATAGTTGCCACGGTATAGGTTGGCCAGGCACTTTCTTCACTTCCTGTTTCTGCCTGGTGCTCCCCCCAGACTTCTGCCGCCTGAGGAAGTCGCCTCACTTGGCATCATGGGCGGACCGGGCCTGATTACATACTTACCTTCGCCGTCAGTTCCTCTCAGTAGCTAACCATGTTCTTCTAACAACGATTTCTTCCAGCTCTGCCAAGATTTTGTCAGAACTGAAATATAGCAGTTGCTGACAGTCATTTATCAGTTGCTGTCAGTTTTAACTGAAAGGACAACTGATGTGCAAGGTAATGTCCATGTATGCCTATGGCTCAAGTGGGCAATATTACAGTTTAACAGTGTGCTGAAACAGAAGCTGTTATGGGGTCATTGGCATTCTTAAAATATAGGATGGAGACAAGACAGCATTTCCTCCCTGCTGACCCGCAGCATCTGATTCCCAAGATGCCGGGTATGTGCTGCACCAGCCCCACAACAATCACCTGCTCTCAGCAGATTAGTGATGGGATCACCAGCCACACGTGACGTCCTGCTTCCTCTCTGACTACAGCGGCGCCTCATGTGACCCAGCAGCACGTAACAGGTCACATGAAGCACCGCTGTAGCTATGGATACAGGACGCAACGCGCATCTAGGGAGAGGGAGATGTGGAGTGGGAGGAGTGTTGGCACCCTGAAGGTCGTGATTCAAGCTGCTTCATGCCCCCTTGGTTCAGCTTTTCTCCTCAGTCCAGCTTTATACAGGATAATAACAAGAATTTTTTAAAGACATAATTTTAGATTTCTCATCTTGGTTTTATCTGCAGAGACAGATGCAACTGTTCCATAGGACAATTTGTATAGCAAAAGAATCAGCACACTCTGTAGTATATTGCAAAATATCAAGCTCTTTTAATACAAAAAAGTTTCCATAAATGCACTTTGTGTACAACAAGGACCAGCAACATGCAGTAGATAGGCGCCAAAGACACCCAAAGTCCATCAAATGCCTGCTGGCCGACTTGTAGAAAGAGTCCGTGAGGGAATAGAGTCCAAGAGCCACACTTCCCAGGAAAAATGTGTCTCAAAACATGGCGACGGACACAGGCCTAATGCTGTTTCTGGCAGCAGCCTGTCTTCAAGCCGATAAATGTGCACAGTTTATCGGCTTGAAGACATGCTGCTGCCCGAAAACCTGCCGACTTTAGCGGTTAATAGCAAAGCCCTAGGGATGGTCGTAGTCAGCCAACTTCTCTACGCTGGAATTACGCGTAGTTTTACGCAATTAAGTTTCGCCAAACTACGGCTTCGAAATCAAATATTCGCTTCGTATGCATTTCGTAGACTACGCGTTAAAATATGCAATTACACATAGTGCGAAGCGTAGTGTATGCGGATGCTTATGCCCGCATGCAGAAAATTGTACGCATTAATTCCTCTTTAAATGCTTATACCGGGAACTCTTCTATGCTTACATTCCCCTTTCCAATGCGTAAATTTGTAAGCATACAATCGCACGCGGAAAATTAGACGCGATTACTACGCAATACACGTTAAAGTGAACCTTAAGTCAGAAACAAAAATGAGTTTTACTCACCTGGGGCTTCTAGCAGCCCCCTGCAGCAGTCCTGTGCCCTCGCAGCCACTCACTAATCCTCTGGTCCCTCGCTGCCAGCTAGTTTCATTTTTGCCGACAGGCCCGTCAGGACTGGCCACGCGTAGCTTTTTCCGCATTCCCGACTGCAATTAGCGCTATTGCGGGCTGCAACGCGTCCAAAAATACGCGTTGCCGCATATGTATGCGTTTGTAATGTGGCAACGCGTATTTTTCGAGCTTCAAAGGAAAAAAGTTATCATTTAAATGCGGTAATGACAATTAATGTATTTACCTCATTTACATGTATACGTTTTTCCTTTAAAACTTCCTTTGAGACTTTAAAATCGTTTTTCTCAAAAACTAAAAAAATCTTAAAAAAAAAAAAATCCCTCTGTTGCCACTGTTCTACTTAACAATAAATTGGTGTTTCTATTAAAGCGGACCCAAACCAAACATTTTTTTTAATTCAAAATATTTAGTTGCACCACTTTGACACATACAAAGATAAATAAACACTCCTTCAAGCCTATGAGCATTTCAGTGCATGCTTTTCACCCTTCTCTTTTCATAACTAGGGTTATACTGGGGGCAGCCATTAGCAATTCCTCCTTTGCTGGACACCACCTACTCCAGCATTTTGCCGGATTCTGTCCCGGCAATATGAAAGGAAGGTAGGGGTTCCTCCAATAAATGTAAAATAATTTATATTTGTCATCATGCAGCTGAAAAAATGCTACTATTTATTATTATAATTTAGAAAATAGATTTTATTTCTGAAATCTTGTATTTTTAATTTGGGTCCACTTTAACCGCTAGTTAATGTCACAAACCTGGTAGCAGAGGAGACCGTTGTGCTGAGGGTAGCAACTCTTGCAGCTTGACACCCAGTACTCCTGGAGTGGGAACAGGAGCACTAAGGTGTGCAGGAGGCAGGAGTGCTCGCAGGACCCGGTAGTGAGCTGAGCAGACTGGAACCGCGGCACTCCCCTGACCTGAGTCGGGTGGTGCAAGGACTCAACGACCAGTGTGGATAGTAACAAGGCAAATCCCAGGACAAGCAGGAGTCGGCAACGGAGCGGGTTCTCAGACGAGCAGTGTTCGGCAGCAGTGCGGGTAGTCAGAACAGGCAGAGGTCGGCAACAGAGCGGTTTCTCAGACGGACAGAGTTCGGCAACAGAGCGGGTGGTCAGGCAAGCAGAGGTCATCAACAGGCGGGCAGTCAGACAAGCCGAGGTCAGGTTTCCGGAAACAAACAAGCAGGCAGACAACAAGTCACGGCACGGGAGTACACACTAGCTGCAATACTACAGCAAGGTGGCAATGCACTCTCCAGACTTAAATAGGCATCTTTGGCGCGCACGGCATGACGCGCCACGCGCGCATGCGCACAACACAACACGCCGCGCGCGCATGCGCAGATGCGGTCACGTACGCGCACGCACACGCGCACGCCTAGACGCGCACGCGCGCGCCCGCGCAGCGCCCACACGCGCAAACGCCAGATCAGAGCATACACAGCAGCTATGCCTGTGCACGCAACGCCACACAACGCCTACGCCAGCGCCTCCAGACGCCAACGCCTACGCCGTGCGATGCAGCGCCCACTGGTGAGCATCGACAGGCCGCCCCGCCGAGACCCACCAGGACGACCGCCAGTATCCGTGCGTACTGGCCGCCTCCTCTGAACAGGTAACTGACCGTGACAGTTAAAGAGAATCTGTATTGTTAAAATCGCACAAAAGTAAACATACCAGTGCGTTAGGGGACATCTCCTATTACCCTCTGTCACAATTTCGCCGCTCCTCGCCACATTAAAAGTGGTTAAAAACAGTTTTTAAAAGTTTGTTTATAAACAAACAAAATGGCCACCAAAACAGGAAGTAGGTTGATGTACAGTATGTCCACACATAGAAAATACATCCATACACAAGCAGGCTGTATACACCCTTCCTTTTGAATCTCAAGAGATCATTTGTGTGTTTCTTTCCCCCTGCAGCTATCTTCCACTGAAGTGTCAGGCTGTTTCTTCCTGCAGAGTGCAGACAGCTCTGCCCGTATGTAATTCATCAGTATGTGAAAGCCCAGCCAGCTCAAAGGACTATTTATCCAGCTGGTAAAAGATAACAGAGCAGAGAGAAGCTGCCCTAATCTAAATAATACACAGGCAGTGTGCAGAGAGGGGCTTGGAGGGGGGAGATGCATCACAGAACCACAACACTGAAGAACTTGGCAGCCTTCCAGACACAGGCTGACAAGTCTGACAAGAGAGAGATAAGTTGATTTATTACAGAGATGGTGATAGTAGAACGTGCTGCAGTAAGCCAGAACACATTAGAATAGCTTTTGGAACTTGTAGGATGATAAAAAACAGGATGCAATTTTTGTTACGGAGTCTCTTTAAAGTCGGTGGGTTTTGGCAGTTTTTAATCATGAATACTTTATTCATTTGAAACTTTAAAATCAATTTTATCAAAAGCTATTGTGTCTTTTTTAATTTTTTAAGTTGTAGCCACTGATCACCTTTAGAATCCATGCAATTTTGGTGATTGTAGCATGTATGGGGGCTTGCTATTAACGTTAAAGTCAAATCCGTGATCACGAGCTCCGATGCAAATCCGGATTGCGATCATGGCATATCCGGATTTCGATTCTGCCGTGGCCAGATTTACTCGAATTCGTGAGTGGGGGGTATCCGAGCAACACTACGCATGTGTGTGTGTGTGTGTGTGTGTGTGGGGGGGGTTACCGTATGTATTGCTATAGCTGGCCAGCTACGCTACTTACTAAGCTCTGCTTTTTGCTCTCTAATGTTTTTATATTGTTTTTAAATGAAGAGATTGTTAATAAAGTATTATACATTCTGCATTTACACTGAAATCCACAAGTTTAATTTTGTTTAAGATACTAATGTAAAAGGTTGCGTATAGCTAGCAGGGTTATATTATACAAATTTATGGGGAAACCAGTTATGGTTTATTACCCTTCTGTGGTTCCTGTTACTTTCCTGTAGCCTGTATAACAGAGTTGATGCTCTGAAATTTGGCCCCTTAAAGCGAAAAACTGTAAAATTTAAAATATGTGCAAACATATACAAATAAGAAGTACATTTTTTCCTGAGTAAAATGAGACATAAATTACTTTTCTCCTATGTTCCTGTCACTTACAGTAGGTAGTAGAAATCTGACAGAAGTGACAGGTTTTGGACTAGTCCATCTCTTTATAGGGGATTCTCAGGGATATATTTATTTTCAAAAGCACTTAGTGAATGGCAGTTGCTCTGTCCGACTGCCAAAAAACTGTGTAGCGAGCAGGGAAGCTGGCCAGCATCATTGTTTTAATCCCTTTTTGGGAATATCTTTATAAAGAATAAAAGCTTTGCTGAGAATCCCCTATGGAGAGATGGACTAGTCCAAAACATGTCACTTCTGTCAGATTTCTGCTACCTACTGTAAGTGACAGCAGCATAGGAGAAAAGTAATTTATGGCTCATTTTACTCTGGAAAAAAAGTACTTCTTATTTTTATATGTTTGCACATATTTTAAATTTTACAGTTTGTCGCTGTAGTGCCCCTTTAACAATTACCATAGATAAACATTACTACTGTACTGTCACCCCATACACCACCATATTGGTTATTTAGAATTTAGCTTAATGATAAGCACGGGATGTACAGTATAATGAAAATGTGGGTTCCAGAGGGTCAGGACTCGGGCCCAGGACTTCTGCTATGTTGTCATTTTAAGCAATACCCCCCTCTCCCTTCTTTGGCTATAATCTACATCAGGGGTCCCCAAACGTTTTGGGTCGAGGGCCGGGTCAACATACCGTACTTCAGACTGCTGGGGGGCCGGAGGATACATAACATGATGTAGAAGTCTTTGTGGGCCAGACAGGGAAGCATACCCAGGTGACAACCTGCAGTGCAGTCCAATTGGACAGCAGTTTCATCTGATGTGGAGTTTGATTGGAAACCAGCGAATTACTGCTTTCTGGCTTCCATGTGGACGGGTGGTGCCAGCACTGCTATTCTATATGCAGACCACCAATATGTAAAGATGTAGCTGACCGCATCTATAAGTAATACATTTTGTGTGTGTGTGTGGGGGGGGGGGGGGGGGCGGTAAAAAAGCCTCAGGGGGCCACATTTGGCCCGTGGGCCTTAGTTTGAGGACCACTGATCTAGATAATCAGTTTAGCACAATGCACTGCCACATTGGCTTTCAACTAGCATTTAGCATTGGAATCCCATTGCGCCGGGTCAGAAAGACAAATGTCATCATTAGACATCATAATTGATTTTGGAATTACATCACTGAATGACTTGATTGGTGAATACTTTGCTGTGATATTGATGTGATTGATTTGGATTTTTCCCTGAGGACTTTAATGCAAATCTGTGATGTTAAAAAAAAGTTAGATACTTAATCATGTAGAGGGAAAGCCTAAACGATCATCAGGTGGTCATGTTCAGTGATGGGCTTCCGAATCGGAAACCACTTGAAATCGTGATTAAAATGAGGCTTAATTGCCTCAGGTGTGTGCATGGGAGACAGGGGTTTAATTACTCAGATGTCCGCCATCTTCTTTGTATCACACGTCCTGAACGCATCTAATGGAATGCGTTCCACTACTCACTAACGCACACTTCCTCCTTCAAGCCGGAAGGAGGAAGTGTGCGGTAGTGAGTTTTGCAACGTGCAGGACGTGTGATACAAAGAAGCCAGCGGTCATCTGGGTAATTAACCCCCTGTCTCTCATGCACACACCTGAGGCAATTAAGCCTCATTTTAATCATGATTTCGAGTGGCTTCCGACAGGGCCGCCATCAGAAATTTTGGGGCCCCTCACAAATCATCAGTCCGGGCCCCCCCCCCCCACAAACTGAGAAATGTGTGTAGCCATTACATGTTGGCAGAGCTAGTTGGAGGCTTGCTGTCCACAAATTAATCACGAATAACCACGGTGGATACTCGTGATTCAAGTTAGCTCTAATTGCCACAGCTGAGCGGCTAGATGCGGCGGGGTTAATTACCCAGAACGCCGATCTCCACCCAGCGTTTCAACGAGGTGCAAGTGTCTGAATGGACGCGTTGCAAGCCTCGATATCGAGCACTTCCTCCTTCAAGCCGGAAGGAGGAAGTGCTCCATCATTTTTTTAGAACCTCCCAGTTTTATTTTCTGTTTAAAAAAGCTAAAAAAGTAGGTTTAATGCTATTGTCTCATATGGTAATGATTCAGATTTTCCCATAGTCTCGCAGTTAGCAATCATGAGGCCCCCAACAAACCATGAGGCCCCCAACAAGACAAATTCAGCAATCATGAGGCCCCCAACAAGACAAATTCAGCAATCATGAAGCCCCCAACAAGACAAATTCAGCAATCATGAGGCCCCCAACAAGACAAATTCAGCATTCGTGAGACCCCCAACAAGACAAATTCAGCAATCATGAGACCCCCAACAAGACAAATTCAGCAATCATGAGGCCCCCAACAAATCATGAGGCCCACAACAAGACAAATTCAGCAATCTTGAGGCTCCCAACAAATCATGAGGCCCCCAACAAGTAAAAATTCAATCATTAGGCCCCCAACAAGACAAATTCAGCAGTCATGAGGCACATAAATAGACAGCATTTCACATAAATAGGCAGAATGCCCCCTTATTATGGTAGACACCTCTCACCTGGATTCTGACAGGGACCCCCAGGTTAGGTAGTGAGTGACATGGAGCCCTTTAGGCAGTGAGTGACAGGGAGCCCTTTTAGGTAGTGAGTGAGTGACAGGGAGCCCCTTTAGGTAGTGAGTGAGTGACAGGGAGCCCCTTTAGCTAGTGAGTGAGTGACAGGGAGGCCCTTTAGCTAGTGAGTGAGTGACAGGGAGGCCCTTTAGCTAGTGAGTGAGTGACAGGGAGGCCCTTTAGCTAGTGAGTGAGTGACAGGGAGGCCCTTTAGGGAGTGAGTGAGTGACAGGGAGGCCCTTTAGGGAGTGAGTGAGTGACAGGGAGGCCCTTTAGGGAGTGAGTGACAGGGAGGCCCTTTAGGTAGTGAGTGAGTGACAGGGAGGCCCTTCAAGTAGTGAGTGAGTGACAGGGAGGCCCTTTAAGTAGTGAGTGAGTGACAGGGAGGCCCTTTAGCTAGTGAGTGAGTGACAGGGAGGCCCTTTAGGGAGTGAGTGAGTGAGTGACAGGGAGGCCCTTTAGGGAGTGATTGAGTGACAGGGAGGCCCTTTAGGGAGTGAGTGAGTGACAGGGAGGCCCTTTAAGTAGTGAGTGAGTGACAGGGAGGCCCTTTAGGTAGTGAGTGAGTGACAGGGAGGCCCTTTAGCTAGTGAGTGAGTGACAGGGAGGCCCTTTAGGGAGTGAGTGACAGGGAGGCCCTTTAGGGAGTGAGTGAGTGACAGGGAGGCCCTTTAGGGAGTGAGTGAGTGACAGGGAGGCCCTTTAGGTAGTGAGTGAGTGACAGGGAGGCCCTTTAGGGAGTGAGTGACAGGGAGGCCCTTTAGGGAGTGAGTGACAGGGAGGCCCTTTAGGTAGTGAGTGACAGGGAGGCCCTTTAGGTAGTGAGTGAGTGACAGGGAGGCCCTTTAGGGAGTGAGTGAGTGACAGGGAGGCCCTTTAGGTAGTGAGTGACAGGGAGGCCCTTTAGGTAGTGAGTGAGTGACAGGGAGGCCCTTTAAGTAGTGAGTGAGTGACAGGGAGGCCCTTTAGCTAGTGAGTGAGTGACAGGGAGGCCCTTTAGGAAGTGAGTGACAGGGAGGCCCTTTAGGGAGTGAGTGAGTGACAGGGAGGCCCTTTAGGGAGTGAGTGAGTGACAGGGAGGCCCTTTAGGTAGTGAGTGAGTGACAGGGAGGCCCTTTAGGTAGTGAGTGAGTGACAGGGAGGCCCTTCAAGTAGTGAGTGAGTGACAAGGAGGCCCTTTAAGTAGTGAGTGAGTGGCAGGGAGGCCCTTTAGGGAGTGAGTGACAGGGAGGCCCTTTAAGTAGTGGGTGAGTGACAGGGAGGCCCTTTAGGGAGTGAGTGACAGGGAGGCCCTTTAGGGAGTAAGTGACAGGGAGGCCCTTTAGCTAGTGAGCGAGTGACAGGGAGCCGCCGCCGTCGTCGTCGCTGCCGCCGCTGCCTCCCCTACCTTGCCAGTGAGTGCTGCCCAGCGTCAGACCTCAAGATCAGCGGCGACCCGACCAGAGCGGGCGCTGGACGCACCCGCTCTATATGCGGAAGTGACGTCACTTCCGCATATCAGTGCGGGCGCTGGGTCCTAGCGCCCGCACTATTGTCGCCGCCTGATCGGGGTCTGACTAGGCGGAGGCGGCGGAGGCGGTGGCGGCGGCTAGAGGGATGGAGGGAGAGGGAGGGAGAAGCGGTCGGGGGGGTTGAGCGGCGGCCGGGCGGCACCCGGCAGGGCCGCGGCGGGGATGGGGCCCCCCTGCAGGGCCGGGGCCCGTGACGGGAGTCACGGATGTCCCCCCCTGATGGCGGGCCTGGCTTCCGATTCGGAAGCCCATCCCTGGTCACTTTGCAGCTTCGATCTCTGCCAGATTCAATTGTTGCGATCAAATTTGCAAAAAGTTGGTGCAGCAATTTGAAGAAATGTATGGACACCTTTAGTGTTTTTCAAGACTGGATTTATACTTTGTGTGCCCCTAGGCCAAGTATGTTGTGTTTCTCCTTTCATGTGCGGCAGCACCCCTCCCATTCCATGTGCAGTCCCCTCTTCCATGTGTATCATCCATGTACAGCAGCACCTACCATTCCATGTGCAGCCCCCTCTTCCATGTGTATCATCCATGTACAGGAACCCCGTTCTTTCATGAACAGCTCCCTTGAGCAGTTTCCAGTTTCCCCTTTTCATGTCCCCTTTTCACTCTTCGTTCATGTCCCGGTGCCTTCTTAGGATGCAGCCGACCAAAGCCTGGGCCTTTGTGGCTTTTCCAAAAATCCGACCCTGGTGTTTTCCAAAACACCTACATGACTAAGGAGCATTTGTCTGCAATAATTACAAAGTCTGGTGTCATCACCCCTTCTAATGTTAATGCGCAGATGCCATTGCGTTTAAACACGCCATGAGCTACAGTCAAGGCCGGATTTATACTTTTTCCATCCCTAGGTCAACTTTCTTGCAGCTTCCCTTCCATGTGCAGCACCCCCCTCCTATTCCTTGTGCAGCCCCTTCGGCCATGTCTAACATTCATGTACAGCAGCCTCCTTCAGTCCTATGCAGGTCTCTTGGGCAGCAGCTCCCTATTTCCATGTGTTGCTCCTTATTTGCAACCTTTTCTTTAATATGCGGCAATCCCTCTTCCATGTTCAGCCGCCCCTTGGCCACCTGCCTCCCAAGACCCAGAGCTTGGTGGCCCGTCCAGAAATCAGGCCTTGGCTACAGTACAGTAGTTGTGCTCTGAACCAGGAGTTCTACTTAATCATAAAGTATGCGCTTATGTGTGTTTGGAAGATTCTGATTTTTGGATAGGAGAATAATATATGATTCATATGCATTCTAAAGCTGTGCTGACCACAGGGAAAGGTTACATTGGAAATGCTGCTGCCTCTCTGTTTGTCGAGAGAAATCTGTTCATTAAGGCCGGCTTTCATTACAGACTATATGCTTTATAGGTTTCATGCAAACTTATTACGCCGCTCATAGAAGGTGATCTTTTAAATCACATTAAACTAATGTTCCAAAAAGTCAGGATAATGTAAGTTTTATTGAATCAATGTAACTTGAAAGGTCAGCGGGCTGATTTGCTCCCCATAATGGATACAGCGGTGGAAAAACATAATGAAAGCTTTATTGTGCCGGCCTTGACCTTGAGACATTGTTACATATTTTCTTTTCAGCCGAAGATTTATGAATGTCGCTGCAATTTAAGGAAGATTAAACACTTTGGCGAGCCAGGTGATGTCGCTTGTCTCTGGGAACGTAATTTGAATCTGGAGAATAGAAATTTGTAATCTTGGAGCGAAAAACCGTAATGCGTTGTTATTTGGATGGAAAAGCAGGTCTGGCCCCCAAAGCCCTGGAAACTATGTAGATTGTAAGCAGAAGATAAATGCCTAAATGGGTATCGCTTTCTTCCAAATCACCAGAGATCCCTCCCACGGCATCTAATGAGGCAGCTCCTGTTGTGGAATGAGGCACCGGAGACGCATTATTGCTGAACTCAAGGTTGTCGGTCAAACAAAGTCTTGGCGTAAAAAGCTTGGCGACTGCTTGTATGCAATATCTATAATAGCTGACCAAAGGTACGGTTACGGTACATGACATTAGTATTCATCCCCCTGGATTTTTCCATAAGTTTCATTTTGCCAGAGACCTAAATCTGGGGCAAAGAAAGGGCAAAAATTCACCAGCATCCAGATGCGAAGAGTCAGAGAAATTGCCCCTTCAAAAATTCCAGATGTGATTATAGTCAAAGGTATTGATGACTGATGAGCACAAATTTTGCATAGGCATTATTTTGCATTGAAATTCGCAATAATGTTGCGAAATCTCGGGAAAAATCTTAATTACTTTTGCCTGTTATTGTAATCATTTGTAATTTCGTGCAATTTTTTTGTGTAATTTTGTACCGAATTTAGCGGGTAATAGCAAAGCCCCCATACATGCTAATGCCAACAAAATTGCTACATATGTTAGGGAGAATTGTGGGTACAAGTCAAAAAAATTTTTTTTTCAAAAAGACCTTGTAGTTTTTGAGAACATCAATTCTAAAATTGCAAAGGAAAAATTATTTTTAAACTGTAATTTTTCTGAGGTTGAAAACCATTTTTCATTGCATTTTAAAATCAATTTTCTCAAAAACTACAAGATCTTTTTGAAAAAGTATTTTTTACTTGTACCCACTATTCTCCTCATAACATACGTAGCAATTTTGGTGACAATAGTATGTATGGGGGTTTTGCTATTTTGCTAAATTAGTCACAAATTTACGCAAAAATTATATGGAAATTTGAGGCAAAATTACAAATGATTACAAGAAATCAACTCGATTTACAAATCGTAATTACATATAGGCGTAATTGCGAAAACTTACACAACATTTTGCTTAATTGTAATTAGGTGATTACGATGATCACTAGGTCCTGATGAAGAGCCAACCATTTATAGCACAAAACAGCTGTCGACCCCCACTCATGCCTGTACCTCTCTCCATTTTAACTGTACTGTTGCTTGTTATGCATTCATTTCTTAAAGTATTTTTGTATGCTGGATGTGTGCCTCTTATGTTGAAGTGGCAGCGGCGGCAGGAACACATACCTCCATCCACCGTAGAGGTCCATCTCTAAGTGTCTCATGCTACTTCCTGTTTAAACAGGAAGTAGCATCAGACACTTAGAGTCGGAACCTCCAGCGAATGGATGGAGGTATGTGTTCTTGCCGCAGCTGCCACTGATGATTGATGCAGGAGGGGAGCGTGCTGAGGGGAGAGCCCGAGGTGGGGAGGGACCGTCCCCCCTCCCCGCCAATGTGCGGCCACGCTTTCCCCTCATGCTGCATTCCCTTCTGCCCCCAAAATGGCCCCAGCCCCTGCATCCCCTATTGTTATGCCCCTGCATGTATGTTTAGGCAGTGTGTATAATGTAGTACATATAAATAACATACATAGGCAGAGTTCCCTGCACCCCCACCAAACATAATGAAGCAGCATATCCTATCAGTAATGAACTGAGAGTCACTGGTGTTCTATAGAGGTTTTTTGTTAAGTTTATGCAAATTTATGCAACTTGGATATTAAATCAAATAAATGGTCCAAGCTGCATAAACTTGCACCTACCGGTAACTAACATTTGCATCAAAAATTTCTAGCATATCATTGACCATTGTCTCAGTGGTGCCTTTAAATAAGAGTCACCATACTTATATCCAAGCTTATTTATTCTCTACAGTCTCTAGCCATGTGCAGCAACAATCCTCCTGCACGCCATTCTTGGTCTATAATGATAATGGCACAGGCTCAGCCAACGCCAGGTCATCCACAAGGAAAACCTAGGCAGTTGCCTAGGGCCTGACGAAAGTCTAGGGGCCTAATAGATGCTAGCCCCCACCAAATCTTACTAAAAAAGCCAGGTGACCATCAGCGTTGGGCCTAAACTGCTATCCTGCCTAGGGTTCCATTTCATCTTAATCCTTTTCTGGGCTCAGCACAGTGCAGGGTTACTAATAAGATAAAATAAACCCTATCAGCGTCAACAGGGACTATATGATTGATTGCAGCTGAGGATAGACAATGTCCAAAGTCCCAAGAATTATAGTACAAATCAGTGTAGATCTTCAAATGCAGTTTAATACAATTTATTTATTTATGAATTTATATAGCGCCAACATATTACGCAGCGCTGTACAGAGTATATTGTCTTGTCACTAGCTGTCCCTCAGAGGGGCTCACAATCTAGTCCCTACCATAGTCATGTGTCTATATCGTGTATTGCATGTATTATAGTCTAGGGCCAAATTTTTAGGGAGAAGCCAATTCACTTATCTGTATGTTTTTGGGATGTGGGAGGAAACCGGAGTGCCCAGAGGAAACCCACGCAGACACGGGGAGAACATACAAACTCCTTGTAGAAGTTGACCTTGGCTGGGATTCGAACTGGGGAGTGGGGACCCAGCGCTGCAAGGCGAGATCGCTAACCACTACGCCACAATAAACAGTCAGTAAGACTTCACCATCCATCAATCCAAGCGGGTATAGCATACAGAACAATATGGGTGAAAAAGGCGCCCTGGTGTGTATAAAATTCTTTAAAAACAAATGAAAACGAAAAAAAGGGAGGTAGCTTACCTTCAATAACAAAACCTTTGTAACAACAAAAGATTTTTATGATTAAGCATAGGCAACGAGTTTCACGGGTCTAAGCCCGCTTCCTCAGGCCAATAATAGTGGCAAATGGTAAAACCTCATTAGCATAGGGAGCCTCTAGAGCCTCTCATTCGCATAGAGGAGAGGCTTCCTATGCTAATGAGGTTTTTACATTTGAAACGCGTTTCCTGTGCTTCTTATTAATAAAAATCATTTGTTGTTACAAAGATTTTATTATATGAGGTAAGCTACCTCCCTTTCTTTCGTTTTTATGTGTCGATTTTCCTAAGAGAGCAAACGCCACCAGCTCCAGCTGGACCACCCTGAGTGGAGTCGGGTTTATGGTCTCCACCTCTGCAACCCGCCTTTGTGAGTAGTTTTCATTATACATCTTATAGACCTTATAATAAACGTATTACGCTATTGGGTTCCCGTCCTTTTTGTGCTTCCTGTGTCTTTTCTCCAGGGTGTCTAGACACCCCTACCATACCACATAGCATCCAGAAGGGTAACGTGAAAAACAACAAACAAACAGCAACTCTAAGTGTAAACCGTTTATAAAAACCATTTATGTAAACCATAAAAAAAGATAAAAGAATAAGAACTTACCTACATTTGGGAACCCCGAAATGAATTTGAACATATGTGCTAGTCAAGGCTAAAAGACAACAAAAGGTGCCTCCTTCCCGACCGGTTTCGCAATCTTGCGTCATCAGGACTATTTAATCCCAGAAAAGGACCCAGGGCACTCCACTAAGTATTCGGGGCATGAGCCCCAAATAAAATGCCCTGTCAATACCACTGAACAGTGGTAAGTTTCTTACCATGTGCCAAAGCAAATTCAACAACTTTAAGTGAGCACTCACTGGATGTGGCATCTGCTGGTTTTGCTACTGCCAGGTATCGTCTCACCTAAACCACCTCTGTGATTGGTCTATTAGGTTAAACGTTTAGCAGCAGTCGCTCTCTGGCTGTTGCACAGCTGCACCACATGGTAAGAGCATCCCCTACTGTACAACTTAACTTTCCAAGCAAATCACACAATCGGAGATGTAAAGCTGGCCACTAATGGTCCAATTTCTAGTGAAAAATCGTTAGAGCGATCAGAAATTCTGATTGGATTGGTTGTAAATAATCTCCATTGGTGGGCACAATCGATTATGAACAATTGAAAAAAAGATGTCGCCCGAATGAATTTTCGTCTAATGAAAATTTGGATTTTCTTGGTGGTTGTGATAGATAGGAAGCAATGATTGGTTAGTTGATGGTGTAGTGAACGATTTTTCGTCCGATCAGAATTTCTGATCGCTCGAACGATTTTTCGCTAGAAATTGGACCGTTAGTGGCCAGCTTAAGAATATCAGGCTATTCCATCTATCTTTAAAGGAACTATAAAGTGTCAAAAACAAAGCAGTTTAACTTACCTGTGGCTTCTTGCAGCCCCCTGAAGTCATCCTGTGCACGTAGAAAAGGTGGTCACTGTAGGGATACCACTGTATAATAATAATGAAGGGGGAAGGAAGTGTCTTTACCACTCCAGATGGAAGAACCCACACCACAGGGTTAATGTAAAAATATTAAATTATTTATTCAGCACGATTAAAAGGACAACCCGTTTCACGGGTCTCAGCCCACTTCTTCAGGTCAATACAAGTGCCTTTAAAATATGGTCACAAGCATGGACGCCAGTAGTTCTGAGCCTGCACAGAATTCTCCAGGCCACCTGAACGTGATCGAGAGTGGGGCGCCCGCAAGGTCTGGCGAAGTCTGGTGGGTCGGCATCTGCAATGGAGGGGACCCTGGGACACCAGAGCTGTGGCTTGTTTGAATAATTTAACACAGCTAGAAAATCATAAGAGGTGCTATGCACGTCTTTCACACACTTCAGTTTGCTCCTGTTGTACCTTGCCTGAGGAAGCGTGCTGTAGACCCGCGAAACGCGTTGCAAAATTGTTGGAGCATAAATAAATGTGAAATTTTATGATACACTGTTGGGGTGTTTAGCATCCCCCTTTTTGAACTGTTTTCAATAATTTTATCCTGCTTTAGTGCCTCTGTAATTTACATATCAATATGTATCCACTTGGTGGATGGGTGTGTGACTACCGTTCTTTTTTCTGTCTACGGAGAGTGACATCCTAACCTGAGGGGGACAGGTCTATTCTCCCCACTGGCGCATACAGTGGTTGCCTGTGGTGGTAACCCACATTTGTGAGTATAATACTATTCCTTCGGCTTTATCCATTGTACCACCAGTAATACATTATTGGGCCTCTCGGTTTCCCTTTTCTGTTTGTCTCTAGAAAATCAGAGCGGGCTGCAGACTGAAGAGTAAAGGTAATTTTTAATAATCAGCCTGCCTTCTCTTTGACAGGTTGTGGCTATAATAACAGGTTCGTGTTTACCATTGATAATTTATTATATTTATAGTTTTTTTGTTTTGTTGGTACAGTTCATGCTGCTTTTCTGTTTGGTGAGCTACAATAAGGAGCTGTGTTGTTGCTGAGTGCCCAGCTTGCAGCGTCTGCTAGACATCCACAGCACACACAATAGCCAGCGCTCCAGTAACTGTACCACAATCACTATAACCCAAAATGATTGCTCCTGATCATTTGGGGCAGCAGTTTTGGAGCGAGCAACGGACACACAGACACGTTTTGGATCCCAACAGCAGGTGCGCCTCCTACAGACACCCCCACCCCGATCAAAAGCATCCTTAGGGGCCCTCTGTTGCAACCAAATTCTGCCCCTTCCACTGGACACAGTAAAATATGTTGCATTTTGCAAGGCATAGGCACTCCCAGTCCGTGCGTGCAGCTAACACACTGTACTGTAGTCTTTTCCTGTGTCCAATAACATTTTATTTTCTTTAATTCCACAATGACCGCATCACACCAATTGGCGTGAACGCGGCGGCAGCCCCAGAACTGCCTAATGCCAATTGGCATCAAATCCTGGGGCGGGGTTTTGCAGGAGTTCTGTCGCGCCGATGCGTCCGCATCGCCGCTCCATCATCAGTGTCTCACCCCCGATCGCTGCTAAGAGACTGTTAGATGGCGAAACCGCTGTCCATTTACATTGTACAGCGCTGCGATCTACAGCAGCGCTGTACTGGAGACAGCCGTGTCACTCCCCTCTGGAGGCACAAAGGCGATCGGCTGTTATAGGCTAATGGCTATGACAGCTGATCACTTCAATATTTATTTAAAAAAAAAAGATACAAATAAAAAAAAAAACATGCTGGCAGGGATCAGAGCCCACTAACAGACAGCTCTGCTGGTGGACAGAAGGGGGGGGGGATCACTTGTGTGCTGAGTTGTACGCCCCTTCAGCGAGGCCTTAAAGCTGCAGTGGCCTAAATTGTAAAAAATATCTCGGTCACTATGGGGGTTTAAGCCTATGGTCCTCAAGAGGTTAAAGAACCGGAGGTAAGATTTTTTTCAATACTGAAGTTTCCCCATTGCATACTACATTGGGGCGCCTCCTCCCATTTTGTGCACAGTTTTCCCCTCTGCAGCCCCAGGGATGTCCCCTGTGATAATTATCCAGCGCCCAGTGGTCTTCTTCCCAAACCATGTAGAGATGGAATTTTCCACCTGCCTAATACTGAGGTTTCCTAATAGCAACCCAGGTTTGTAAGTAGTATTTGTTTCACACTTAGTTCCTTTGCCTGAAAATTCTACACTGTCTGGTCCGCCTGGTATTCTCTGTTCCTTTTTCCTCTCCCAAAGTTCGTCACCTAGATTTCATTGACTAGACACCCCTCATCAGTTTAGACAAGACACAGAACATTTATATTGTGCTTTTCTCCTGGCGGACTGAAGGCACAGCTTCTATGATGCACTCTATAGGCAGTAGCAGTGTTAGGAAGCCTTGCCCAAGGACTCCTACTGAATAGGTGCTGGCTTACTGAACAGAGATTTAAACCCTGGTCTCCGTCTGAGGCACTGTCCTTAAAGAGACACTGAAGCGAAAAAATAATTATGATATAATGATTTGTATGTGTAGTACAGCTAAGGAATAAAACATTAGGAGCACAGATATGAGTCTCATATTGTTTCCAGTACAGGAAGAGTTAAGAAACTCCAGTTGTTATCTATGCAAAAGAGCCATTAAACTCCACGACTTTCAAAGTCGCAGAGAGCTCTGTCTTCTGAAGCTTGTTATCTCAACTGTCAGTCACTGTATTTTCTTTTTTTCTCCAGAGGACAGTTCAAAAGTTCACTGGCCTGCTCTGTAAAATCATTTAGAATGCTGAGTAGTGTGTAAACTGCAAATATTAGAGAATGATGCAAACTATATAACTAAAAATAAAAATATGAGAATATTTTCTTTGCTACTAATGTTCTAGTAATTATCCGTACTACACAACCAATTCATTATATAAAAAAAAATTTGCTTCAGTGTCTCTTTAACCACTACACTATCCAGCCACTGCTGGATAGTGTAGGTTGCTCAAAGCCACTCCCAATTTCACAAAAAGTGAGTGCTGCTAATTGCTCTCCTTTTTCCTAATGTTGAATTACAGGTTTAAATTGCCACTCCACAAATCCTAATATACCGTATATATAAAAAATCATTAAAGAGACTCTGTAACAAATTTTTCAGCCTTAGTTCTTCTATCCTATAAGTTCCTATGCCTGTTCTAATCTGCTCTGGCTTACTGCAGTCTTTCCTAACTGCACTGTCTCTGTAATAAATCAATGTATCTTTCCTCTGTCCTGTTTGTCGGGCTAAGGCTTGATTGTGTGGAATGTGCAGGGCTGCTTGTGATTGGTAGAAGCGATACACACCCTCTGCAGGCCCCCTGCATACTCTGAATGACTCATACACTATGCTTAGCTGAGCCTATTAGAAGCTGGTTAGTTTGTTTGTAAACACTGCCTAAAACTGTTAATTACAAGCCAGGATTGCAGCAGAGAGTGGCAGAAACAGCACAGAGGGGCACAGGAGAAAATAAGGAATAGAATGGTATGCTTTTTATTGTAAGAATATTAGAGTACAGATTCTCTTTAAGATGTGCTCTAATCGTCGCTGCTTCCTGATTTAACTCCTTACCATTAGATGTCAGCAAAGTTTAAGAAATGATTCTCTCACAATTAAGACGCTATACTGGTTCATCTGAATGGCAACGTGAAAAGAGCCAAACACACTCTACAGGAAAAAAAATAAATAAACTGATTTGTTTTGTATAATGGGAGCTGCATTGTGGAGCACCATCCGCCGAAATGTATAAAAGAGTGTTTCTGAAAGCCTTCTGTTTACAGCCTCTCTGTGCATGCACTAAATAAAAGTATTCCGGGGAAATATGAAAAAAGCAGTCTTTATGCTACTAATGCATTCATTCAGAATGAAATCTCAGGTTTGCAGGTTTCAAAATATAACATCTCCATTCAGTTACAATCTGTATTTGAGGACCGGAAAAAAATTATGTTTATTTGCAAAATAAACATCAGGCAGTCATCAGTGGCATCGTCCCGACTTTCTGCCTACTGGAAAAGATGTTTTCTTTTTGGGCTCGTGGGCAGGGTGGTGGAGTCACAAGGGCCAGCTGTAGGGGAGGAGGAAAAGGAGGAGTATGTTTTATGTGGCGAAAAAAAAAGGCGGGGGGAGGGACACAGGGATAGTGGGAGCCCAATCTGGGGTAGTATTTTGAATGAAAGTGGTCTGAAAGTCAGCATTTCTACTTTGCTCTAAAAGATTCCTCACAGCTTTAAAGCTACTATCCCAGAAAAAAATTGTAGCAAAACATCACTTAAATGGTTAAACAAAGAACTTTGTCCTGCTATTCAGCTTCTAATCCGCATCCAAACTGGAGATAACAGTATGTTTGTTTGCATTCTAATGTTGATACATTTGTAACCAGTAAAATACACTTTCTGAGAAGCCGTCTCTGCTTCAGGCACACATAGGCCTGGTGCACACCAAAAACGCTAGCAGATCCGCAAAATGCTAGAAGATTTTGAAACGCTTTTTCTTTTTTTTCTGTAGCGTTTCAGCTAGCGTTTTGCGTTTTTGTGTAGCGGTTTTGGTGTAGTAGATTTCATATATTGTTACAGTAAAGCTGTTACTGAACAGGTTCTGTAACAAAAACGCCAGCAAAACCGCTCTGAACAGGCGTTTTTCAGAGCGGTTTGCGTTTTTCCTATACTTAACATTGAGGCAGAAACGCATCCGCAATCCAAAAAATGCCTCACCCCGGGAGTATGCGTTTCTGCAAAACGCCTCCCGCTCTGGTGTGCACCAGCCCATTGAAATACATTACCCTAGCGGATCCGCAGCCGCAAGCGGATCGCAAAACGCAGCCGAACCGCTCTAGTGTGCACTAGGCCATACAGTTCAGAACAACTCATTAGAAGATTTTAATATATAATAACAAGCAGATGGAATTAAATGCAATGGCAGTTTTCAGGACATGAAAAACTACACTTTGGAAACTTGTAATTTGTAGACAGACAATATTACTTGTGCATAAAAGCAAATATAATACCTGTATGAATAATAAAAAGTAGAAAAAGACATTTGTATTGAATGTTATGTCAGAGCTTCAGACCACTTTAAACATGGATACTCCCACTTCCTGGTTGCCTAACATGCAATGGTATAATCGCTTGTGGGGAAGTAACGCCCCCACTCAGTCTTGGAAGGATCTCTGAGGTGACATGTGACATGATGAGATAGACAGATAGATATGTAAAGTGCCAAGCAAGGGTTTAGCAATAGCCATAGCAGCTGCTATGGGGCCCTGGAGCAGAGGGGGCCCAGGTGGTACTTAATGTATTCATCATTAACTTTCTTGTGTTCCTCCACCCTCTGACTATCATTGCCCATGGACTATATGCAGGGTTGATTGAATGAGAATGTAAATTGCCCAATTTTCTCATATCCATGGGGTAGGGGCAGGAGGCATTGCTTATGTGTGTCTACATCTAAGGGCTCCATTAAAGTTTTGCTATGGGGCACCATGATCTCTAGCTACGCTAGCTGGTGCCAAGCACACAAATAACTATTCTGTGTTCCTTTTTTTTTTCTTTCTCTGCCTGAAAAAGTTAAACATCAGGTATACAAGTGACAGTTTCTTTTTAAAAGAGGGGAGCTACATTTGGACAAAGAAAAACACCACATAGCAGCATAATAATCTTAACCCATTTGTGAAACATGGTGGTGGGAGTGCTCTAGTGTGGACATGTTTAGCTGCATCTGACCTAAAGTGAGCAGTCCATGTGAGGAAAATAACCAATGGCCTTAGGCCCAGATTTACATCACAGGAGCCTATAGGCACAGATGTAGTACCACCCTAGACTTTGCCCTCCATGAGCCTACAATCCCCCGCTGAACTGCACTGCAAGTGTGCTGGCTGGACCTGTTGTCACTTCTCCATTACTTCCTTTGCCCACCATAGGTAACTAAAGAGGCCCCTTAGCATTATGTAGCCAGAGGTACCCTCAGTATTAATTATCTAGTGGTGCCCCCAAATGAAGGAAGATATCATCAGTGGAATGCAGAGAGCAGGGTGAGTAACCTCTCATTTACGCTCTGCTTGGGACTCAGCATAGGGAAGGAGGGAGGGAGGTGCTCGGGGAGGGGAGTGAGCCACCTTTTCATCATCAGACGCCTGTAGACATGTACCTACAGTGCCATATGGTTAATCCAGTCCTGAATATCCAACTAACTTTTCTCCCAAGTTTTCTACTAGGACCTATTTTCATACCTTATCAATAATATATCTTTAAAGAGAAACGCCGACCAAAAATCGAACTTTATCCCAATCAGTAGCTGATACTCCCTTTTACATGAGAAATCTATTCCTTTTCACAAACAGACCATCAGGGGGCGCTGTATGACTGATATTGTGGTGAAACCCCTCCCACAAGAAAAGTACATACTTTTTTGGCAGTTTCCTGTCTGAGAACCTTGTTGCATTGTGGGAAATAGCTGTTACAGCTGTTTCCAACTGGCAAAAACCATGCAGCAACTACATCACCGGCCAACACTAAAATGTTCACTGGAGTTCCTCTTTAAAGCTCTGAGGAAGCCTGAAAATACGAAAAATAGGTGAAATAATACTTTTATTTACCAAAGCTTGTGTACTTTTTCCATTGCCATGCGCTGAAAAGTAACTATTCAGCGTTGATATTACAATTATGTGTATTGCTCCCTGAGACCCAAGGCGATTTTAAATATGTGTATTTCAAAAAGTGTTTTTACTTAAAAAAAAAAAAAAAAAAAAAAAAGCAGCATAATAATAATAGTAATATAATCTTTTTTCACCTGTTCCTTTTTGTGAGTGACCTTATAGTGAGTGACAAATACACTTTGTACTCATAGCGGTTTCCATCTGAAACAGTCGGTTTGCGTCTTGCTTTACGGAACATAATAGATGACAACAATCAGGGGCGTTCTACTTTGCCATGGACTAGTAACAATATAAACCCATCATAATGACATAATTGTGAAACATTATTCTTCTGTTTTCCATTACAGAAATCCCCCCTTCGCTCTCCCTAAAACACCTTTTATTCCATCTACGCATTTTATTCGCTTACCGCTGCGGCAGATTGTCCTCTCACAAAAGCAGACAAAGCTTCCCGATACAACATTGTATTTGTATTCCAAATTTCAACCCTTCCTGCAATTTAATGTATCCCATTTCAATTCACCAAAAACAATTTTTGTATTTACTACTTACCCGCCCCTAAGTGCTTTTACGGAGGCGGAAAATGGACTGCGTGCCCAAAAATCTCTGGTCTTTGTTTCATGCTTTAAACACAGGCATTTTCTGCTAATAAACATATTTAAGCTGCTTGTAGGCTCATGCTGATTGCATTTAATCTACAGCATTGAGTAAGGTGGTATTTACTGCTATGTTTTTATATTAAGCAGTGAAAGTAATGATTTCAATCTAATTTTACCTAAGTGAACAACGTTTACTGAAAGTACGATTAGGGAGGAGAAAAACATATATTAAGGCATTAGCCTTAGTAGGGTGTTTCCCCAAAAATAAGACAGTGGGCCTGATTCACAAAGCGGTGCTAACAGTTAGCACGCTGGTGAAAAGCCCTTTATCATGCCTAAACTCAGTTTAGGCATGATAAGTTTAGGTGTGATAAGTTTAGGCATGATAAGTTTAGGTGTGATAAGTTTAGGCATGATAAGTTTAAGCACCAACTGCGTTAGCACCGCAGTGCACAGCTGATCAAAAGTTTTGCGCTAGCAAAGTCTGGTGCACTTCGCATAGAGTTTAATAGTGCTGCTTTGCGTGCGGGACTTTACACGCTATCTACACTTATCTAAACTTAGCATGCCTAAACTTATCACACCTAAACTTATCACACCTAAACTTATCACGCCTAAACTGGCTTTTCACCAGCGTGGTGCAATGGTTATCACGCCTAAAGTCTCTAACTGGGTTAGCACCGCTTTGTGAATCGAGCCCTAGGCATGATAAGTTTAGGCATGATAAGTTTAGGCATGATAAGTTTAGCTAAGTTTAGATCGCGCGCAAAGTCCCGCACGCAAAGCAGCGCCATTAACCTCTATGCGAAGTGCACCAGACTTTGCTAGCGCAAAACTTTTGATCAGCTGTGCACTGCGATGCTAACTCAGTTGGTGCTTAAACTTATCACGCCTAAAAACTTATCACACCTAAACTTATCACACCTAAACTTATCATGCCTAAACTGAGTTTAGGCGTGATAAAGGGCTTTTCACTAGCGTGCTAACTGTTAGCACCGCTTTGTGAATCAGGCCCCTTGTGTGTCCCTGTGTCCCTCTCGTACCTTTAGTGTCCTCCTGGTGTCCCCTTCTGTCCCCATGTTCTCCTCGATCCCCTGTCCTCCTGTGTCCCCCTATGTTCTCTGTGTCCTCTGCTGTCCCCATGTCCTCCAATGTCCTCCTGCATCCCCCTTTTAAACCCAGCTCCATACCATCCTTCCCTCAGTTTCCTCTCATGCCGCTGTGTCCCCAAGCTTCAGCCTATGGGGTAGAAGTATGGAAACTTGTGTTTTTACTGGTGCCGATGGTCTTGCAGGTGGGACCATAGCTATGTTATTGGTCCAATTACTGCACTTGCTGAGTAGCAACGACTGCATTGATTGGCCCAATGATGGAGCCATGGTCCTGCTGGCGAGACCATGGGCCCCAGTAAGAACACAAGTTGCCATACTTTTTCCCTTTTTCCCTTTACTGCTGCTAGGGCTTATTTTAGGGCCCATTTCCACTATCGCGAATTCGTATGCGTTTTTCGAATGCAAATTCGCATAGCAATACAAGTGAATGGGGCTGTTTCCACTTGTCAGGATTCCTTTGCGTTTTTCTGTGAAAAAATTTGCATGGCAGAGCCATCAGAACTTGCATACCGCGTACCACTATGCGAATCGCATACATCGTCATCCATGCAAATTCGCATGAAAATTCGCATAGACCCGCATGCGAAATTTGCATCCGCATGCGAATTTTTACCGCGGCGATGTGCACCGCACAAGTGGAAATGCAGCCTAAGGGAAAAGGAGAAAAGTATGGCAACTTGTGTTATTATATTTAGAGCATGCTCGAAATTCCTGATAGGGCTTACTTTCAAGGGATGTCTTAATTTTTAGGGAAACAAAGTTGGTATATGATACTTTCCAGTGTTGGCGTTCTTGGATGTGCGGACTGCGGAGATCAACAAACTCATTGCACCAATGGGGCTCGATTCACAAAGCGGTGCTAACCTAGTTAGCACGCCTAAAGGCTTTGGGCGTGCTAACTAGGGTGCTAAGTAGTTATCACGCACAAAGCTTTAAGAAATCGCGCACAAAACTTTACGCGCGTAAACCTTTATGCGTGCATAAAGGTTTACTGTGCGCATAAAGGTGTACGCGCGGAAAGTTTTGCACACACAACTTTGTGCGCAAATTAGCGCACGAAAAGCTCTTTTATGCGTGCTAAGGGGCATTTCACAGGCGTGCTAACAGTTAGCACCGCTATGTGAATCAAGCCCATGATCTGGTCCTCAACCCTGCTGTCAGCACTTTAAAGGACACTGTAATTAGAGATGGCATGAATAGTTCACGGGCGAGCACTATTCTGCAAAGATCAGGTATTCGTGCTCGCCGTGAGCAAATGGCGCTATTTGACCTTTCCCCATACATCATCATTGGGCTAAGCTTTGACCCCTTACATCACAATCAGCAGGCACATGGCAGCCTGCACTCCCTCACGGACCCACCTAAGCTAACAAGCTTGTATTGAGAGATAACATTAAAGCCCTCAGCCTGTGTCTGACAGTTCTAAACTAAGGGGAGGAGGGAGGGATTACTCTGTGTGTGCCTGCTTGTATAACTTCTTCTTATCACTGTAGTAGAGAATTGCTGCAGAGATCTTGTTTTTGCTTACTGAAAGGGTTACTTAAGAACTACATGAACAGAGGCAATAAATCTTAATGGGGCCCTTTTGACCACCTGGGAGCACCAAAGCAATTGATTTGGTTGCCTGGTTGAAGATCTGGCTCTGAACCGATAGGCTGACATAGTGAACAGGAACAAATATATTCTATCTAGACATTAATATTCTGCCTATAGTTATAAACACTAACCTGTTTTAAACAGAGGAGAGACACAAACATGTGGCTCAGTTGATGTTGATGTGCAACTTTAATATGAGCCTCAGGGCCTGGATCTCCTCAGAACATTGCAATCATAGCAGAGTTCCCTCTAGTGGCAGCCTTATTATTGTGCTTTTTGGAGCTCTGAGTGAAACCCTGTCATACCAAGCAAGCCATAGCTCTCTCTGTGCATAGAACTTTCAGTAATGAACATTCCACACAGATCACTGGGCAGAATTAAATATGTTGCAGCCTGTGATAAATTTCAGAATGTAAATCAGAGAGAGGAAAGAATTTACAATGGGCAATCACTGACTAAATTTTACTAATGTTATAAATGTGAAAGTTTGGAAGTTTGGATGTTTGTTACTGGATCATGCAAAAATGACTGAACGGATTTGAATGAAATTTGGCACACATAGTACATTACCTGGAACAACATATAGGATACTTTTTATCCCCATAACCAAAAAGTGGGCGGAGACAAACACAAATTTCACTGGGAAAATGTAAACTGCTGCCATTCTTACACTGTTAATGGCAGGGTTCTAAAACTTTTCAGTTGGTCACTGAGTAACTGGGATTAAAATTCAGGAAAGTGGGTGAAGCCTACAAAAGCCAATCAACATTCGCCTATTGATTTTCAAGGGGAATATTTAATTGTTACCATACTTTCACTGATAAAGGCACAAGTCTCAAACTTGGTACAGTTGGTCACTGGGTGACTGGGGTTCAAATTCAAAAAAAGGGGTGGGGCCACAAACAGACAATCAGATTTGTTTCATTTCAATGCAAGTTATTGATGCCAAAGACCGCAAAATCGAACAAACTAGGTCACTGAGTAATTGTGTGTTAGGGTTAAAAAAAGTGGGCAGAGCCAACACCAGCCAAATACATAACCGGGCAACGCCGGGCAATCAGCTAGTAACCTATAAATCAATATTGTGAACAATAAGCAATGTTATTCATTATGTTATTTCCACTACAGTCCCTCTTAAGCCTGCCCAAATTGATATATATTCTAATTTCTATCCCTAGAGATACATTGTAAGTGAGGCATCTTCTCTTTCTTCCTATTATATTTAGTCACGGAATCCAAATTTATCTAAGTAAACAACGTTCTCTGAAAAGGAAATAAGCCCAGTTTAGTAGTTTTCCGAGCACATACGTATCACGTCCCTGCGTGTGTGGCTGCCTCTGATACTAATATCCACGATTGCACAAAAGTAAGTTAATTAACCTCCAAAAACCTATATTCAAATTCCGACTCCCACAACACAAAGACTCCAATTTCAAGCATGAACAGATTGACTGAAATGGCAAAATTTGACTATTCAGAAATGTAAATGATGTCCTTTCCTGGAGTAAATGGCTTTCAATAATAATACAAATGCATGTGACTTTATAAAGAACCGTTAAATACTTCCCACAATTGCTGAACATGTCTGAGAATGTCGACATTGTGGCGATCACTGTTCCATAAAGTATATTACCTAAATAGATTTTTATGCCCAAAACCAGTCCTGTCACTTATACATTTAAAGGCATGCCCAACTTTAAACCACTATTGCATTATTAAAGAGTAACTCCAGTGAAAATAATGTAATAAAAAAGTGCTTCATTTTACAATAATTATGTATAAATGATTTAGTCCGTGTTTGCTCATTGTAAATTCTTTCCTCTCCCTGATTTACATTCTGACATTTATCACATGGTGAAATTTTTACTGCTGGCAGGTGAGGTCAGTGGAAAGAGATGCTGCTTGCTTTTTTGGCGGTTAGAAACAGCTGTAAACAGTAAAACAGCTGTTATTTCCCACAATGCAGTGAGGTTCACAGACAGGAAACTGTCAGGACCATGGTCCTGACATCACACTGTGGGAGGTGTTTCACACAATATTAGCCATACAGACCCCCCTGATGGTCCGTTTGAGAAAAGGAATGGATTTCTCAGGGGAAAGGGGGTATCAGCTACTGATTGGGATGAAGTTTAAGGGCCTAATTCACAAAGCAGTTCTAACCTAGTTAGCACATCTAAAGACTTTGGGCGTGCTAACTAGGGTGCTAAGTAGTTAGCACGTACCAAGCTAAATCAGTTTGCGCGCTAAGTTTCGCGTTCACGCGCTAAGTTTAGCGATGCCCGGTGCATGTGAGAATATGGCACACCCGATGCGCCCAAAACTGCGCATTGGATGGTGCATCCAATTTTGATTTTGGGCGCATCGGGTGTGCCGTTTTCGTCACACCCGTGCGCCGTTTAGGGCACATCCAATACAACGTTTTGGGCGCATCAGGTGCGCCGTGTGACATTTAAACTTAGTGCATCAACACAAAACTCAGCGCGCGATCGCTAATTAGCGCGCACAAAGTATGTTTAGGTGTGCTAAAGGGCTTTTCACAAGTGTGCTAACAGTTAGCACCGCTTCGTGAATCAAGCCCTAAGTCTTGGTCACGGTTTCTCTTTAAGTGTTTATGACTTCACTGGCTGGAATTGGTCTTCCTATACCAAAAACAGATGCTGGTTGCCTGAGATGGAAGTCCCTGTCTTAAAGTCCCTGTGTCACTGTTTATTTCATTAGTTTATTTTCGCCTCGGGTGTCCTTTAAAGAGAAACTCCAACCTACAATTGAACTTTATCCCAATCAGTAGCTGATACCCACTTTTACATGAGAAATATAATGATTTTCACAAACAGACCATCAGGGGGCGCTGTATGACTGATTTTGTGCTGAAACCCCTCCCACAAGAAGCTCTGAGTACCGCGGTACTCTGGGCAAACTGCCACAATGTAACAATGTTCACAGACAGGAAATGGCTGTTTACAGCTGTCTGTAACAGCCAAAACAGCTAGGAGCAGCTATATAATCTGCCCACAGTAAAAATGTCACCATGTAATAAATGTCAGAATGTAAATTGGAGAGAGGAAAGATTTTACAATGAGCAAACACTGACTAAATCATTTATACATAATTATTGTAAAAATGAAGCACTTTTTTTACTACATTATTTTCACTGGAGTTCCTCTTTAAGCTATGTCCAATAAAGTCCCACTTTAAATATAAATTAGGGAATGCATGGGAACATGTAACAGAAATGATGGGAAGCGGAACTGCGGCTGCAACACTTAACCATTCGCCCCCCTTCCTTCCCAGTGTGATAAACTCTTCCTCACGTGTTTACGCAATGTCACAGGAAGGTAGAATTTCCATAGCAGGGAAGGCAGGATAAGAATACTTAATAAAAGCAGTGAGGATGTAGCCGTGTGCTAATCCTGGATCATTCTCCAGCAAACGTCATGATAGCATATTAGAGGAATACAAAAGTACATGACGAAGGCCGCATTTTTCTTAATGACTTTGCCGTTGGCTCTTAAGCAGCGGGTTCAGAGGTTAATAGCTTTGAATAGAACACAATAATCCCCTTCCGCTAACTTCAGGCACTGTATTAGTTTAAAAATACCCCCCTCTGTGACCGCCTCCACATAGTGTACAAACCATTAACACGATTAGCTGTTGCAAGGCAGGGTCACTTCTGCAGCGCATGCAAGATCTTACTCCTGCTAATGGGAAGTTCGCTCTAATTATGCATTTCAAGACAATTAGAAAAAAACCTGTTACTATAAACGTGTTTTTTTTGCCTGCACATTTTGCCTTATGGTTTATTAATGTCAACAGTGTCAAATGAGATTTAAAGCCCATCTATAATCACAGCTAAGATCATTCCATTAGAAAACAGTAGGACTGCAATGCAATGAACAATAGCAGCTGCTGTATGGTCCTGGATCAGAGGGTCCCAAAAGTGTGTTCACTTCCCTTTTAACTACCAACTTGGGCTGGAAATCCTCAGCTCAGAGCAGTAACCCCAAACGTGACTTGAAGTAGCCCCCGGGAGGTATAGATAAAAAGAGTGAGTGTCTGCGTTTCAACTCCCCTCCCCCAGAATCCAGGCGCTGAAGCAATTCTTCTTCCGATTTTCTGAGGTTCTCGATCGCTCTGGTGAGATTGTTGTCTGTTGTTATGATGAGAAATGGAGATCTCACTATAGGGGTACAGCGCCACCGGGTGGACGGACCTAGGGGAAGTGATTTATATCTATCCAGCAGTATGATTTTTTTCCTGCTTTTAGGGCCCATTCACACTTGTGCGTTTTCAGAGCGATTTCAGCTTTGCTGAAAATCGCCAGCGATTTGAAAAACGTGTGCACAATGAAAGTGTATGGAAGTGTTCTCATCTAAGCGTTTAGCGTTTTGCTGAAACGCAAACGCGTTGCATGCAGCGTTTTCTGAGCGATTCTGGAGCGATTAGCGTTTAAATACAAGTATTTGAATTGAACTAGAAATCGCAAAACGCTAATCGCTGGAAAAACGCTCTCTATACAGTGAAAAATCGCTAGGAAAAAACGCCAGAAAAACGCTCAGCGTTTTGCGTTAGCGTTTAGCGATTTCTAGTGTGAATGGGCCCTTAGGATCTAAAAGCTTGTGAAAAAATTGAATTACTTTTAGACCCTGAAATCTGGAAGTAATCATACCGCCAGGGAGGATAAAGGATACCTGAAGTGACATGTAACAAGATGAGATAAATGTGTATGCACAATCCCAATCCAATATAGAACTAGGGTATGTTCTCGCAAAGCGACACCACTAGCTCCCAGGCCTAAGTGTATGAACTTCATCAATATTCCTAATATTGTCCTGACTCCCGTCCTTGTCAACCAAATTAAGAAGACAACCTGTTTAACTTTTGAAGGCAGCACTACACGACCACAATCAAAATGTCCATTCAAAATGATCAAAATAATGTCCATTCAAACTTTCAGGCTATTTCCATCGGTCGCTTGTTACAATCTTTATACAACACTGCAGATGATCCACCACCACACCCGATTGTGAATGGACTCGCCGAATCCAAGGACCAATGTAGGTCAGCATGCACCCTGGAACGATAGACTGTTCCCCACTTCACTGAAACAATCAGACACAGCAGCAGTAGAGCTCAACTAGCGTGTTCTCCTCATATCTTATACCGGATACTCTTGTAATCATAACCTTGAAGTAAAAGTGTAAAACCATACAATATTTGTCTTTAAAACAGTTGTGCACTTACAATTTTCATAGAAAAAAACATCTGCCCCATATGGTGAGCACTGGATGGGTCTGCTTGGGTTCCTCTAGGTGATCAACCCGCTACAACCTCCAGGACAGTGCTGTAACCACTCCACTATGTCTTCCTCGTGCTACAAGCTCTCACTTCCCCATCCGCGGAAGTCCATTAACATCGAGTGTGGTGGTGGACCATCTGCTACAAATGGAAATAGCCTGAAAGTTTGATTTGACATTGTTTTGATCATTGTGTTGTGTAACGCTGCCTTTTAAAGTTAAACATTTGAGATAGATCAAGAAGGAAGCAAACAAACTGTGTTTTTTGTATAATCTGTATAACTTTGTAGCGCTATCTTCCAAAGACAAGAATAAGAAGAAAACATACTTCTGCACATGCATTTTCAAGTGATATCATATTTTTCGGAATATAAGACAGACTTGCTTCTTATATTCCAAAGACAGGAAGTCCCCGACTTACAATCACCCACCGATACAAACCACTGACCCGCCGTGACCTCAGGGACTTCCTGTATCGTTCCCCTGTGTGTTCCTCTGATCCCACCCCGGTCTCCTTCGCTCCCCATGTGTAAAAAAAAAAGCAACAGCGCGGATCACCTAACCTATGTGCAGCTTATATTCCATTACGTTTTGTATGCTGAAAAATACGGTAGGTCTTGCATTTGCTGCCCACATCCCTTTAAAGGCTGCTCACTAGTTGCTAGGCAAATGTTCCAAATTGCCACTTCTACTGATTGCTAGGCATTGTAGCCCACCTCTATACATTTTTGCCCATGCTGCATAGCTGTGAGTTCAAGGAACAGTGGGCAGGATATGCCGGAGTTCTACTTTAATAAATTGTCCAATTTCTTGTTTATTTATGAGGGACTTTTTTATTACAATCGGGTTTTATTGATGTTTGACTTGAAGTTATTGCTCTTAAGTGAGTCTCTCTCCAGCCATTGCCGTGTGCATCCACAAAGAAATGATTACGGGGCCCCCCCAGGGCCAAATCAACTCCTCCTCGGAAGGTGTGATTTGCTTTATCATAATTCTGCGGCTGATGTTTAATTTTATTTTTCTGGGAAATAAGTGCTGCCTGTAGGCGCTGAATCTTTTTACATTCCCAAGCCTGCATTGTCAGAAAACATTACAGTCCAGGCAAAACAAAACAATGCTTTCCAGCCAATGCAACCTGTTAACGTGAAGCAGCAGAGCTTAATGAATTAGCAGGTTAAATAAAAGGAAACGTTGGAGATGCAATTTGCATATTCAAAAGGCAGAAAGGAAAATGTTCCTAGACAGCTATTAAAAGCAGGAAAAAATACAACAAAAGATGAAAAGAAAATACACAGTAAAAGAAAATGAAAACAACTATTATAATCAACAAAGTGTACACATTCATCAATGTTTGTTGAACGAGGGTCATCTGGAAATGAAAAGTCCTTTTCATTCAATTAATTAAGGAAACATTAAATGTATTTTGTTTTAGACACACTGTATCCTATGATTATTTGTCCACACATTCAATTCCTTTATGTAATGTGTATCGTATCTTTTTGCAAGGTTTTCAATCCCTTTCTTGTAGTCAGTGCTGCTCATCCAGATTACGGATATCCGAGTAACCCGGATATCCGACTTTTTTTCAGCTATCCAACCAGATTCGGATTCCGGATACCTGGGCCCAAATCCGGATAGCTATCTGCGGATATTTGGGCGCATAACGCGGATATCCGCGGATATTGCAGATATCCGGAATCCGAAATACTGTAACTAAGGAAATGACATCCTGGAGCCAATCAGAGGGCTCCCAGCAGAAGCCCTAGCAACCAATCACAAAGGTGAACCCTGACCAGCCCCACCTGACCTCATTGAGCCAATCACAGGGCTCCCAGCCTAAACCCTGGCACCCAATCACAGAAAGGAACACTGGCCAGCCCCCCTGTATAATAAGGATGGCTGCCATGATGAGATATATCGCCCTAGCTTGTGAATGCTCACTCAGAGACATGCTCCAGTGCTGCTGGCCTAGCAAGGGCTGTACACAGTGATAAACCTAAAGCTGTTCAGTGATTAACCCCTTCACTATCACTACACTATTGTTAAATTGTTAATTAGCTTGATGTCATTGTGTGACAGTCATTGTGTGACAGTCAGAGTGTGCGCTCCGGTGCTGCTGGCCTAGCAAGGGCTGTACATGGTGATAAATCGAAAACGGTTCAGTGATTACCCTCTTCACTAACACTACACTATTGTTAAATCATTAATTAGCTTGATGTCATGTGTGACAGTCAGAGTGTGTGCTGCAGGCAGCTGCTATGTCTCTGTGTGTGTGCTGTGCACAGACCAGGCCAGCTGCTGCCTGCTGGCCAGCTATTAGCGTCAGCTGTGTGTATCTGCTGACATGAATGACTGACACGCCCCCCTTGAGAAAGCCGGAAGTCTACCGGCGAAACATGTTGGGTATCTGGCGTTCTGGCACGACTTGCATGGGGTGAGCCGTCCCCTGCTGCCGCGGCCACCTCACACCCTCACTGCACCTTTGCTGCATTGTGCAGCGTGGACTTCATATCGTGTATCCTCCTGCAGTGTGGATCCTTTACCCTGCACCCGCTGGATCTCCACAAGTCTCGATCCAACACTATCCTCAAGCCACAACACAGCGTTTCCTGGACTCACCATCATCGGCCAGGAGGCCTTTATTGATAGCTACATAGCGACTCTACGTGGTCTACCTGCAGCACGCACGGAGACATCTCACTGGAGCCATTCTATGATGCTGACACCGTGGAGCTGGTAGAGTATGTTTATATCCCCCAAGAGTGCATCATGCCGCTTATGCTGCTGCTTTTATGAAGTACATCACTGAACGGGCTTGCGATTGGAGCCTCCTTTTGCTTCTTTTTTTTTCGCTGCATTGCTTGGATTGCTGTTGCTTTCCTAACAATTACTGTGGCTATCATAAGTCTATGAGGAACATTACCTTTACTTTTGCCAGGAGAAATTAAAGGTGCACTGCATACATGGGAACACCTGTTTTTTGAACTGAGTGATCACCTTAGATGAACATTTCCTTCCCCTCTCCCCCCCTTTTTTTGTCCCTGTGTGCATGTGTGGATGAGTGGTGGGTGCGGTGAGTCAGAGGGTCGGCCGGCCCCAGTGCAGGCATAGTGCTTTTTATTGGAATTTACTTCCTTTTTAAAATTGTTGATCTCAATAATCAAATTTATATGTTTATAACCTAGTTAATACATTGTGTTCTTTTCAATGCTTTCTTGATTCTTTATTACCGTTAGCTAGTTACAGTTTAGGTTAGGTTAGGGATTAGGGGATAGGAGTACTGTGTTATTGTGTAGTTAGTACTGTAGTACTGCAGTCAGTGCTAGTAGTTGTTAGAGTAGTAGTACTACTGTGTTAGCTTTCTGCAGAACTGCTGTGCTGTGAGCAGAGCCAGTGTGACAGTTAGTGTGCACTAGTGTCTTTTCCTCTGCTGTCTGACTGTCACTCGCAGTTGGCACGTGTCACGTGACATGTGTCACTTGGCACATGTCACGTGGCACTTGCCATGTGTCACGTGGCACTTGGCACGTGTCATGTGGCACTTGGCACGTGTCACGTGGCACTTGGCATGTGCCAAGTGACACGTGACACGTCCGGCATGCTTCTGGCACACGTTACACCTGCTGCTACTGCATTGCCCTGCTCCTGCTGCCTGTGCTGCTCACACCACCAGGGTGCCACAGGCCACTGCTGCTGTGCTGATACCACCTATATTTAACCCAAAGCACAATTGCTGCATAATTTTTTGGAGGTGTCTTGGCTGAAAACTGTCATGTTCCAGTTGTGCGGTTGGACTTTGGATGCAATGTGGGCTGCACGACCGCTGTCTGGAACCTAGGCCTGATGTTAATTGACAGCCATTTTTTTATTTTAAGTCCCCACATCATCAATTAGTGTCCCCCTTTAAAAAATTATGCTACATGCCTCATTTACCCTAAAAAAACATTTTTAAAGCAATTTAAATGCCACTTCCGGTTTTTCTATCCGGCAGGGGCGTCGCTAGCCCTATTTTGGGGTGGCACGTGCGCCCAATCTGTCCTGGGGTACCACGGATCTCACCGGCTCCCTCCAGCCGCCGCCGCCGCGTCACTCAGACCTCAGGATCAGGCGGCGAGCCGGCGACCAATCGTGCTCACTGCCTGAAGGTGCTCCCTGGCACTCACTCACTGCCTGAAGGGGCTCCCTGGCACTCACTCAGTGCCTGAAGGGGCTCCCTGGCACTCACTCACTGCCTGAAGGTGCTCCCTGGCACTCACTCACTGCCTGAAGGGGCTCCCTGGCACTCACTCAGTGCCTGAAGGGGCTCCCTGGCACTCACTCACTGCCTGAAGGGGCTCCCTGGCACTCACTCACTGCCTGAAGAGGCTCCCTGGCACTCACTCACTGCCTGAAGGGGCTCCCTGGCACTCACTCACTGCCTTAAGGGGCTCCCTGGCACTCACTCACTGCCTGAAGGGGCTCCCTGGCACTCACTCACTGCCTGAAGGGGCTCCCTGGCACTCACTCACTACCTAAAGGGGCTCCCTGGCACTCACTCACTGCCTGAAGGGGCTCCCTGGCACTCACTCACTGCCTGAAGGGGCTCCCTGGCACTCACTCACTGCCTGAAGGGGCTCCCTGGCACTCACTCACTGCCTGAAGGGGCTCCCTGTCACTCACTTACTACTTAAAGGGGCTCCCTGGCACTCACTCACTGCCTAAAGGGGTTCCCTGGCACTCACTCACTACCTAAAGGGGCTCCCTGGCACTCACTCACTACCTAAAGGGGCTCCCTGGCACTCACTCACTGCCTAAAGGGGCTCCCTGGCACTCACTCACTACCTAAAGGGGCTCCCTGGCACTCACTCACTACCTAAAGGGGCTCCCTGGAACTCACTCACTACCTAAAGGGCCTCCCTGGCACTCACTCACTGCCTGAAGGGGCTCCCTGGCACTCACTCACTACCTAAAGGGGCTCCCTGGCATTCACTATCGGGGTCCCTGTAACTCACTACCTAACTGGAGGCGCCTGTCACTCACTAGCTAACCTGGGGGTCCCTGTCACTCAATACCTAACTTGGGGGGCTACCATATTAAGGGGGAATTCTGCCTATTTATGTGAAATGCTGTCTATTTATGTGCCTCATGACTGCTGAATTTGTCTTGTTGGGAGCCTTATGATTTGTTGGGGGCCTCAAGATTGCTGAATTTGTCTTGTTGGGGGCCTCATGATTTGTTGGGGGCCTCATGATTGCTGAATTTGTCTTGTTGGGGGCCTCATGATTTGTTGGAGGCCTCATGATTGCTGAATTTGTCTTGTTGGGGGCCTCATGATTTGTTGGGGGCCTCATGATTGCTGAATTTGTCTTGTTGGGGGTCACATGATTGCTAACTGCGAGACTATGGGAAAAGCTGAATCCTTATCATATAAGACAATAGCATTAAACCTACTTTTTCAGAAAATAAAACTGAAGGTTCTAAAAAATTAAATACATTTTTCAGGAGTAGGATGGACGAAATTGTTTATCTTCACAGTTTATTTTCAACTTGGATTTTCCATAATGGTCATGTGAGTTAAAACGTTTGTACAGTATTTAGTTTAAATTGCTGTTGCCACATTGCGATAGATGCCGTATTTTTCGGAATATAAGACGCTCCGGCATATAAGACGCACCTAGATTTAGAGGGCAAAAATCAGGAAAAAAAAAATAAACTAAACCTAGGTGCGTCTATGGTGCAGGGGCTTCTTATGGACCTCTAACTCCCCCAAAACTGTCTTTATCTAAGCTACACTGCCCATCTATACTAACACCTGCTACACTACACTTCCCTTACCCCTGCTGCCCCCACCAACTACACATTACTTCACTAACCCCTACTACAACTACACTACACTACACTACACTACAGTATACTACACTTCCCTCACTAACACCTGCAGCCAACCCAAACTACACTACACTTCACTAACTAACCCCTCCAGCCAACCCAAACTACACTACACTACACCCCTGCTGCATCTCACCTGATCCTGTCGCCGCGATCCTCCCCTCCTCCATCTGCCTGCCATCACCCGAGAGTCGCAGCAGCTGTCATCTGAGGGTCCCATTAGGTGTCATCAGAGGGTCCAGCAATCCCAAAAAGTGGGTGCGTCTTATATTCCAAAGGTATGGCATTTTCGCCCCATAAAATACTTACCGGATCCTGCCGCCGCGATCCTCGCCTCCTTCGTCTGTCCGCCGTCATCCAATGTCGCAGCAGCCGTCATCAGAGGGTCCAGCAATCCCATCCAGTATCCCCGCTCTTTAAGTGTCCAGGTTGCCGGCTCCTCTTCGCTGCAGTCATGCTTGTATGCAGCCTCGTGGTGATCACGCGGTGATTACACGCTGCCGGGGCCGACTTCCTCCATAGTTACAGTGTCCTCTTCTTAGTTACGAGCGGCACACGTGCGCCTGACGTCATGTGTGACCCCGGCGCACATGCGCCGCTCGTCACACAGAAGAGGGCACTGTATCTAAGAAGAGGACGCCGTAACTATGGAGGAAGGCGGCCTTTGGAATATAAGACGCACCCACTTTTTCCCCCCAGTTTTGGGAAAGAAAAAGTGCGTCTTATATTCCGAAAAATACGGTAAGTGACTTTTGGGTTGCAGTTTGGGCACTCGGCCTTCAAAAGGTTCGCCACCACTGTCATAATCTAATGTCCCACCATTGCTAGGTTCATGTAAATTTGTCTCCACCCGTTACCACACCTATATTCTGGTCCATGGCCCACCCATTTTTCGGTGTGGCGCGATAAGCACACCGCACAACGTGATCCTCATATTTTTGGCACGCTAGCTGCAGTGTGCTGAATTCAGCTGCCTACAGTATGTACAGTATACGCTGTTCTCTAGTGCCTGAAAGTGGTGCTCAGCAGAGCTCGAATATTCGAGCTCTTTTTCAGCTATTCGAGCTCGGTATTCGAGCTCCGAATAGCTGGAGCTATTCGAATGGGCTATCCGAGTACACTCGAATAGCCCATTCACTATTCGAGCTATTCGAGCAACCCGGCGCTATTCGAGCTCGGTACCGAGCTCGAATAGCGTCATAGCCCAGATTGATGTCCTTAGAGCCAATCAGAGGGCTCCCAGGCCCTCTGACGGCAGCCAATCACAGAGGGGGACCCTGGCCAGCCCCTACCCTATAAATAGCGGCCGCCATGTTACGTTTCTCCGTGCTTGCCTGAGACTTGTACAGAGAGAGAGTTGCTCCTTTGTGCTTTGGCTTAGCAAGAGCTCTATTGTGGTCATTTACCTAGCATTTTTGCTCACATACACCTCCTATACACACCTATATTGTTGTTAGTTAGTTAGACATTGTATTTTAGTTAGTAGCTTGTGTGTTACATTAGAGACAGGCAGCTGCTGCAAGCTTACAGGTTTAGGCCTCAGGGGGGCCTTGCCTCTGTGGGCAGCTGTCCTCTGTTTATTTCTCTCATCTATACCAGTATTTCTGCTGTCCTTTACTAATAGTATTGTAGTTATACTGTACTAGGAGTAGGACACTCACTGACTGTCACTGTTTATAGGCTACTAGCTAGCTCCTGCGTGTGTGCACTCACTCACTGTCTGTGTGTACACACACTCTATTTCCTTCTGATTACTGATAGATTATTGTTAGTTGTACTTACTTACTACTTACTCTTACTGTACCCGTAGGGACACTCACTGTCACTGTTCATATAGGCTACTAGCTCCTGCGTGTGCGCACTGCACTCACTGTCTGAGTGTACACACACAACACACACTCTATTTCCTTCTGATCGCTGATTGATTATTGTAATTAGTTAGTTCTACTTACTGTTACTACTTACTCTTACTGTACTAGGAGTCTAGGACACTCAGTCACTGTCCATAGGCTACTAGCTCCTGCGTGCGTGCACTCACTGTCTGAGTGTACACACACCACCCACACTCTATTTCCTTCTGATCGCTGATTGATTATTGTAATTAGTTAGTTCTACTTACTGTTACTACTTACTCTTACTGTACTAGGAGTCTAGGACACTCAGTCACTGTGTTCATAGGCTACTAGCTCCTGCGTGCGTGCACTCACTGTCTGAGTGTACACACACCCACACTCCATTTCCTTCTGATCGCTGATTGATTATTGTAATTAGTTAGTTCTACTTACTGTTACTACTTACTCTTACTGTACTAGGAGTCTAGGACACTCAGTCACTGTGTTCATAGGCTACTAGCTCCTGCGTGCGTGCACTCACTGTCTGAGTGTACACACACCCACACTCCATTTCCTTCTGATCGCTGATTGATTATTGTAATTAGTTAGTTCTACTTACTGTTACTACTTACTCTTACTGTACTAGGAGTCTAGGACACCCAGTCACTGTGTTCATAGGCTACTAGCTCCTGCGTGCGTGCACTCACTGTCTGAGTGTACACACACACACACTCCATTTCCTTCTGATCGCTGATTGATTATCGTAATTAGTTAGTTGTACTTACTGTTACTACTTACTCTTACTGTACTAGGAGTCTAGGACACTCAGTCACTGTCCATAGGCTACTAGCTCCTGCGTGCGTGCACTCACTGTCTGAGTGTACACACACCACCCACACTCTATTTCCTTCTGATCGCTGATTGATTATTGTAATTAGTTAGTTCTACTTACTGTTACTACTTACTCTTACTGTACTAGGAGTCTAGGACACTCAGTCACTGTGTTCATAGGCTACTAGCTCCTGCGTGCGTGCACTCACTGTCTGAGTGTACACACACCCACACTCCATTTCCTTCTGATCGCTGATTGATTATTGTAATTAGTTAGTTCTACTTACTGTTACTACTTACTCTTACTGTACTAGGAGTCTAGGACACTCAGTCACTGTCCATAGGCTACTAGCTCCTGCGTGCGTGCACTCACTGTCTGAGTGTACACACACCACCCACACTCTATTTCCTTCTGATCACTGATTGATTATTGTAATTAGTTAGTTCTACTTACTGTTACTACTTACTCTTACTGTATTAGGAGTCTAGGACACTCAGTCACTGTGTTCATAGGCTACTAGCTCCTGCGTGCGTGCACTCACTGTCTGAGTGTACACACACCCACACTCCATTTCCTTCTGATCGCTGATTGATTATTGTAATTAGTTAGTTCTACTTACTGTTACTACTTACTCTTACTGTACTAGGAGTCTAGGACACTCAGTCACTGTGTTCATAGGCTACTAGCTCCTGCGTGCGTGCACTCACTGTCTGAGTGTACACACACCCACACTCCATTTCCTTCTGATCGCTGATTGATTATCGTAATTAGTTAGTTGTACTTACTGTTACTACTTACTCTTACTGTACTAGGAGTCTAGGACACTCAGTCACTGTCCATAGGCTACTAGCTCCTGCGTGCGTGCACTCACTGTCTGAGTGTACACACACCACCCACACTCTATTTCCTTCTGATCGCTGATTGATTATTGTAATTAGTTAGTTCTACTTACTGTTACTACTTACTCTTACTGTACTAGGAGTCTAGGACACTCAGTCACTGTGTTCATAGGCTACTAGCTCCTGCGTGCGTGCACTCACTGTCTGAGTGTACACACACCCACACTCCATTTTCTACTGATCGCTGATTGATTATTGTAATTAGTTAGTTCTACTTACTGTTACTACTTACTCTTACTGTACTAGGAGTCTAGGACACTCAGTCACTGTGTTCATAGGCTACTAGCTCCTGCGTGCGTGCACTCACTGTCTGAGTGTACACACACCCACACTCCATTTCCTTCTGATCGCTGATTGATTATCGTAATTAGTTAGTTGTACTTACTGTTACTACTTACTCTTACTGTACTAGGAGTCTAGGACACTCAGTCACTGTCCATAGGCTACTAGCTCCTGCGTGCGTGCACTCACTGTCTGAGTGTACACACACCACCCACACTCTATTTCCTTCTGATCGCTGATTGATTATTGTAATTAGTTAGTTCTACTTACTGTTACTACTTACTCTTACTGTACTAGGAGTCTAGGACACTCAGTCACTGTGTTCATAGGCTACTAGCTCCTGCGTGCGTGCACTCACTGTCTGAGTGTACACACACTAAATTTACTTGTGATTACTACTGATTATTGTAACTGCTAGTTGTACTTCCTGACTGTTACTACTTACTTACTGTACTAGGGGACACTCACTCAGTCACCTCACCAACCAACCCACTCCATTAAAGTACCCCACTTTTCACCCGCCCTTTTAAAAAACTTTTGTCTATACGCCCAAAACATTGAAGATGTCTGGAAGTGGCAGCCAGCGCGGTTTGGGCAAGGGCAAGGGCAGCAAGGGAATCAGGAGGAGAGGGAGCAGCATTGTGGCAAGCCGCGGCCGCGGGCGCGCCACCATGCACAGTTCCGCAGCAGCAGCAGCAGCGTCAGTGGCTAACATTCCTCCCATAGCCACTGGCCGTGGACGCCTTGGGCGCCGCCCAGCAGGAGCATCTGCAACTCACGCTGCAGAGACACAGCAGCAGCAGCGTGTAGCACCTGCTCCCATTTTCCTCCAGCCGGGTCGGAAACGTCCCATTGAGGAAAAGGATGCAGACACTGTGGTGCAACTCATGACGGAGGATGAGCAGCCCGCCATCAGCTCTGCATCCGAGGCCTCCACCCTCACCACCACCACCACCACCACCCCTGTTCGCAGCAGCCGCCCAGCAGGGCCTGGGGAGGAGGCCAGTTCACCGTCAGTTGGCGACCTGTCATTCAGCAGTCTTTTGACCCCAGGCATCATGAGTCAATTGTCTGCTGTTGTTGGCGATTTTGAGGAGGAGATGCTGATGGGCACTTTGGGGGATGAGGGATTGGACAGCAAGACTGTGGCGACAGTCAAGCAGCCCATCCATGCATCAGGAGAGGAGTTTGGGGGGTCCTCATCCCAGCAGGACATGTTTCAGGAGGGGGAGGATGATGATGACCCGGTGACAGACAGAGACTGGGTGCCACCACCTCCAGGGGATGTCGTCCTCAGCAGCTCTGAGGAGGAGGAGGAGGATGCTCTTGTGGGCCTTGCAAGGAGGCACATCATTGCAAGCATTGGCAGCAGCAGTAGGCAGGTCCCACAGCCTGCTGGTGTCTCAGGCTCAGCAGCAGCAGCAGCAGCATCTGCCAGTACCACCACCAGCCGCACCCATGCCCCCCCCCCAACCACCACAGGGAGACAGGCAGCAGCGCTTCCATGCCGTAGGGGGATGTTTAAGTCACCAATCTGGCGATATTTCACCATGCCCACTGTGTACAGCAAATACGCCACTTGCAACCACTGTCAGCGGAAGTTGAGCAGAGGTGCAGACCCCTTAAAGTTCTGCACCAGCTCGCTCATCAACCACCTTGCGGCTAAACATTTCCACCAGCATGAGGAGTTCCAGAGGCTGAAGGCATCTGGTGCTGGCAGTGGCACCACACCCATCACTGCACAGCCTTCAGCAGCAGCAGCAGCAACAGCAGCCACCCGCCCTCCTGCTCCTCCAGCAGCACCAGCAGGAGTGCGGAAACGCACTGCTCCTCCCCCCTCTGCAACTCCTGCCGCCGACACTGAGGCCTGTTCTGGCAGCCAGTCCTCAGTGGCGTCCTCTGCTGTGTCTGCTGATTCCCGTGTCAGCAAAAGGCCACGCCAGAGCCTTTTGAGCGAGTCCTTCCAGGGGGTGGTTAGGGCTCTGCCTCCCAGCAGCCGTCGTGTGCGGCAGCTGAACGGCTTGCTGGCACGGGCCATGTGCTCCCAACTCCTGCCGTACACGCTCGTGCAGGAGGGGAGCGGCATTCGTGCGCTGCTTGCTTGCGCAGCCCCAGACTGGCAGCTCCCCAGCAGACACTTCTTTGCCCGCAAGGCCATTCCTGCACTGCACCGCTTTGTGATGGCCAATGTGGAGCGAGGGCTGGAGCACGCGGTTGGTGAAAGGGTCCACGTCACCATGGACTCCTGGAGCAGCCGCTTCGGGACAGGCCGCTACCTGTCCTTCACTGTCCACTGGGTCAGCTTGGTGGAAGGGGGTGAGGATGGGAGAGCAGCAGCGGGCACAGCAGCAGCAGCAACACAGTGGGTGGTGCCACCCCGCAGGGTCAGGGGAACTGCAGCAGGTTCCTCCGATCCTCTGCCATCCTCCGGCACACCTGGCCAAACCCCCCGCCTCAGCAGCAGCGTGAAGGCCCGCCACTGCCAAGCGCTGCTGCACTTGGTCAGCCTTGGGAAGACCAAGCTGACGGCAACCCATGTGTTGGCCAAACTCCAGGAGCAGGAGAGGATTTGGCTGACCCCCAGAGGCCTCAGAGTCGGAGAGGTGGTGGCCGACAATGGGGCCAATCTGGTTGCCGCAATAGACAGGGGAAACCTGACCCACATCCCCTGTCTTGCCCACATGCTGAACCTGGTGGTGCAGAAGTTCCTGCGCACCTACCAGGGGATGGGCGAACTGCTGGAAACGGCAAGGAATGTTGTGCGTCACTTCCGGCGCTCGGCTGCAGCCTGTGCGAGCCTGGAAGACGTGCAAAAGGAGCTGGATCTGCCACGCCATCGGCTGATCCTTGACGTTCCGACTCGCTGGAACTCCACCCTGGCGATGTTGGAGCGTCTAGTTGAACAGAAGCGCGCTGTCAAATAGTACCTTGCCCTGGCCACTGTTTCCGCCGCTCAGAGAAGGGACAAGACCAGCAACATCCCGTCCATCGTCCCCGATGATGACTGGAGGCACATGCAGCAGGTGTGCTTTGTGCTGGCTCCCTTCCTGCAGGCCACAAACATGGTGAGCAGGGACCATGCTATGGTCTGCGAGTGGGTGCCCCTGGTTTCTCTGCTGAACAGGGCCCTCGATGCTTTGCTGGAACAGGGAGCGGCAGCCTTGGACCAGCAGGAGCGGCAACCAGCTGCGCAGTCCACCTCTGAGGGGGAGGAGGAGGAGGACTTGGTGGAGGTCCCTGACCTGGCTGCTGATGAGGGGGATCAGCACAGCGCAGCTGAGTTGGTGCGGGGGTGGAGAGAGGATGAGGCGGCAGAGGAGGAGGATGAGGACAGCACTGACGTCGATGTGCCAGCAGACGTGGCCCGCCTCTTCCCAATGGCAGCGCACATGCTGACGTGCCTGCGCAGGGACCCCAGGGTGATCCAGATGAAGCAGAGGGAGGACATCTGGATCAGCATGATGTTGGACCCACGCCTCAAGGGGAAGTTGAGCCAGTTCCTGCCGCCTGCAGGAGGAGACCCAGCGCAACAAATAAGGAGCTTGCAGCAGGCCCTTGTTGAGCGCTTGGAGGAAGCCTTCCCCCAGCCTTCCACCCCCACTGTCCAGCAGCCAGCACAGAGGCAGCAGCAGGTGCCTGCATCCAGCAGCAGCAAGCGCCCCACAGACCTGCTGTCTCTCAGCCACGAGCTCTACAGGACTGTAGAGGCTCCGGCAGCAGTGACTAGAGAGGAGATGCATGCAGCAGCATCCTCCTCCGGTCACAGCCAGCGCCTGACCCGCATGGTGGCTGACTACATGGGGTCGTACAGCGGGCTTGACAGCGATGCCCCTGTTGATCCCATGGAGTATTGGGTCAAGCGCATGGAGATCTGGAGCGAGCTGGCGCAGTACGCCCTGGAAGTGCTGTCCTGCCCCCCTTCCAGCGTGCTGTCCGAGCGCTGCTTCAGTGCAGCTGGTGGCGTGGTCACCGAGAAACGCTCACGTCTGTCTCACAAGTCTGTGGACAGACTGACGTTTCTCAAGATGAACCAGGCGTGGGTGGAAGGCGAGTTCCTGGCCCCTGTTGTCGGCGAGAGGGGGACATGAACTGGCTGCCGGAACCATCGTTAATGTGCCTTACCACCCTTTACCACCTCCTGGCTCCTGCTCACTAAGCCAGCCTGGTTCACTTTGACTATTACGTCGCCTGCAGCCACACATTTTACACCTACAGTGGGCTGCTGTGTACTGCCCTTCTGCTGTCTGTCTGTGTTTCCCACTGCCAGGGTACACAGAATTACCTTCTTCTGCTGCCACTCTGCCACCAGCTATTACGTCAAACAATAGCTATATTGGTTGTAAAACCAAAAACCAAAAAACCATAAAAAAAAAAAGGTTTAATTTTTCTGAGGTGCCCGGGTTGAAAACTGTGTTGTCCCAGTTGTGTATTGGACACAATGTGGGCTGCACGACCGCTGTCTGGGACCTCCTGTTGTGTTTATTTACAGCCCTGGTATCACCGCTAGGTACCAGGGCTATTATGTCACGCTGCCTACCTGCTGCCACACTCACACTGCTCCTCCATACCTCCTCCTGCTGCTGCTGCTGCTGCTGTCTGTCTGTGTTTCCCACTGCCAGGGTACACAGAATTACCTTCTTCTGCTGCCACTCTGCCACCAGCTATTACGTCAAACAATAGCTATATTGGTTGCAAAACCAAAACCAAAAAACCATAAAAAAAAAAAAAGGTTTAATTTTTCTGAGGTGCCCGGGTTGAAAACTGTGTTGTCCCAGTTGTGTATTGGACACAATGTGGGCTGCACGACCGCTGTCTGGGACCTCCTGTTGTGTTTATTTACAGCCCTGGTATCACCGCTAGGTACCAGGGCTATTATGTCACGCTGCCTACCTGCTGCCACACTCACACTGCTCCTCCATACCTCCTCCTGCTGCTGCTGCTGTCTGTCTGTGTTTCCCACTGCCAGGGTACACAGATGATTTACCTTCTGCTGCCACTCTGCCACCAGCTATTACGTCAAACAATAGCTGCTCGCCTACTCCTCCATTCCTCCTCCTGCTGCTGCTGTCTGTCTGTGTTTCCCACTGCCAGGGTACACAGAATTACCTACTTCTGCTGCCACTCTGCCACCAGCTATTACGTCAAACAATAGCTATATTGGTTGCAAAACCAAAACCAAACAAACCATTAAAAAAAAAAAAAAGGTTTAATTTTTCTGAGGTGCCCGGGTTGAAAACTGTGTTGTCCCAGTTGTGTATTGGACACAATGTGGGCTGCACGACCGCTGTCTGGGACCTCCTGTTGTGTTTATTTACAGCCCTGGTATCACCGCTAGGTACCAGGGCTATTATGTCACGCTGCCTACCTGCTGCCACACTCACACTGCTCCTCCATACCTCCTCCTGCTGCTGCTGCTGTCTGTCTGTGTTTCCCACTGCCAGGGTACACAGATGATTTACCTTCTGCTGCCACTCTGCCACCAGCTATTACGTCAAACAATAGCTGCTCGCCTACTCCTCCATTCCTCCTCCTGCTGCTGCTGTCTGTCTGTGTTTCCCACTGCCAGGGTACACAGAATTACCTTCTTCTGCTGCCACTCTGCCACCAGCTATTACGTCAAACAATAGCTATATTGGTTGCAAAACCAAAACCAAACAAACCATTAAAAAAAAAAAAAAAGGTTTAATTTTTCTGAGGTGCCCGGGTTGAAAACTGTGTTGTCCTAGTTGTGTATTGGACACAATGTGGGCTGCACGACCGCTGTCTGGGACCTCCTGTTGTGTTTATTTACAGCCCTGGTATCACCGCTAGGTACCAGGGCTATTATGTCACGCTGCCTACCTGCTGCCACACTCACACTGCTCCTCCATACCTCCTCCTGCTGCTGCTGCTGCTGCTGTCTGTCTGTGTTTCCCACTGCCAGGGTACACAGATGATTTACCTTCTGCTGCCACTCTGCCACCAGCTATTACGTCAAACAATAGCTGCTCGCCTACTCCTCCATTCCTCCTCCTGCTGCTGCTGTCTGTCTGTGTTTCCCACTGCCAGGGTACACAGAATTACCTTCTTCTGCTGCCACTCTGCCACCAGCTATTACGTCAAACAATAGCTATATTGGTTGCAAAACCAAAACCAAACAAACCATTAAAAAAAAAAAAAGGTTTAATTTTTCTGAGGTGCCCGGGTTGAAAACTGTGTTGTCCCAGTTGTGTATTGGACACAATGTGGGCTGCACGACCGCTGTCTGGGACCTCATGTTGTGTTTATTTACAGCCCTGGTATCACCGCTAGGTACCAGGGCTATTATGTCACGGCGAGCTGCCTGCCTCATTGACTGCCTGCTGCCACACACTCATCCTCCTCCTCCTGCTGCTGAATTTACCTCCTGCTGTCTTTGTGTTTCCACTGCCAGGGAGCACATACAATGGCGCTTCCAACATGCGTGCGCCCACCAGCTATTTGTTACGCTCAAAAATAGCTGCATTTCTTTAAAAAAAAAATTGAAAAGAGAAATACGTGAAGAAGAAGAAGACGATATTGAAAAAGAAGGAGAAGGAGAAGATGAAGAAGAAGATGAAGAAGAAGATGAAGAAGAAGAAGAAGAAGATGAAGAAGAAGAAGAAGAAGATGAAGAAGAAGAAGAAGATGAAGAAGAAGAAGAAGATGAAGAAGAAGATGAAGAAGATGAAGATGAAGAAGAAGAAGAAGATGAAGAAGATGAAGATGAAGAAGAAGATGATGAAGAAGAAGAAGAAGATGATGAAGAAGAAGAAGAAGAAGAAGAAGATGATGAAGAAGAAGAAGATGAAGAAGAAGAAGAAGACAATATAGAAGAAGAAGAAGAAGATCTAGAAGAAGAAGATCTAGAAGAAGAAGAAGAAAGATAAAGAAGAAGAAGAACAAGTATATACAGTAACACTACTGAACAAAATTAAGGACACAACTTATCTTTCCACATTTTTTTTTAAAGGAACATCCCCACATAATCACTTGCTGTTGTTACTTGGAAAAAAAGATGTTTCTTGCATCATTCACCCTCAAAACAAGTGTTGGAAGCTATTTAAGGCCAATTCGAATAGTCAGCTCGAATAGTGAGCTCGAATACCGACTCGAATAGTGAGCTCGAAGTCCGAGGTCGAATCGAATAGTAAAAATTATTCGACTCGAATATTCGACTGACCTCGAATAATTTACTATTCGAATTCGACCTAACTCGAATTTTGAAAAGGGGTATTTGAGCATCACTAGTGCCTGCACTGTGTGCTGATTTACCTCCAGTGTGTACAGTGTAAGGTGTTACTCTGTGCCTTTACTGATTGTAAACCAGCTATATTGTATGCTGATCCCTGCTACTTTCAGTATGTACAGTATTAGCTGTAAAGCCTGGTACACACGTACAATTTTGATTAGCCAATTTTAGCTCTGTTCATAAATATCATTGGCCTCAATTCACTAAGCTTATCTCCTGTCTTTAATAACTCTTCTAGAGTTGTTACCATGGTGATAAGGCATGTAGTATTCAGGAAACATTTTACCTCAGGCAAACCTAAAGTTAACTATTCTGTCTTTAAGTTAACTCTTTAATCCTTAAAATAACTCCAGAGTTAAAGACAGGCTGTTCATTAAAGGGAACCAGAGAGGATTCAATATACATACCTGGGGCTTCCTCCAGCCCCATACGCACGGATCGCTCCCACGCCGCCGTCCTCCGCTGCCTGGATCCGCCGCCACCGGGTCCCGTCATTGCCGCGAGTCGGCAAGTCGGCCGGCGGACGCGGCCAATTCTCCGCATTACAGGGTGCTCTCTCTCCATACAGATACGCATGTGGCTGCTTACTGCGCTGCCGCATGCGTACATGTATGGCGGGAGCCCCTGTGATGCGGACAATTGGCCGCGTCCGCCGGAAGTGACGGGCCCGGTACCGGCGGATCCAGGAAGCTGAGGACGGCGGCGTGGGAGCGATTCAGGCTTATGGAGCTGGAAGAAGCCCCAGGTATGTATAAAATCATTTTCTTTTTTCAACCCCCCGTTCCTCTCTGGTTCCCTTTAACTGCGTGTGAAAATAACTACAGAGGAGGTAAATTAACTACAGAAGAGGCAACATAAGGAATGAAGAGATAAGATAACTCGCTTACTGTGTGGAGGTAAGTTTTCTCTTGCCTTATTATCTCCAGCATGATCTTAGTGAATTGAGGCCATTGTCTGTTGGCCCTCTTACTGCACGGGGGTGGTAAAATTGGGAGTCAGTGATTGACAAATCAAAATTGTATGTGCGTATACATCTTTGATCTATGCCTATACTGATTGTAAATTATCGAAATAAAGGACAGGGGGGTCCATCCAATATTTCGATGGGCAGGCCCGTTATCTGTAGCTTACACCGCTGCTAAGTTCATGTACATTTGGCCCCACCCATGGCCACGCCCACTGACTACATGGCCACGCCCATTTTCTGCCTTGCCGCATATACCTCCCCACCTGGTGCCCACAGGTGCCCCCGATCTCCAAGGACCCTAGAAACGCCCCTGCTATCCGGATATCCGAATCCGCCTGGATATTGAGGTCGGATATCCGATTCGGATCCGGATTGGAAATCTTGAAATCGGATATCCGACCCAGATCGGATATCTGGGTATCTTTCTGGATACAAATCGGATCCGGATTTTGAAAAGGGGTATCCAAGCAACACTGGTTGTAGTATGACTGCACTCCTGGAGGAAATGCTGAACAAACAGTCACTGGCGTTCTGCAGTTATGTGACAAGAGATGCAGGGAGAGAAAAAATGTACCTAGCAGATGCAAGATACATTATGCTTGGTACACACCATGCAATTCCCCAACAGATAAATGGGTCAATAGATACAAGACACACCTAGGTTTAAAAGACAAAAACCAGGAGGAAAAATATATACTAAATCTGGTGCATTGATGGTGAAGGGGCATCTTGTGGATTATGCCTGCTTTGTACCTCATGCCTCCTTGTACCTATTGTGTCTCCTTGTGTCCTCCTCTGTCCCCCTTGTGCCCTCGTATCCCCCATGTGTCTGCCTCTGTACTGCTTGTGTCCTGCTCTATGCCCCTTTGTGTCCCCCTGTGTCCTCCGTTTGTCCCCCTGTGTCCTCCTCTGCATCGGCACAGTACAGGGAGTCCCTGACATTGCGGTAGGTTGGAGGTTTGTATTGGCAGGCGTTCACAAGTCAGTAACTCCCTGCATGTGAACTATACCTATAAGTGACTCCCCCCAACACCCCCCCCCCACACACACACACACACTTTTGGGGGAGGAAAAGTGAGTCTTATAGTCCAAAACATTCAGTAATTTCCGACAGATCCAATTTGATTTCCGAATGTTTTTCTGATAGGTTTTTAAATCAATCAGAAAAACGATCAGAAATCAGATCGGACCTGTCGGAAATTATTTATTCGACCATCTATCTGATAGGAAATTGCATGGTGTGTACCAGGCTACAGAAAGAATACCTTGCAAGGCAGATAAAAGCAAACAAGTGGATGACCCTCATAGAACTAAAACGAAAAGCTGGGACCCCCCCACCACCACCACCACAAGATACAAAAATTCAGTTAAGTGTGTGAACCTATGCACAGAAAGGGGCCGTTCACATTTATTACAATTCGCTTGTGTTTTTGCAAAATGGCGTTCGTTGCACATAATGCGTTTCAATTGCATCGTTTTTCAGCATTTTTCTCTGTTTTACAATTTTTATGTGTTTTTAAAATGGCATGATAGATCTGCTTTATTTAATGTGCAATGTGTTACCTAACTAGATACATTTTGATGTAAATTAACTTTATTAGTGTGCGCTGTAAAATCCAAAAATTTGCATTACAAAGATGCATAAAAACCCCCCAAAACACTCATGAAATCCAATAAAAAAAATACCCAAACAGCCCCCAAAAAAACACAAACACAGATTTGTGCGTCCAGGGATGCTAGGAAATTGTATGCAGAAAATGTTAGGAAATGGCATGCAGAAATTCTACGACAATTGTGAATGGCCCATAGCACAATTTCTGTCATTCTTGGTTCTGTACATTAGTGATGGGCGAACACCTGGATGTTCGGGTTTGGGCCGAACAGGCCGAACATGGGCCAGATGTTCGGCATGTTCGGCCCGAACCCCGAACTCAATGCAAGTCAATGGGGACCCGAACATGCCGCAATACGGCCCCCCTATGGGGTCGCAGGCATAAGGGGGGAGCATGCACCGATCGCGCGCGGGGGGGGGGGGTCGGAAATTCCCCCCACCCCCTCTGCTAGCGCTCCCCCCTCTGCCCGCTTCCCCATAAAAAAGTTGGCGTAAAGTTAAATATTACCGGTGGTGGCTGCTGCAGTGGCTGGCTGGCAGTGGTGTGAGTGAGGACTAGGAGGAGGAGTCCGAGTATGACGCGTTGAGGCCAGGCAGCGGGCGGTTCAGCGGTAGTACCCTTGTGGTACTTCCGCCCTTTCTCTGACCTCACGTCCTCTACGTGATGACGCATACGATGGTACGCGTGACGCGTACCCTCGTATGCGTCATCACGTAGAGGACGTGAGGTCAGAGAAAGGGCGGAAGTACCACAAGGTTACTACCGCTGAACCGCCCGCTGCCTGGCCTCAACGCGTCATACTCGGACTCCTCCTCCTCATTCACACCACTGCCAGCCAGCCACTGCAGCAGCCACCACCGGTAATATTTAACTTTACGCCAACTTTTTTATGGGGAAGGGGGCAGAGGGGGGAGCGCTAGCAGAGGGGGTGGGGGGAATTTCCGACCCCCCCCCCCCCCCCGCGATCGGGGCATGCTCCCCCCTTATGCCTGCGACCCCATTGTAATGATCGCTGCTGCAGCAGGCATTGCTGGAAGTAGTAGTGCTGCAGCTCAGGTAGTTCTGATCTCTTTTCATGCAAGCTGCATAGCTTTGTCGGCCTTTCCCTGCTGTCAGCTTGTGACTGATTATCATTCACCTGTGTGGGAATCTGCATGTCTGCTCCCATTGGATGACCTCAGTATAAAGATCTGCTTCCTGCAGGGTTTCCTTGGGTTTTCATAGCTTCAGTTTAAGCTTGTCTTGCTGTCACTTCAGCCCCCGATCGTGTTTCTTGTTCTAAAAGATACTTTGCTGGTTTTGCATCATATATTGCTCATTGCCCATATATATGCATACCAGCACGTTTATTATTTTCCTTGTATTCGTGTTACGTTGATACATCAGTGTCGCTGATGTATACGTACACGAACTGTTTATATCCTGTGTGCAGTTAGTCAGCTTTCCAGCACGTTTTGGTAGTTTGCGCGTACCGTGAGCACCCGTGCTGAGCTAGTATCCTGCTCCTGATCCTGTTCGTGGATTGCGTTCATCTCTGCGAGGAGATAACAAATCCTTCTGAATCCTGTCCTGTTACCGTTTGTGGATTGCGTTCATCTCTGCGAAGAGATAACGAATCCTTCTGAATCCTGTTCTGTTACTGTTTGTGGATTGCGTTCATCTCTGCGAAGAGATAACGAATCCTTCTGAATCCTGTCCTGTTACCGTTTGTGGATTGCGTTCATCTCTGCGAAGAGATAGCGAATCCTTCTGAGTCCTGTCCCCTGTATTACTCCAGTCCTAGTCAGCGTTCCTGCTTATGTCATATATCGGTTCATTGCCGATATATACATATGTTAGTCAGACGTTACAAATAGTTTCATTGATAGCTGTAATTGTAATACGCTAGGAAAACATACTTATTGTATATTTATCTGTGTTACGTTCATCTATCTTAATCCTGCTATTTCCTGACTATCCTGTCCTGTCTTTGTGAGGCACGCCATCGCCGCATCGCATTGGCTGCCTCATTCCAGTCTGTGTTATTGTGGACACTTGCTGTCACTAAGTAGTGGCTAGTTAAGCAAGCGTTCATTCTGTCTACCTGTCCTGATCTCCTCAGTTCTGGTTTGTGCGCTCAGCGCTACTTTGCGCTGAGACGTTATAGCGAAAGCATTGTTTGTGGCTGTCGGATCTGCACCGGCTCTGTGCGCCACAATCTCCTATTGGAGTGAGTCCTCCCCTCCACTATACTAGGGATAGCCTGTTTCCTTGTGCTAGTGTGTGTACCTCCTCCACGTCAGCTCATGCGTTGCATGCTGACTGTGGAGAATACACCACCAAGCCTTACATTATGAAAACCCCATTATCAATCCCCATTGTGGGGGGGATTCCCAGAAAGTATGACACTGTTAATTATGGTTCCTGTTCCTTTAAGAAATTTGAAGAACTTAACTCTGAAACAGAAAATGAGTTTTTCTCTGAATGTGCCAGGTTCCTGGCCAATCCCGATCTCCAAGCGACTCCTGTTTCAACCTGGGCACTCCAACTAAGTTATATTTTGTTTAAAGGGGAATTATTCCAGTGGGCATTTGATGTTCTCAATCATTCCGATTTGAAAGAGAGACCGCTGGAATTTCTAGCGTTTGTGATCCATAACTGGTTGCGCATAGATCCATTGCCTTTTCCTCTTAATGAACTCCTGGCAGCAGGCCAATCAGCTTCTCCTTCAATTGCTTGCAAAAATGTGCAGCAAGCAGAAAGTGTTACTGATAATTTTCCTGCAGCCTTGAATAAATCACCAAAAACAGCAGGGTCTAAGGCAAAACGCAAACGTTCTAAGAAACGTGTCCGATCTGCAGAGTCGTTATCCTTAGCGACTGAGACCTATAATGAGATTCTGCCATTAACAGATAATGAAATGCAATTGTCTTTCAGGGGAGTTAAATGGACTTATGAAACTACTAATGAACTTTCCTCCCTGTTCAGTGATCCTGTCCAGTGAAGCTGTGGTCGCAGAGTCTTATGCTTCACCCAGTACTTTGGATACTTCAAACCCTCTAGCAGAGGAGTCTGAGGCACTGCTTACCTCAGTTGGTGTTGCAGTAATATTCACTTGTCTAGCAGCTGTTTTGGAATTACAGTCTGCTCTAATAAAACTTGATGAATTTCTGCCCAGCAAAGCAGAAGCCATTGAAATATTGTCCTCATCAGCAAGTGTGTTAGATACCTTGCCCTGTACACAGTCTGATTTAACCAATGTTGTTGAGTCTCTCTCCAGTGTTGTAACAGCCGAGGAACTCCAGCCCTGTCCTCTGAATGTTTCAGAAGTCTTGCCCTGTAACATGGATAATTCTGATTCTCTGGTCAAAATAATAGAAATCTCAGAATTTCAGTCCGGTCTGATGAGTGTTCCTGAAACCCAGCCCTGTATCCTGAAAGATTCTGGTTCTCTGGCCGCTGTGGCAGAGGTTCCAGAGTCCCCTTCCTGTCCAGGGAATTCCTCAGTTTTGCCTAGTCCGGTGGGGGCTGCTGCAATACTGACTTGTTCTGCAGCGCCTCATGAACTCCAATCCAGTGTATTAGATGAGTCTCTGTCCAGTCCAGAGGTAGTTGTGGAGTCCCTATCTGGTTCAGTGCATACATCAGAAGATTTGTCCTGTCTTGTTAGTGCCCCTGAATCTGAAAGGCTTTAGGACAGTGACGAACTTCAAAGCCCCCGCACATCATGCGGCCCCAAGCACCCAACTGGCTGCAGAGCTCAACGAGTTCTACTGCAGATTCGAGCACCAATCTGTGCAGCTTGGGGTCCCTGCACCCGTGCCAGGAGAAGCTCCTCCCCTCCCATCCTCACTGCCGGGTCACGACCCCCCTGTGCCAGTTGTGGTTCAGGAAGCGGAAGTACTGAGACTCCTACGCAGAATCAACCCCAGGAAAGCCGCTGGTCCAGACGGTGTGTCATCAACCTGCCTGAGAACCTGTGCAGATCAACTTGCCCCCGCCCTGACCCCCATCTTCAACAGGTCCCTAGCGGAAGGCAAAGTACCCTCCTGCCTCAAAAGATCTCTAATTATCCCAGTTCCCAAAAAGCCAGGGAACACAGAACTTAACAACTTTAGGCCTGTAGCCCTTACCCCTGTCATCGCAAAGATCCTCGAACGTGTTGTTCTTGCCCTCCTGAAGTGCTCCACTGATGCCCTCCTCGACCCACACCAGTTTGCGTACAGAGCCAACAGGTCCGTGGAGGATGCCATAAACGTCAGCCTGGCACACATCACAGAACACCTCGACAAACCAGACTCCTATGCCAGGATCCTGTTCTTGGATTTTAGCTCTGCGTTCAACACCATCTGCCCGGTCATCCTGCTCGACAACCTTAGGCAGCTTGGAGTCAATCCCACCCTGTGTGCATGGGTCAAGGACTTTCTCTCCAACAGAACGCAGCGGGTTATGCTCGGAAACTGCTCCTCCCACGAAAAAACCACCAACGTAGGGGCTCCGCAAGGGTGTGTGCTGTCCCCGCTACTCTTTTCTCTGTACACCAACAACTGCACCTCATCTGCAGACCCCGTCAAAGTCATTAAATTTACAGACGATACCACTATCATCGGCCTTATCGACAACAGTGGTGAGCACACTTACCGAAGCGAGATTGAGAGGATCAGCAATTGGTGCAAGGGTAACAAGCTCGTTCTCAATGCGACAAAAACTGTTGAGCTCATTGTAGACTTTAGGAAGCACCCCTCCACGCTCTCCCCAGTCTTCATTGATGGAACTGCAGTCTCCAGGGTGTCCGACGTACGGTTCCTCGGTACAACCATAACTAACGACCTTAGGTGGGAGCAAAACACTTCCAGGATACAAAAGAAGGCCCAGCAGAGGCTATTCTTTTTGCGTCAACTGAAGAAATTCGGTATGCCACGCGAACTGCTGACCAGCTTTTACACCGCTACCACGGAATCAATACTCTGCTCCTCCGTCATTGTATGGTATGCAGGGGCATCTGCTAAGGACAAGTACAAACTCCAAAGGGTAATTAACACCGCAGAGAAGATCATAGGATCGCCCCTACCACCTCTGGACCTTCTCCACACAGCGAGACTGGGGTTGAGGGCTTCCAAGATTTCACGGGACCCCTCTCACCCGGGTAACTGCCACTTCAAATTTATGCAAACAGGCCGACGTTACAGGACCATCTATTCCAGAACTACCAGGCGCAGGAACACATTCTTCCCTCAAGCTGTCCTCCACCTGAACTCCACATCCTCCCTCCATAACTGTCCGCAGCGCCTAGTCCCTAGCCAATGCTCTGATCCCTGATCTCTCACCACTCTGGGCAGTACTGCCCCACACTCTAGCTACTAGTGCCCTCAATGAACTGTTCCCCCGTTTCTAAAATGCATGCTGCTATACCCATCCCATTGTATATACCTGTCTGTTCCTGTTCTGTCTGTCATGTAAAGAAATGCCTATGCCATGTGTACCACAACCAATTCCGGGCACGACAACTGTCGTACTTGGCGAATAAAGTCAATTCTGATTCTGATTCTGATTCTAATTCTGATTTGTTACTGACTTTGCTGGAATCAGCGACATCTAAGTCTGATCCTGCATTCTCGTGTAAAAGTCCAGTAGTTGCGAAGTCTAGTCATGATGATTTTTTTTTGGCCAGTCCTGGTTTTGGTCCTGTCTTGGCTGACCCTGAGGCTCACAGTTCCCTGACATGCCCAGAGGTTTCTCTTGTGCCAGTGTGCCCAGATGTTCTTTGTGTGCCAGAATGCCCAAGTGTGTCTAAGGTGTTAGCGTGCTCTGATGCTTCCTTAGTGGGAACATGTTCTGATGTTGCCAGTCTGCCTGCATGCCCAGAGATGGTTCTGGTCCCTGAAAGCCCTGATCTTGATGTTTGTCCTTGTGGCCCTGACTCAGGAATTGCCCTAGGTTCCATAGGGGTTCTTGATAGTTCTCCATGTGAGCCTAAGGGGCGTTCTGACCTATGGGGATCTCTTTGGAGCTTCAAGGTGTTCTCGGAGGTCTCTGAGAAAACTTGTCCTGGTGCCTTGGACTGGTTCAACAGTGGGTTTTGTGTTGGTAAAGACAGTCCCGGTGGGCATTGCAAAGGCTTTGGCGTTTCTGAACGGTTCCTGGAAGGCGGTGGGTATCGCTCAGGGAGTTTCGGAGGGCTTTCTTCTGGAAATCATGGTTCTGATGGGTGTCACACTGGGGCTTGTAGTACTGATGGGCATTGTTCTGTAGGTTCTGGTTCTGATGGGTCCAGTCTTGTGGGGACTGATTCTGGAATTCGGTCTTGCCGGGCTGTCCCGGTCATCATGAATTATCAGTCAGACTGTTTTGTTGGGAATTTCAGTTTTGAAAAGCGTCTGGAATCCGCTTTTAAGGGCGGGGGTACTGTAATGATCGCTGCTGCAGCAGGCATTGCTGGAAGTAGTAGTGCTGCAGCTCAGGTAGTTATGATCTCTTTTCATGCAAGCTGCATAGCTTTGTCGGCCTTTCCCTGCTGTCAGCTTGTGACTGATTATCATTCACCTGTGTGGGAATCTGCATGTCTGCTCCCATTGGATGACCTCAGTATAAAGATCTGCTTCCTGCAGGGTTTCCTTGGGTTTTCATAGCTTCACTTTAAGCTTGTCTTGCTGTCGCTTCAGCCCCCGATCGTGTTTCTTGTTCTAAAAGATACTTTGCTGGTTTTGCATCATATATTGCTCATTGCCCATATATATGCATACCAGCACGTTTATTATTTTCCTTGTATTCGTGTTACGTTGATACATCAGTGTCGCTGATGTATACGTACACGAACTGTTTATATCCTGTGTGCAGTTAGTCAGCTTTCCAGCACGTTTTGGTAGTTTGCGCGTACCGTGAGCACCCGTGCTGAGCTAGTATCCTGCTCCTGGTCCTGTTCGTGGATTGCGTTCATCTCTGCGAGGAGATAACAAATCCTTCTGAATCCTGTCCTGTTACCGTTTGTGGATTGCGTTCATCTCTGCGAAGAGATAACGAATCCTTCTGAATCCTGTTCTGTTACTGTTTGTGGATTGCGTTCATCTCTGCGAAGAGATAACGAATCCTTCTGAATCCTGTCCTGTTACCGTTTGTGGATTGCGTTCATCTCTGCGAAGAGATAGCGAATCCTTCTGAGTCCTGTCCCCTGTATTACTCCAGTCCTAGTCAGCGTTCCTGCTTATGTCATATATCGGTTCATTGCCGATATATACATATGTTAGTCAGACGTTACAAATAGTTTCATTGATAGCTGTAATTGTAATACGCTAGGAAAACATACTTATTGTATATTTATCTGTGTTACGTTCATCTATCTTAATCCTGCTATTTCCTGACTATCCTGTCCTGTCTTTGTGAGGCACGCCATCGCCGCATCGCATTGGCTGCCTCATTCCAGTCTGTGTTATTGTGGACGCTTGCTGTCACTAAGTAGTGGCTAGTTAAGCAAGCGTTCATTCTGTCTACCTGTCCTGAACTCCTCAGTTCTGGTTTGTGCGCTCAGCGCTACTTTGCGCTGAGACGTTATAGCGAAAGCATTGTTTGTGGCTGTCGGATCTGCACCGGCTCTGTGCGCCACAATCTCCTATTGGAGTGAGTCCTCCCCTCCACTATACTAGGGATAGCCTGTTTCCTTGTGCTAGTGTGTGTACCTCCTCCACGTCAGCTCATGCGTTGCATGCTGACTGTGGAGAATACACCACCAAGCCTTACATCCATAGGGGGGCAGTATTCGGCCGAACAGGGGCCCTGTTCGGCCCTGTTTGGCCGGGCATTTAGTAGTTCGGGCGAACCCGAACGGTTTGGCCGAACACCATCAGGTGTTCGGCCGAACTCGAACATCACCCGAACAGGGTGATGTTCTGCAGAACCCGAACAGTGGCGAACACTGTTCGCCCAACACTACTGTACATCACCACAATGGATCTAAAATAAAACAATCTGAGATATGATTGAAGTGTAGTACTTTCAGCTTTGATTCAAGGGTTTATCAAAAATATCTTATGAGCTATCTGGGAACGGAGATGAGCAGAGAAAGGTTCATTCTATTTTGGCATGGTTTTGATTTTTTGTTTTTGTTTCTTATTAATTTCAAAGGCTTATGAAAACAAAACAAAGCATTTTGTTCGCTCCATTTATTTGGCATTTGAAGTGAATGAAGTAGTGTAGTTGGCGCATGTGTGATCTTATGAACCTGGATGTGACTACACAGGCAGCGTTACCAAAAATATCCTGTGTGACCTATGGCAGATGATTTATAAATAAGGATGAGTGGATGGATAAGGGATTCCACAGAATTGTATCTGCAGTGCGATCTAAGTTTCTGCAGCAGTCACAATTCTGCAGAATATTTTTGTAACTCAACAATGCAGAAGTTCTATTGCTTTAAAGAAACATGTAACAAGACAAAGTTCCCCTGGGAGGGACTCACCTCGGGTGGGGGAAGCCTCCGGATCCTGTTGAGGCTTCCCCCCTCCTCCTGTGTCCCACGGCGGTCTCGCTGTGCCCCTCCGAATACCGGGGATGTAAATATTTACCTTCCCGGCTCCAGCGCAGGTGCAGTATTGGCTCTCTGCTCAGAGTTAGGCAGAAATAGAAGATCGCTGTCGGGCCGCTCAACTGCACAGGCGCAAGTCTCTGGAGCCTGTGTAGTAGAGCGGACCCAACAGAGATCGGCTATTTCCATCTATTTCCGTGCTGAGAGCCGCAACAGCGCCCCCGCTGGAGCCAGGGAAGGTTAATATATTAGTCTTGTCAGGCTTGTTGAGCCAGGATTGCGGGAGACTTCAGGGGAGCCAGCACTGGACTGCCTGCAGCTACAGGGGATGGGGGAAGCCTCATTGGGAACCTGAGGCTTCCCCCTCATGAGGTGAGTGCCCCCCAGGGGATTTTTTTTTCAGTACAGGGTCTCTTTAAAGTAAAAAAGAAAATACCTAAGAAGAGGGGAGCCTGTAGATGCGGCCCACATAGTGATGATCATAATCAGTTAATTACGATTACGCACAATTGCGCGGAAATTTTCGCAATTATGCCTATACGTAATTATGATTTGTACATTTAATTGATTTAGTATACATTTGTAATTTCGTGTAAAATTCAGCGTAATTTTTGCGTAATTTCGTGCCAACTTTAGCAGTGAATAGCAAAGTCCCCATACATGCTAATGACACCAGAATTGCTACATATGTTAAGGAGAATAGTGGGCACTGTAACGATTGGTGTCAGCACGCAGAGAGAATCTGATTATTGGCGATCTGCAGTATCACCAACAATACAGATATATACCTGATTATTGGCGATCTGCAGAATCACCGATAATACAGATATATTGCTAACCTCTGGACACCCAGCACAAGAAATACAATAAAGACAGTAATATCACAGAAGTGTGGAAATATCCACCACACGGCAATTCCTCAGAGGCGTGGTTACCTCTGAATGGGAACCCCGTGAGTGAGATCCTCTAACCAGGCAGAGTGAGGAATCTCGACCCCTAGCAGTAATCGTCTGCTTGGGGCAGGCGTCTCGGAGAGGCAAGCCTCAGAGATAACCCTCCAGTGGGAGACGTTCCACTGAAGGGAGAAAGGTCAGACAGGCAAGGGTTCAGCAACAGAGATGGCAGCAGCGGTACAGGAGCGGAAGGCAGAAGAGTAATCGGTAATCAAGCAGAGGTCGGCAACAAGAATCAGATAGGCAAAAGTACAATAGCGTAGAGAGAGAGAGTAGTCAAGGATAGCCGAAGTCAAAACACAGATACAATATCAAAGTACAATCCTAACTAAGGTGTGAAATCCTTAGTATCAACACCAGGGCACTGAGCTAAGGTCTGAGCACTAACACAGCAATGTGTTCACGACAGCAGACAACCTGCTACTGACACACAAGCCCTATATGTAGACAGAGAGCTGCCCAGCGCCGCCCCAGAGTCCCAACCAATCAGGACACCTCCTGAGGTCAGCTGACTGGGGAGTCAGCTGAGCCTCCTACGTAGGAGGTAAAAGTCCTGCCTCCTTGCGCGCGCGCGTGACCCTCTGCCTCTGTGCAATGGAGAGGCCAGGCCCCGGGTCCGCGTCCGCCCGCGGACTGAAGTCCGTTTGCCGCCATGTGAGACCCGCCACCGTGTCGCCAGTCGCGGCGGCGGTGTCCCTGCCAGCCTGTGCCGGCCGCTCCGCATGAGCGACGGAGTCCGCCGGCTGGGAAGCGGAGACCGCCGCCATGCTGCCCCGCATAGCGGCGTTGTCTCCGCTATCCCTTACAGGCACAAGTCAAAAGCCAAAAAGACCTTGTAGTTTTTGAGAACATCAATTTTAAAAATGCAAAGAAAAAAATGGTTTTTAAACTCAGAAAAATGACAGTTTAAAAAACATTTTTCTTTGCATTTTTTAAATCGATTTTCTCAAACTACAAGGTGTTTTTGAAAAATTCAATTTTTTTTTACTTGTACCCACAATTCTCCTTAACATATGTAGCAATTTTGGTAGCAATAGCATGTATGGAGAGTTTGCTATCAACCGTTAAAGTCGGCAGAAAATGACGCAAAATAATGCAAAAATTATGTGAAAAATTACGAAATTATGAAATATTACTATTAGATATGGAATTAATTATGATTTGCTATGAAATTTCGCATTACAATTACGATGCGTAATTGAGAATTTCGATGCGAAATTTCACATGTGCAAAACTTTGGCCCATCACTGGTCCCACAGTGTCCTCCAGTTCCCCATTGCCACTCACTGACCCCCCCAAAGATTTCCAACAAGGGCTTGGGGAAAATCTGATAGGGGCCGCACTTCTCTTCAAGCACAATTGTGGCAAACTGGCAATATTGGGTCTGCACAAGTAAAGAAGAAAAAAGGGAAACAAAGAAAGAAAGTAATAATAACCTGAACATTTGTATAGCACTTTCTCCTGTAGGACTCAAAGCGCTCAAGAGATGCAGCCACCAAGGACACCCTGCAGTGTTAGGGAGTCTTGCCCAAGGACTTCTTACTGAATAGGTACTGACCCTAGCCAGGATTCGAGCCCTTGTCTCTCATGTCAAAGGCAGAGCCCTTAACCAGTACACTCAGGCCTGGATTTACCTCACAGGAGCCTATAGGCACAGATGTCCTGGCACCTTAGACTTCATGCTCCATAAAACTACAAACCTCCAAACTGCACTGCAAGTGTGCTGGCTGTCCCAGCTGTCACTTCTCCCTAACCTGTCTTTGGTAGCTACAGGTGCCCCTTAGTATTAGGTAGCCAGAAGTACCCTCAGTATTAAGTAGCTAGAGGAGTCCTCAAGTATTAGGTAGCTAGAGGAACTTCAGTATAAAGTAACTATAGTTGCCCCTGACTGAAGGGAGATCTGGTCAGTGAATTGCAGAGAGCTGGTGAGTAACCTCTCATTTACACTCTCATCAGGACTCTGCATAGGGAGGGAGGCGCTCGGGGAGTGAGGTGTGCCGCCCTTCCATCATCAGGCACCTGTGGGCACGTGCCAACAGTGCCTTATGGTAAATCCGGCCCTGAGTACTCTACCCAGCCACTAGATGAGAAAAGAAAGGCACATAAATTAATAGTATTTTAAAAGCAAGTGTTTGTGTTCAGAGGAGTAACTACCATGTATGGAGCCCTGGTCATGTGATAGGGAGCCAGTGAATGGCAGTAGAGAGTGTGCTGTGATGCATGGAGGAGACCCACAGCACTGGAACAGGTAGAGGTACCGAGTGTAATATTACCTGCTTCCAGTGCTGCGGGTCTCCTCCGTGCATGCATACTCTCTCTGCTGCCATTCACTGGCTCCCTATCACATGACCGATGTGAATCATGTGATCGGGAGCTCGGAGAATGACAGCAGAAAGACAGCCACTGTTATTGGCTCCTGGCTCAATGTAAGCCAATGGGAGTTACACATTGATTGACAGGGTCAGAAGTCAATGAAATCGGCTCCTGACCTGCTAACAGGGCTCTGCCGTCATAGAGACAGGGTGAGCGACGTGTGGCGGGGAGACAGCGGTGAGATCGGCGGGACCAATAAGAACGTGCAGTGGCGGTGACGTTAGGTTTGCTACATTATCTGTCATTTGCCGCATTTAAATGTATACTTTTTTTTCCTATTGAAACTTTAAAATCGATTTTCTCAAAAACTATTAGGTCTTTTTCATTTTTTTTTACTCTTTATTACTCTTGTTCCCACTGTTCTACTTAACATACCCTGCAAATTTGATCGCGTCCGATCACGAATGCCGATTTTGACCTTGTGATCGCAAAAATTGGCTTATGATCATGGGGTAGTCGTGATCACGAGCTTGTGATGAGCAACCCTGCTATGTGTCCCCTCATTCCACCGCTGTCCCCCTATCACATTTTGTGCCTTTGGGACTCCTTGTAAGGCTTCAAAAGCACTTGTGTCCCCAAGTTCTTTCAAAGAAGGGCTTATACATACTGAGCGTTTGCATCCCCAAGAACTTCTGAAGCCTTCCAAGGAGTCTTGAGGAGGTAATCAACCTGCACGTTGAAAGACTTCAATGGGAGCAGCAGTGGAATGAGGGGACATGGTGAGGACCAGGAAGGCTCTGTGAGATCCAGTGCCTTCCCTCTGTATACAGAAGAGGTTTGGGGGTTCTTGTAGGGACCAAGAGCACTTAAACGAGAAGTAGAGAGAGACCAGGAGCCCAATGGTGCATTATTGTTAAGTATAAGGGAGGGATGAAAGTATATATGATGACTATATACTCACAAAGGTGGGTTGCAGTTGCTGCAGGCACCAACAAGCCTGTAGGGAATCGACCGTCCCTGCTCTGTCCTCCAGGTCCTGCCGGATACTGGACGGTCACTCTCCCATAGTTCAATACACTTTCCATAAAACCGTAAAGCTATTACCTACAAAGGAGGTCTGACAGATTGAAGAGTGGGGTGGAGGCACCCAAAATATATGCACGTGAAAACTTTAAAGGTAATCGCTTACCTCTCCAGAAGATACAGACATCAGTTCAGCTGGAAAAATATTTATTTAAAAAATTGTCAACGCGTTTCACAGGTCAGGCCTCCTCAGGTTAATACAAAGAATGCCTTAGCAGCATAAGGAGTAGAATGTAGGTGCCTCTTTTCCCTTTACATAAGTGAGTATCTAACATATTTTTTTCCTCGCTTCATGGTTACCTCAAGGCCTCTGAATAATATTTATATTTGAAAACAATCTATGTACCTCCTTTTGATGTTTAACTACCTGAAGACCGCTCCACGCCCATGGGTGTGACCGCGCCGGCAGCCCCAGGGCCGCCTAACGGTGATCGGCGTCAAGTCCTGGGGCTGCATTTTGCAGGAGGTTAGCCAGGTATATGTGCAGTATAGGTTAGACAGGTATATGTGCCGGCAGCGTAGGTTAGCCAGGTATATGTGCAGTATAGGAGGTAGTGGCTAATTCAATCCAGCGGCTGAGGGTCCTGGACTCCTGGCAGGCAGGCCGCTGGCCAATAAGGATGCAGGGGAGGAGAGGCGGTGAGGAGAGAGGGAGGAGAGAGGCGGCGCGGCTGCTACGTCATGGCTGGGGGCGGCACCAGGCGCGTTACAAGCATGCACGTTGCATGCTGCCCACCGCCGCCCCCAGCCATGACGTAGCGGCCAAGCATCCTTATTGGCCAGCGGCCGGCAGCTAAACATGATAAGCTGCCAGCCGCAACATTTAACGAGACGCGGTCGAGAGGCCGCGATCTACTGAGAAGGCGGTCGCGATCTACCGGTAGATCGCGATCGACCTATTGGGCAGCCCTGTTATACTGTATGTAGACGTGCCTATCGTGTTTATTTTAAATAATTCTACTAAGTTCATGTTCACTTTAAGTTAGTCAATAAATGGTATCATCCTGATTCAAACCCTTCCTGCTTTTACTGGTGGTTAACACGGTACAATACTCCACTAAACAGAAAACCACCTCTGCGTTATTCAAACAGATTCTAGAAGTGATTGTTTTCTTTCAAGTGATCAGGGATTTTCATCGTATTGACTTTGAAACATCACACATCTGTCATAATCTATTTCCCTTCCCGTGCTAACCTTCTCCTCCGAGTCTTCATTCCGGTGAATATTCTGCCAAAACATTAGAAGATTAAAAGGTACGGCACCTCCGGGGAATAAACAGAGCGGCACCTGATTATGTTATTCGCAAAAGAAGAGACGGCATGGAAACAAGACGGCTGTGACTTAAAGAGAGTCTGAAGCGAGTAAAAAAATGGCTTTTTAGCTTATAATCAACATGGGCATGCTTGCCCCAGCTAAACCGCCGCTATCCTACAGCTGTACAAGGGGTCTTTACCCCCCAAATCCCCTCCGTGCTGTGCGGGGATCGCTTCCTGCTTGAGGCAGGGCTTACGGCTATAGCCCTGCCTCTCAGCGTGTCTATCAGCGCTGATCGCCACTTCTCCCCGCCCCTCTCAGTCTTCCTTCACTGAGAGGGGCGGCGGAGAGGCAGAGATCCGGCGCTGATAGATGCGCATGGAGGCAGGGCTATAGCCATTAGCTCTGCCTCCATGAGCAGCAAAATCTACGACCATGTTGGTCGTGGATTTTGCAGGGGGGGATTTGGAGGGTAAAGACCCCTCGTTCTGCCACGGGATAGCGGCGTTTTAACTGGGGCAAGCATGCCCATGTTGATTATAAGCTAAAAAGCCATTTTTTAACTCGCTTCAGAGTCTCTTTAAAACAGAAAACTATTGTGTACTTTTCTGTGAAACCTCATTTTGTTTTGTTATGTTTTATGTGTTTAGTTAGTGTGATGTCTATATTTTTACATAGGTAAAGGCCTAACTTGGGCTTTAAAAAAAAAAAAAAGGATATCCGAGGAGACATGATGAGATAGACATGTGTATGTACAGTGCCAAGCACACAAATAACTAGGCTGTGTTCCTTTTTTCCTTTCTCTGCCTGAAAGAGTTAAACATCAGGTATGCAAGTGACAGATTCTGTCCTGGCCATAAAACATTTTCCTGGCAGTAAATGGCTTTTGAGAGCAGGAAAGAGATAAAAAAACAAAGAGTTCATAGATGTTAGCTCTGGCATACTTGAGACAATGAAACAGTAAAAACTTAAAATGTAGATTTAAATATATATATATATATATATATATATATATATACAGGATCTTCTCAAAAAATTTGCATATTGTGATAAAGTTCATTATTTTCTGTAATGTAGTGATAAACATTAGACTTTCATATATTTTAGATCCATTACACACAACTGAAGTAGTTCAAGCCTTTTATTGTTTTAATATTGATGATTTTGGCATACAGCTCATGAAAACCCAAATTTCCTATCTCAAAAAATTAGCATATTTCATCCGACCGATAAAAGAAAAGTGTTTTTAAAACAAAAAAAAGTCAACCTTCAAATAATTATGTTCAGTTATGCACTCAATACTTGGTCAGGAATCCTTTTGCAGAAATGACTGCTTCAATGCGGCGTGGCTTGGAGGCAATCAGCCTGTGGCACTGCTCAGGTGTTATGGAGGCCCAGGATGCTTCGATAGCGGCCTTAAGCTCATCTAGAGTGTTGGGTCTTGCATCTCTTAACTTTCTCTTCACAATATCCCACAGATTCTCTATGGGGTTCAGGTCAGGAGAGTTGGCAGGCCAATTGAGCACAGTAATACCATGGTCAGTAAACCATTTACCAGTGGTTTTGGCACTGTGAGCAGGTGCCAGGTCGTGCTGAAAAATGAAATCTTCATCTCCATAAAGCTTTTCAGCAGATGGAAGCATGAAGTGCTCCAAAATCTCCTGATAGCTAGCTGCATTGACCCTGCCCTTGATAAAACACAGTGGACCAACACCAGCAGCTGACATGGCACCCCAGACCATCACTGACTGTGGGTACTTGACACTGGACTTCAGGCATTTTGGTATTTCCCTCTCCCCAGTCTTCCTCCAGACTCTGGCACCTTGATTTCCGAATGACATGTAAAAGTTGCTTTCATCCGAAAAAAGTACTTTGGACCACTGAGCAACAGTCCAGTGTGTAGCCCAGGTCAGGCGCTTCTGCCGCTGTTTCTGGTTCAAAAGTGGGTTCATGCTTCCATCTGCTGAAAAGCTTTATGGAGATGAAGATTTCAATTTTCAGCACGACCTGGCACCTGCTCCCAGTGTCAAAACCACTGGTAAATGGTTTACTGACCATGCAGAGGCGTAGCAATGGGGATAGCAGCCATAGCGTTGCTATGGGGCCCCGCGGCAGCCCTACGTCACAGGGGCCCCGCAGCTGCCTGAGAGGACTTTTTTAAATTTCATTTATTATTTATTATTATATTGCCGGCGCCAGCCCGGAACCCTCCCCCCCCCTGCCCCCTCACTTCGGCGGGCCCCCCCCTCCTTTTACGAGCGGCGGGAGGTGCAGCATATTCTGCAGGCTCCGGCGGGGTAATCAGAAGCTAGAGGTTCAGCTGCCCCCAGGCTACGGTGTCTCCTCTCTATGCCGCGCGCACTGCTTCCTGGTTTATTGCGCACGGCATACAGAGGAGACACCGTAGCCCAGGGCAGCTAAACCTCTAACTTCTGATTACCCCGCCGGAGCCTGCTGAATATGCCACACCTCCCGCTGCTCATAAAAGGAGGGGGGACCCCGGACCCCAGGTGAGGCAGGAGGGGATAGGAGTCGGGCCCCTACCCCACTAAACCACCCGCCCAGTCACCCACCCAGCTGCCTGCCTGCCCACACACCCACCCCACCCACCCAGCTAGCTACCCACCCACCCACCCAGCTACCCACCCACCCAGCTACCCACCCACCACCCACCTACCCACCCAGCTGCCTAATCACCCACCCAGCTGCCTAATCACCCACCCATCTAATCACCCACCTAATCACCCACCCGCCTAATCACCCATCCACCCGCCTAATCGCCCACCCAGCTGCCTAATCACCCAGCCACCCACCCAGCTGCCTAATCACCCAGCCATCCACCCAGCTGCCTAATCACACTGCCGTCTAATCACCCTGCCACCCAGCTGCCTAATCACCCACCAACCCAGCTGCCTAATCACCCACCCAGCTGCCTAATCACCCACCCACCCACCCAGCTGCCTAATCACCCACCCACCCAGCTGCCTAACCACCCACCCACCCATCCATCCAGCTGCCTAACCAACCAATCAACCACCCACCCATCCAGCTGCCTAACTACCCACCCAGCTGCCTAACTGCCTGCCCAGCCACCCACCCGAACCACCCACCCAGCCGCCTAACCGCCCACCCACCCACCCAGCTGCCTAATCACCCACCAACCCATCCAGCTGCCTAACCACCCACCCACCCATCCATCCAGCTGCCTAACCAACCAACCAACCAACCACCCACCCATCCATCCAGCTGCCTAACTACCCACCCAGCTGCCTAACTGCCTGCCCAGCCACCCACCCGAACCACCCACCCAGCCGCCTAACCGCCCACCCACCCACCCGGCTGCCTAACCGCCCAGCCACCCGGCTTCCTAACCACCCACCCACCCGGCTGCCTAACCGCCCACCCTCCCACCCGGCTACCTAACCGCCCACCCTCCCACCCTGCTACCTAACTGCCTACCCGCCCACCTAACTGCCCACCCTCCACCAAGCTACCTAACTGTCCACCCAGCTACCTAACTGTCCACCCAGCTACCTAACTGCCCACCCAGCTACCTAATTGCCCACCCTTCCACCCAGCTACCTAACTGCCTACCCTGCCACACAGCTACCTAACTGCCTACCCTGCCACCTAGCTACCTATCTGCATACCCTGCCACCCAGCTACCTATCTGCCTAGTGCCTACCCTGTCACACAGCTACCTATCTGCCTACCCTGCCACACAGCTACCTAACTGCCTACCCTGCCACCCAGCAACCTATCTGCCTACCCTGCTACCTAACCTATCTGCCTACCCGTATACCTATCTGCCTACCCTGCCACCTATCTGCCTACCCTGCCACCTAGCTACCTATCTGCCTACCCAGCTACCTAACTGCCTACCCTCTCACCCAGCTACCTAACTGCCTACCCAGTGCAGTGCCTGCACCGCAAATAGCGTGCCAGCCTGCCCAACCACCCTCCCTCCAGGTAATTGATGTTAGCCCACTATAGACCTGGCTACATATACTGCATTTTGTGGGGAAATCTGGCGACAATCTGATTGCATTTTGTTGGGGAAATTTGGCGACAATCTGATTGCATTTTGTCGGGGAATCTGGCGATAATCTGGTTGCATTTTTTGGGGAAATCTGCTGCCAATCTGGTTGCATTTTTATGGGAAATCTGCAGACAATCTGGTTGCAATTTGTGGGGAAATCTGCCGACAATCTGGTTGCAATTTGTGGGAAAATCTGCCGACAATCTGGTTGCATTATTTTGGGAAATCTGCTGCCAATTTGGTTGCATTTTTTTTGGGGGGGGAAATCTGCCGCCAATCTGGTTGCAATTTGTGGGGAAATCTGCCGCCAATATGGTTGCATTTTGTTGGGAAATCTGCCCACAATCTGGTTGCAATTTGTGGGGAAATCTGCCAACAATCTGGTTGCATTTTGTGGGGAAATCTGCCAACAATCTGGTTGCATATTGTGTGGAAATCTGCCGACAATCTGGTTGCATTTTGTGGGGAAATCTGCCGACAATCTGGTTGCATATTGTGTGGAAGTCTGCCGACATCCTGGTTGCATATTGTGTGGAAATCTGCCGACAATCTGGTTGCATTTTGTGTGGAAATCTGCCGACAATCTGGTTGCATATTGTGTGGAAATCTGCCGACAATCTGGTGCATTTTGTGGGGAAATCTGTCGACAATCTGGTTGCATTTTGTGGGGAAATCTGCCGACAATCTGGTTGCATATTCTGGGGAAATCTGCCGACAATCTGGTTGCGTTTTGTGGGGAAATCAGATTTCCCCACAAAATGTTTGGGTGGGAGGTCCAAGGTCCGTGGGTTTGGAAGGTCGGGGGGGCATAATTTTTTTTGCTATGGAGCCCAGTCATTTCTAGCTACACCCCTGTGACCATGGTATTACTGTGCTCAATTGGCCTGCCAACTCTCCTGACCTGAACCCCAAAGAGAATCTGTGGGATATTGTGAAGAGAAAGTTGAGAGACGCAAGACCCAACACTCTGGATGAGCTTAAGGCCGCTATCGAAGCATCCTGGGCCTCCATAACACCTGAGCAGTGCCACAGGCTGATTGCCTCCATGCCACGCCGCATTGAAGCAGTCATTTCTGCAAAAGGATTCCCGACCAAGTATTGAGTGCATAACTGCACATAATTATTTGAAGGTTGACTTTTTTGTTTTAAATACACTTTTCTTTTATTGGTCGGATGAAATATGCAAATTTTTTGCGATAGGAAATTTGGATTTTCATGAGCTGTATGACAAAATCATCAATATTAAAGAGAATCTGAAGCGAGTATAAAACTCGCTTCTTCTCTTATATTCAGCAGGGGCATGTGTGCCCCTGCTAAATCGCCGCTATCCCGCCGCACAACGGGGGTCCCTTACCCCCCAAATCCCCTCCGTCCTCGCCGGGGATCTCTTCCGCATTGAGGCAGGGCTAACGGCTATAGCCCTGCCTCACGCGCATCTGTCAGCGCGTATCTCCGCCTCTCTCCCGCCCCTCTCAGTCTTCCTTCACTGAGAGGGGCTGGGGAGAGGCGGCGATGCGCCGCTGATAGACGCGCTGTGAGGCAGGGTTGCAGCCGTTAGCCCTGCCTCTAGGAGTAGCAAAATCTATGACCAATTTGGTCGTTGATTTTGAAGGGGGGGAATTGGGGAGTAAGGGATAGCGGCGGGATAGCGGCGGTTTAGCAGGGGCACACATGCCCCTGCTGAATATAAGAGAAGTGAGTTTTTTACTCTCTTCAGTGTCTCTTTAAAACAATAAAAGGCTTGAACTACTTCAGTTGTGTGTATTTGAATTTAAAATATATGAAAGTCTAATGTTTATCAGTACATTACAGAAAATAATAAACGTTATAACAATATGCTAATTTTTTTTAGAAGATCCTGTATATATATATATATATATATATATATATATATATATATATATATATATATATATACATATTTAAATCTACATTTTAAGTTTTTACTGTTTCATTGTACATGTTTATATACATATATATAAAATTGTATAAAATATATACAAAATCGGATGTATGTATGTACCGGTATGTATGTATGTATGTATGTATGTATGTGTGTGGATGTATGTGCCGCTATCACGCGAAAAAGGCCTGACCGACTTGGTATACAGATCCCTTACTACCTGGGATGATATGTTCTGGGGGTCTCGCGTCCCCCCTACACACCTGGGCGGAGCTACAAACACCCAATCAGATTTCACCCATTCATGTCAATGGAAAAATTTTTAAAGGCTGCCATTCTCACAGTAATCAAGCCAGAGTCCCCACACTTGTCACAGTTGGTCACTTGGTGACCGAGGTTACAAATCCAGGAAAAGTGGGCGAAGCATAAAACAGCCAATTAAATCTCAGCCATTCATTTTAAATGGGAAAATGTAAACGGCAGCTGTTAATCGCAGGGTTTTCAAACTTGGCGCACTTTGCCACTGGGTAAATGAGATTAAGATTCAGGAAAGAGGGTGGAGCCTACAACAGCCAATCAAAATTCACCTAATGATTTTCAAGGGGAATATTTAAACTGCTGCGATTCTTACACTGTTAATGGCAGAGGCTTCAAACTTGCTACAGTAGGTCATTGGGTGACTGGGGTCCAAATTCACTAAAGGGACGGGCCCACAAACAGCCAATCAGATTTCCTTGGTGGGTAAACTGCTTCCATTCACATATTTTTGAAGCCAGGAACTTGAAAATTCACAAACGTGGTCATTGTGTGACTGTGTGTCAAGGTTACAAAAAGTGGGCCGAGCCAAACACAAATTTCACTGGGAAAATATAAACTGCAGCCATTCTTTCACTGTTAATGGCAGGGTTCTCAAACTTTGCACATTTGGTCACTGGGTGACTGTAATTAATATTCAGGAAAGTGGGTGGAACCTACAACAACAACCAATCAAAATTCACCTATTGATTTTCAAGGGGAATATTTAAATTGCTGCCATTCTTGCACTGTTAATAGCAGATGCCCCAAACTTGGAACAGTTGGTCACTGGGTGACTGGGGTTCAAATTCAGAAAAGGGCGGAGCCACAAACAGCCAAAAAGACCCCAAAGCTCACAAACTTGGTCACTAAGTGTTTGTGTGGTAGGGTTATAAAAAGTGGGCGGAGCCAACACCAGCCAAATACATACCCGGGCAACGCTGGGTCATCAGCTATATAAAATACAATTGTGGCATATCAAAAAAGCACCATTTTTTAAGGAGGAGGAGGATAGATACAATTGTTTATCTCACCTTTATGGGTACCTTCAAACTTTTCCTTTTTCCAGCTGTTTTTCCTTTTTGCAATTTTTCATTTCTGATTCTTCTTCTTGGTCCTGTTTTCACTACTGCAGAACACGCAGCGTTTCCACGCATCCAAATCAGGCAGGGAAACGCTGCCTATCCCGTCATCAAGAGCGCACCATCCAAATTGCATGCCCGTGCAGTTCTGTACAGCGTGCTGCAGTTTTCTGTAGTACGTATCCAAATCCCTACATCTGTGCAAGGTGTGGCTAAATTGATTTGGCTGCAGCTTTGCAGCAGCAAATCAGACGCTGAGCCTGGATCGGGAAAATAGCAAATTTCTGCATTCCAATTTTCGCCATATCAATGAGGTTAATTTACATGCATTTCTATGTTCGTTCTAAATTTGTGTTTTCGTTGACTTGCATCGTATGTAATTTGCAAGTGCTTTCCAAAAAAAAAGCCTGCATGTAAACCATTTTTTTTTTCCGCAGAACATTTGGATGCAAAAATTTGTATCAAGGGGCTATTTCCACCTAGTGCCACTTTTGTTTCTGAACTTCTGCAAAACCACAGCTGAATCACTATAGGCGTGCTATGCGGAAAACATCCAAAATTTGCGGCTTGTTAAAGAGAGCCCTTAAAGAGAACCCGAGGTGGATTTATTAAATCTTAATAGGACCCTAGCTTCCTCCAATCTGAAGCTAAGCCGCAACCCAGAAAGTACTCCTGGGTCACAGCTTAGCTTCTGATTGGAGGAAGCTAGCGAGGCAGTGAGCGGCAGAGGGAGCTACGCTATGGAGTAGGCGGGGGAGGCGATGGTAGAAAAAGTTATTGACAGATGCCAGGTAAACAAAGCAGGCTAGCGACAAGCAGATTGTCGCTAGCCTGGCAATATTTTCAGGGGGGACAGCAGAGTGCAGGGGGGACTAGTGGCGGCAATAGAGAGACAGAGAGGCATGTTATTGTGCACATGGCATGCCTCTGGGTCCTACTAAGATTTAATACATCCGCCTCTGGTTCTCTTTAAACGCACAATAAGTGTGATGCGTTTGACTTGCATTAAATTTGCGTCAAATGCAAATCTGGAAAAATGCAATTTTCAAATTATTTTTTACCGCCTGGTTAACTGAATTTACAGAACTGTTTTCCTGCGCCGGTGTCAGAGGCTGCTTGTTTAAGAGGAGCATATCTGTGAGTTGTCCAAACTCCTCCCCTATTCCATCATCACTTCCACCGTGAGCAAAAAGCAGATAATCTGACCCTGGCCACATCCCCATATGCTACTGATGTTAACCCTCTGTGTCCGTTGCTGCAGCGCTACAACTCTACAATCTCAGCATCAATTCATATCTAGTTTCTCCCTGCTAAGTGTTTAATAAAGCATTTACCCATCCCCCACCTCCTCTAAAGGGTTGGCCCAAAAACGATCGAATCATCATTTGGGCACCGATTTTTATACAATTCGGGAAAACGATCAAATTGGATGGTCAATAGGGCCGCAAAATCGCTAGATGCATGGGCACTGAGGTGGACTGTGTAAGGTGATAGTCATTATGCAGGAGAGCTCCCATCCACTCTCATGGCAATAAGGAGGTACTGGATGCAGCCTGTCAGGCAGTTTCATTATAGGTGGTATAGTGTGGATAGCACTCTTGCCTTGCAGCACTGGGTCCCTCCCTGGGTCAAACCTGGGCCAGGACATTATCTGCATGGAATTTTTGTGCAACTTTATTTACAACTTTGACGAACCTTCACAGTAAATGGAATAGCATACAACCGCATGCAAATGTGCCCAATACAGTTTTTATTATGCTTTCAATAAAACTTTTAATGTGAATAAAAAAGGAAATAATGTATAATCACTATGAGATGCACACAATGCTAAGCTTCACGCTAAATGGAATTACCCACAATCATGTGGGAATGTGCATAACTTTAAGGCAGCTAGAATAATGCACAATCACCTTGATATGCGAATAGTATTTATGCTAACAGTACAAATGCACAATTATGCACTAATGTGCTCACTAGTAACCCTATAGATATTGCCTGATGGCGAATAGGAAGAGGCTCCAGACACATCATGATTCATTAGGCTGGGTTGACAAAATCATAACACAAACAAATGCAGTTCTGAATGTATTATAGATGCAGGTTAATGTTGCTCCATAAGAGCTCATGGAAAATTCAAACCGTAATTAAGATGCTGTCAAAGTTCTTAAGAAACACAGTTCAAATACAAGCATATCAAAAATCTTAAAGAGAACCTGTGGCGAGTATAACAAAAAAGATACTTACCTAAAGCTAGGAATGCAAGGCGATTTACCTAAGGCGATTTAGGCAGCGTTTTGGGATCAACAATCGCCGGCGATTCCCAAAACCGCTTTGCCAATGAAAGTGAGTGGGGGGCACCCATTAGGGCAGTTGCGATTAGGGGTAATCACAATTGCAGGACATGCAGCATTTTGAGGGTGTTTGTGCTTAATGCAAAGTATATAAGCGCTGAATGAATAGCTTATCAGAGAGATTATGCATCGCTTTGGGGGGGCCGAGCGATTAGCCTTTTAATAAACTTTATTATACTTACCGGGTTTCTGTATTACCTACAACCTCTTCCTTTAGAGCAGGGCGCCCCACACTTTTTGGGTCAAGGGCCGGGTCAACATACTTCAGACTGCTGGGGGGCCGGAGTATACATAAAATGTTGAAAAACATTACATTGAATCTAGGTATTGATTCCCCCAATCATGCCCGGAGTAGAACTCTCATCAGCAGCCAATCAGTCATGCAGTGCCCCGAAGAACATCTTTGTGCACCAGACAGTGAAGCATACCCAGGTGACAACCTGCCTTCCAATTGGACAGCAGTGTCACCTGATACAGTATTGGATTGGAAGCCAGCGAATTACTGGCTGGCTTCTACAGTATGTGGATGGGTGGTGCCAGCTCTGCTATTCTACATGCGGGCCGCCAATATTTAAAGATGCAGTGGGCCAAATCTATAAGTTATACAATCTGTGTTTGTGGGCTGGTGAAAAAGCCTTGGGGGGCCGCATTTGGCTCGCGGGCCGTAGTTTGAGGACCACTGCTTTAGAGGGAGGGGCTGCAGACAGGAGAAGGATGCCTGGTAAGTATAATAAAGTTTTAAAAAGAAAAGTAAAATATGTGAATCGCTAATTGGATGTGCTGTACAGTTCACTGTACAGCACTTCCAAGCGCCAGGTAATCGCGATTGCAAACCACTTAGGAATCGATGCACACAGCGTTGCGGCAATTTTAAAGCACTGCATCAATTCTAAGTGAGTTCATAGCTTAAAGAGACACTGAAGCGGAAAAAAAATGATGATATAATGAATTGGTTGTGTAGTGCGGATAATTAGTAGAACATTAGTAGCAAAGAAAATATTCTCATATTTTTATTTTCAGTTATAGTGTTTTTATTTTCAGTTATAGTGTTTTTTTTATAATATTGCACCATTCTTTAACAACCTAACCCTATCTGGACGTCCAGATAGACTATGCAGTTGCTGCCCCCTGAGGTGCCCGATCCCGCCGCCTGCCGTTAGCCCACCGATCAATGAATGGGAATATAGTTTCCAATCATCGATCTAAGTCCCCCGCAGAAAAACTGACGGCCTCTTATCCGAGGACGTGGTCTTTCTGAGTAAAAAAAAAGTTTCCCATCCTCATTCTAGTTCCTGGAAGCAAGGTCGTTCGCTTCCAGTACTTTTTGACTGCGGCCATCTTGTGACCAAATTGTAAAACTACACCCACATACATTTTTTAATAAATGAATACATTATATTACATTTAAAATTAGCTGTTTACCTCCCACACCAAAAATTACCCAAATAATTTTTTTTATAAAAAAAAAAAATACAATTAAAAAAACAACATAAATAGTCATCTAAGGGTCTGAACTTTTTAAATATGCATGTCAAGAAAGTATGTTAATATCATTTTTTTAATTATAGGCTTGTAAATAGTGATGGACGCAAATTGACAAATGCACCTTTATTTCCAAATAAAATATCGCCGCCATAAATTGTGATAGGGACATAATTTAAACGGTGTAATAACCGAGACAAATGGGCAAATAAAATACATGGGTTTTAATTACGGTATCATGTATTCATTTAACACTATAATGGCCAAAACCTGAGAAATAATGAATTTTTTCCATTTCTTTCTTAATCTTCCTGTTAAAATGGATTTAGAATAAAATAATTCTTAGCAAAATGTACCACCCAAAGAAAGCCTAAATGGTGGTGGAAAAAACAAGATATACAGTGGGTTGCAAAAGTATTCGGCCCCCTTGAAGTTTTCCACATTTTGTCACATTACTGCCACAAACATGCATCAATTTTATTGGAATTCCACGTGAAAGACCAATACAAAGTGGTGCACATGTGAGAAGTGGATCGGAAATCATACATCATTCCAAACATTTTTTACAAATAAATAACTGCAAAGTGGGGTGTGCATAATTATTCGGCCCCCTGAGTCAATATTTTGTAGAACCACCTTTTGCTGCAATTACAGCTGCCAGTCTTTTAGAGTATGTCTCTACCAGCTTTGCACATCTAGAGACTGAAATACTTGCCCATTCTTCTTTGCAAAACAGCTCCAGCTCAGTCAGATTAGATGGACAGCGTATGTGAACAGCAGTTTTCAGATCTTGCCACAGATTCTCGATTGGATTTAGATCTGGACTTTGACCGGGCCATTCTAACACATAGATATGTTTTGTTTTAAACCATTCCATTGTTGCCCTGGCTTTATGTCTAGGGTCATTGTCCTGCTGGAAGGTAAACCTCCGCCCCAGTCTCAAGTCTTTTGCAGTCTCCAAGAGGTTTTCTTCCAAATTTGCCCTGTATTTGGCTCCATCCATCTTCCCATCAACTCTGACCAGCTTCCCTGTCCCTGCTGAAGAGAAGCCTCCCCCCCCCCACCCCCCGGAGCATGATGCTGCCACCACCATATTTGACAGTGGGGATGGTGTGTTCATAGTGATGTGCAGTGTTAGTTTTCTGCCACACATAGCGTTTTGCATTTTGGCAAAAAAGTTCCATTTTGGTCTCATCTGACCAGAGCACCTTCTTCCACATGGTTGCTGTGTCCTCCACATGGCTTGTGGCAAACTGCAAATGAGACTTCTTATGCTTTCTGTTAACAATGCCTTTCATCTTGCTACTCTTCCATAAAGGCCAACTTTGTACAGTGCATGACTAATAGTTGTCCTATGGACAGAGTCTCCCACCTGAGCTGTAGATCTCTGCAGCTCGTCCAGAGTCACCATGGGCCTCTTGACTGCATTTCTGATCAGCGCTCTCCTTGTTCGGCCTGTGAGTTTAGGTGGATAGCCTTGTCTTGGTAGGTTTAGAGTTGTGCCCTACTCCGTGCTCCGTGGGATGTTCAAGGCTTTGGAAATCTTTTTGTAGCCTAAGCCTGCTTTAAATTTCTCAATAACTTGATCCCTGACCTGTCTTGTGTGTTCTTTGGACTTCACGGTGTTGTTGCTCCCAATATTCTCTTAGACAACCTCTGACGCCGTCACAGAGCAGCTGTATTTGTCATGACATTAGACTACACACAGGTGCACTCTATTTAGTCATTAGCACTCATCAGACAATGTCTATAGGCAACTGACTGCACTCAGATCAAAGGGGGCTGAATAATTATGCACACCCCACTTTGCAGTTATTTATTTGTAAAAAAAAATGTTTGGAATCATGTATGATTTTCGTTCCACTTCTCACATGTACACCACTTTGTGTTGGTCTTTCATGTGGAATTCCAATAAAATTGATTCATGTTTGTGGCAGTAATGTGAAAAAATGTGAAAAACTTCAAGGGGGCCGAATACTTTTGCAACCCACTGTAGATCATGTAAGTGTGATAAGTAGTGAAAAAGTTATTGGTGAATGAATGGGAGGTGAAAGTTTGCATCAACTTGCAACAATTTGCATATCTCTGATCATCCCTAATAAAGAGAATCTGAAATCTGACAAGCGCTTTTTGGGTTTCTTTCGAGGGTTTGCATGCTGCAGCGGTGGGAGCCAAGAGGTTTTGGAAAGCCTCTGAAGGATGTAGAGGTTGCCCTCTTCTTAAAGGAGAACTGTAGTGAGAGGTATATGGAGGCTGCCATATTTATTTCCTTTTAAGCAATACCAGTTGCCTGGCTATTCAGCTAATCCTCTGCTTCTAATACTTTCAGCTATAGGCCCTGAACAAGCATGCAGCAGATCAGGTGTTTCTGACAAATTTAGACAGATATGACAAGATTAGCTGCATGCTTGTTTCTGGTGTGATTCAGACACTTCTTTAGGCAAATAGACCATCAGGGCTGCCAGGCAACTGGTATTGCTTAAAAGGAAATAAATATGGCAGCCTCCATATCCCTCTCACTACAGTTCTCCTTTAAATAAGTATCTATTTTTTTGTCTGATGTTCGCCTTGGATACACTTTATTTTGCAGCAGATCTATTAGAAAACTATTTAAACTATTTTAAATCCCTTACCCTGACACAGATCTAAATTGACCTTCTAATACATTTAACAAAGTGCTCAAATGTCACCTCTTTGCAGTGGCGTAGCTAAGGAGCTCTGGGCCCACGATGCAAGTTTTACAATGGGGCCCCCCAAGCACTCTATACATAATAATTGATACGACGCACCAAAACCTGCCAATGGCAACTACAGTGTCAGAGGTGCAAGAAGGGGATGGGGAACAGTTTGTTAATGATTACCACTATTCAAAGTATCTATAGAAGTGATTATTATGAGCACAGGACCAATAGAGGGCAAATACTGTAGTTGAGGGAGGGCCCTTCGGGGCCCCTCTGGCCCAAGGGCCCTGATGCGGTCGCTACCTCTGCACCCCCTATTGCTACGCCCCTGCCTCTTTGGTCTTAAAATGTGATCTTATGATCGGAAGCAGGCGAGTTGCAGGGGTTAGTTTCAGGCTCTGTGGGTGGAGATGCTACTGATTGGCTGCAAGCCAAATCCTGCTATTCAGACTGCAAAAGGGTTGGGCACAGACCCAATCTCTCTGAGAAGAATGCAGCTTATAGCATTGCCAGTCTGTGGTGCAGGAAGTGGGAGAGAATTAGTTTTAGTCATGATGCATGAGAATAAAGCTGCTTGGCTAGTATCATCCTGCTGCTCAGCGGGGCCGGTTCTAGACTTTGTGCCGGCTGAGGCAAACTTGTGAGGATGCCGCCTACATCTCCCCCTCCCCCCCCCCCCCCGATAAGTAGCCTGGAGGGGGTAGCAGCCAGGAAGGGGGACCAGCGGGCACAGTGGTGGAGAGGGGGGTCAGACCCCCGCTCCCTCACCTAGGGCTCCCCCCCTCCAATCTCCCCCTCCAGCTATGATCGCTAAATTTAGAGCCAGAAGCGAGCATCTATTTTTTTGTCTGATGCAATTACTCACTTACTTCCTTGCATTCCTTACATTCACCGCATCATTTCCTGCAATGCCGCTCACTGTACTTCACTGAAGTACAGTGGGCGTCATTGCAGGCAGACTGAAGTACAATTGGCAGCATTGCAGGAAGTGACACAGCGAGCAGTTGAACACAAGGAAGTACGTGAGTAATTGCTTCCCCGCTCACTCCTGGCTCTAAATTTAGTGATCATAGCTAGAGGGGAAGAGTGGACGGGGGAGACCCAGGTGAGGGAGGGGGGTTTGACCCCCCTCCCCACCACTGTTCCTACTGCTCCCCCTTTCTAGCTGCCACCCCCTCCTTCTCGGCGGTCCCCCCCACAAACACACTTCTGGAACTCACCTCACCCCACCTCATAGGCGGCCCAGGGCTGTTGCTCAGACAACAAGTGTTGTGAGACACAGACTGAAACTTTTTTTTTTTTGGAAGTGGCTATTATAAACATGGTATTGGCAGGGGGCTCGGCTGGCTCAGTTAAGGGGGCCCGCAGGGTTCTAGTTATGCTCCTGACCTCATCCCTATTTCCCCATGTTAGAAAAGTCCTTCAATAACGTACAAAGTTCCCATGGAATCAGAGGATGTCCTCATTCAATTGTCTGTTAACAATTCTTTTTAATTTGAGATGGTTCTGATTTCAACTTTTATTCTTTGCCTTGATGCTCCGCTTAGCAAAAATGACTTTAATCTTTTCTCTAGCGTTCACTTCATTTCAATTATTATAACCAGCGATAGCAGTTATCGCATTGCTACGGCGCGCCCCTCCAGGCACTCCTTCCCATAACTTTAACCTTTCCTATTTAAGAAGTGATTGAAGTAGTCTGCAATCAGCAATCTTAAAGAGGAACTCTACTGAAAGTAGCGTAATTAACAAAATTGCTTATGTTTGCTGAAATCTTTAGTCCTGTCAAGTGCATCACTGGGGAATGTAAATAATGCCTGTGCTCTGAGAATGCTCTAGGAGGAGAATTCCACATAGCTTAAAGAAAATCTGTAACAAAAAACAGCCTCTAGGGGGGAACTTACCTCGGGAGAGGGAAGCTTCTGGATTGTAATAAGGCTTCCGCCATCCTTTTCACCCTCCAGGATCCAGTGCTGGCAGCCCCCGAACACCGGTGAAGTTACTATTCACCTACCGTGACCCAGCGCAGGCGTAGTAGTGGCTTTCTGAACTTGCTCAGGTGGAAAAAGCTGAGCCCGATTGGATCTGCTCTACTGTGCAGGCGCAGGCGACTCGATCCTGTTCAGTAGAGGGGACCCAATCAGGCTCAGCCTGTTGCATATCTCAAGCTGTTTTCAGAGGATAAAGACTCAGTGTTCATTTCCGTAGTTCCCAACTGTTTCTTTTTCAGAGGAACAGTCTCTTTCTGGGAACCACATCCCTCTGCCCCACTTTCTTCAGGACTGCATATCTATGTAAATAGGTGTATTTTTTATGGAAAAACATGGGTTTAAAGCAAGTCAAATGTTAAAATAATATTACAAAAAAAACCAACAACAACAAAAAAACAGATACTCACCTAAGTAGAGGGAAGGCTCGGGGTCCAATAGAGCCTTCCCGTTCTCTTCATGGTGTCCTCCTCATTCCCCTGCAGGCTCTTCCATTTGAATCCCTGTGAAGGAAATTTACCTAGACCATACTCAGGATCAAGTTAAGACGATGTATTGCTCATATGAGGAGGCAAGATACAACTGTCCCTCTATTGGTTCTAATCCAATCAGAAGTGTTGCAGCACCAATGGTCACAGTATGATGTGCAGGGATCCACTCTGGAGCATCGAGTGTCAACAGTAATTCCTCAAGATCCGCACCATCAAAAAGTCCATCTTTATGAAAGTGTCAAAATCATAAAAGCATGATAAAACAGCATGGAAATATGGCAGATATCTGCCATATTTCCACGCTGTTTTATCATGCTTTTATGATTTTGATACTTTAATAAAGATGGACTTTTTGATGGTGCGGATCTTGAGGAACCTCTATTGGTTCTAGACATCATGACCCATGCAGTAGGGCTGCTCACACAATGTGTAGACCAGTGATCCTCAAACTAAGGCCTGCGGGCCAAATGTGGCCCCCTGAGGCCTTTTTACTGGCCCCCCACACAAAATGTATTACTTATAGATACGGTCAGCTACATCTTTCAATTTTGGTGGTCCCTATATAGAATAGCAGTGCTGGCACCACCCATCCACATGGAAGCCAGAAAGCAGTAATTTGCTGGTTTCCAATCAAATTCCGCATCAGGTGACACTGCTGTCTAATTGGACTGCAGTTTGTCACCTGGGTATGCTTCACTGTCTGGCCAGCAAAAATTTCTACATCATTTTATGTATACTTTGGCCCCCCAGTAGTCTGAAGTATGTTGACCTGGCCCTCGACCCAAAACGTTTGGGGACCCCTGGTCTAGACTGAGGGTTCAGAGACTTGTCTGTCTCTGCTGGCAATAGCCCAACTTTATAAAGAGCTATATTTCCTGACTTAACTCAGTCCCTTGGATCATGATTCATCGACTGAATGACTGGGCTTCACCTTTATTACCACGTCCAAGAAGTAGGCTGGGTGTAGTCTCACAAACTATTTTTAACTAGAAAAAGGAAGTAACATGTCTCAAAACCATGTCTACAAAGGGTGGGGGTAAAAGAAATTGGTAAAGTAGAGGTGCCAAAATAGGATAAGATAAGTTAAAATCCGGTTAAAAGGAGGGGGTGGGTGGATCCTCTACCCTCACAAAAATGACCAGGCTAAATTCAAGCCGTAATTAATACAAACAAGATATTTATTGGTCTCCAAATATAGTGCAACGCGTTTCACGGGCACACATCCCGCTTCATCAGGCAATTTGAGATAGGAGAACACAATGCTGAGTCATTAAAGAGCTAGAGGCTTGAATTTAGCCTGGTCATTTTTGTGAGGGTAGAGGATCCACCCACCCCCTCCTTTTAACAACCGGATTTTAACTTATCTTATCCTATTTTGGCGCCTCTATTTTACCAATTTCTTTTATATCTTGTCCACCCTAGGTGGAGGGGTGTATCCCCACTTTTCTTTCTATAGAGAGCGACTTTTTACACCTGAGTGGGGTCATAATTCTCCCCACTTGCCATTTCAGTGGTCGCCTGCGTGGTGACCCACACTTGTGAGTATATATTCTCAATTACATTTTTCCCATATTGGTCAAACATACTACACCAGATTTGGCTCTCGGTCTTTGTTTCCTGTCTTTCAAGCAAAGGGTGGGGGTAGTTTAGCTTAGGTCAAACAGAGACAGTTTATTAAAACACATAAATGACTATAATACTAGATTAAATTTACTTTAACAATCTCCCACCGCGGGAGACTTCGAAAGTCTTCAGAAGCACTCGGGCTCCCAAAGACCAGCCGTTCTGTACTGCGCTTGCGCGAGGACGCGAGGGAGGGCACACAGTACAGAGCAGCCCGAGTGCTTACGAAGACTCCTGAAGCCAGCCCAACACGGAAGAGAGCCTGTGGAGGAACGCGGGGACTGTGAGGAGACCAGGAAGGCCCACTAGGACCCAGAGCCTTCACTGTCCTTAAGTGAGTATCTGTTTTTGTTTTTATTTTTACTTTAGACTCCCTTTAACTGACTGTAAACTTTGCTCCTGTCCTCTAAATGCACATATTTCATAGTTTTAAAGGACCAGAATGATTTGAACAATAAAATTATGGTGTATACACAGGCCCAAATTTACATCACAGGAGCCTATAGGCACAGATGTCCTGGCTTCCTAGACTTTGCCCTCCACAAACCCACAAACCCTTGTTGAACTGGACTGCAAGTGGCGACGGGGCGGGATGACGTCACCGACGTCACTGACGTCGGGACGTCATTGGGAGTCCCGGGCCACCCCTCGGCGCTGCCTGGCACTGATTGGCCAGGCAGCGCTGGGGTCTGGAGGGGGGGGGGGGGGGGGCCCGCGCCGCAGCAGATAGCGGCGATCGGGCAGGGGCCGGCGGCGATCAGAGTGCTGGCGCAGCTAGCAAAGTGCTAGCTGCGTCCAGCAAAAAAAAAATTATGAAAATCGGCCCAGCAGGGCCTGAGCGGCACCCTCCGGCAGCTTACCCCGTGTCACACACGGGGTTACCGCCAAGGAGGTTAAGTAGCTAGAGGTGCCCCCGACTGAAGGGAGATCTCATCAGTGGAATACTGAGAGCTGGGAGAGTAACCTCTCATTTACACTCTCATCAGGACTTTGCATAGGGAAAAAGAGAGGGAGGCACTAGGAGAGGGGAGTGAGACCCCTTTCCCTCACCAGGCACCTGGAAGCACATGCCTACAGGACTTTATGGTAAATCCGGCTCTGTGTATATATTTAAATTCTTTGTGACATGTGTGACTAGTGGTGTGGTGGGGGTGTAATCAGAGGCTTGGCAGGGGTGTGTCTTAAAGGCATCTCATCTCAAAAAGTTGGCAGGCATGTATTTCTGTAGTGAAGGGCTGCAAATGTCGACAATGCTGACTCACAGCCTGTTTATGCACTGTACCTCGGAGATCCCCTTTAGCATCTGAAGAAGTGTTGGAATCACAACAAGTAGGGATGAGCTTCCTAATTCGAGTTTCAAATAAAACGGAGCCTTTACACAAGCGGGCCGCCGGGCCACAACAGGGGGCAGGTGTACCGGCAGATGGTGGCGGCACCAGCGGACTGGATGCACAATGGTACAAATGTGAACAAGGTGACAGACACGGCATTGGTCCACAGTATATCCTGGGTTTGTGAATTCGATGTTCTGCATCTGGTGTAATGTGAACCCAGCCTTAGAAGTAAAATTGATACCAAAAAGCCATTGGGAAAAACAAGATGCTACTAAAATGGGTTGGTGACCAGATAGCAACCAACAAGCAGTTTCCACAGACCAAAAAGTCAGCCAGTAAGATACCCACATATTTTTGTAGGATCCTGTTCATTGTACTGTGGCCTTTTTTTGCCTCAATTCTACTTTGAAGTCTTGGACACTATACTAACTTGTTGGTGGTGAGTGCAGAACTACTGCACAGTTGCACGTTGTAGAGATATACAGTATATTCTTGTTAATTATCCTTGGTATTCATTATATTGTTTTTCTAGATTATCTGTTCTGATGAAGAGACCGGATAGGCCTCAAAATTTTGGCTATATGCTTTGAAGAATAAAGGGATTTTGCAACACGCCAGTGAGAATATAAACTTTTTAGGCTGGAAATATGACTGCTATGAAGAAGAATCATAAATACTCCCCACATATGGGCCACACCTTCATCACTCTGACAGAAATGCAGCTCTAGATTTACTGACGTGTCGGGGGACCACTTATCCCATCACCAATATCACATGACTAGAAATTGACAATTAACCAATAGAAGCAGCCCTAATCGGGCAGGAAGAGGGGGGAACAATTTATGAGTTAGGCATACGTTTCACTATATACAGCAGGGAGAGGTGGCATCGCTTCCTAAAGTAGGCTACATTTGAACGACTACCAGCATAGGTGTGCAGAGCCTAATTATAGAGCCTAAAACAGATGCACCAAATTAGCATTAATGGAGGATGTTAGCTTCCAGCACAGTTTGCATGCACATACACATAAGGAAAACATGCAATTTCAGACTGAAATCATTTCATAGATGTCAGCAAAGGAGCACCAGAATTGAATAAACAAAAAATGAGGAGTAAAAAACTGGAGCACCTGGATCTCAAGAACAGTAAAACTGCTGGTGTAAATACAGATCAATGTGATCCAGTCATTCAGTCCAATGATATGAGTCCCAGACTAATGCGCCAAGCCCCAGCTCCTGATGAGTCTTTATGACAAAACATGTCGGGCGGGGCTTAGGCGCGGAAGTGAAAGCCATCAACTGAGTGTGGAGCGTCTGGTTGGCGTCCTGAACGGCGGTGGGGGAAGCTAGTGTGCACATAGCACCATCCACGGCATGGGAGGACATAGAAAGGCAGCCCAACTTAAACGGGGGAGAGCCCGTGGCAAAAAAACTCTGAGCCCATTAACTGAGTCTACGGATTATGAGTGCAATTTGTTTTTTATCTTTTCATAAAATTTTACAGTATTATGCTATGTCAGCTTTTTCTTCCTTCTGAGGATTGTATATGCTGATGAACGTGTATATATGAGATACCGGGTCGGAGGTAAAGGCAGACGATAGCCAGAGGAGGTGTGGGACGGCCCTAAGTGTGCCAACACGCTGTTTGACCTTTATTGAGGTCTTAGGATCCGGTGAGTCTGTTTCCTGGTGGTGTGGTGGCGGATAGTGTGTTACTCGGAGGAAAATGTTGGATTGATACAACACCGCTCTTTTACAATCAAACCGCAGGAATATAACTTTACAGACTGGGACTCATATTGTACACCATTTCAGTATTTTTAATATTGTGTAGGCGCCACCTTCTTTTAGACATTGTTCATTGTAAATACTGAAGGGGCAGCTCCAATATATGAAGGTTTATGGGTTGTAGTGCTCATCTCTGTGTGGATACATTCAGTCCAATGATGCCAGCTGTTCCCAAGGCATATGAACTGGCAATAGTGCTAAATCAATGTTCCGGAGAAAGAGTGCTCCATGTAAATGTACAGTACCTCTGGGGGTTATGTGCAATACCTTCCTACATATGTATGATGTCCTCTGTGCTGTGTAGTGGATAATCCGGGGTCCGCAATGTTAACCTTGCAATGTGCACTCCAAAGCTCACACGGAGATGCTGAAGCCGTCTCCTTCACTTCCGCCGGTAGTGACGTCACCGCCTGCACTCCGGATGCGTTCCAGGACTCTGCTGGCTGTTTCCTGGTTACGGAAATACAGAGGGGGACAAGAACAATAGTGCAGACTGCGTCCGGAGTTGACAAACCCACATAAAGTCGCACTTACAGTCAAATTCTTGTATTTATTGCGTATCTAAAAACATGTTCCCGATCCGGATTTCGGCCATTTGCCTTCGTCAGGGGATTCACAACAAAAAATAACCTCCCCATGAAGGAGGTTCATAATGGTGTGTGCCTTGGTGGATGGCAGTTGGGATGAGCCTCACTACTTATCTACGGGCTGCTGCGCCTCTTGCCCCCGAGCTGTGGAAGATGTACCATCATCTTCACCTGGTCGACAACATCTGCCAGCTTTTGTAGTATTTTGCCTGCATGCTGCAATGTATTCCGGAAGATGTAGTCCATGGAGGCAAGTACTCACATCAATGTACTCACATCCATGAACCACATCTTTGGGCATGCATTGCGGTGGTGCCCGTCTGTAAGATGCTGCTGGGAACTAATTCCCTGCAAATGCTGCCAATTGGTGGAGAAGATGGAGCCTCGTGTATGGGATGGGGGCCAAAAGGGCATCATCCTTAAAGGGAACATGAAGTGAGTAAAATTATTTAAAATAAACAAATAATGTAGCTGCAAATGAATATTACATATTTACCTCGCCATCAGTTCCTCTCAGAAGCACACCATTTTCTTCTTACAGTGATCCCTTCCAGTTCTGACAATATTTTGTCAGAACTGAAATATACCAGTTGCTGTCAGTTATATATCAGCAGCTGTCAGTTATAACTGAATGTGCAAGGTAATGTCCATGTTTCCCTATGGCCCAAGTGGGCGATGTTACAGTTTAACAGTGTGCTGACCAGAAAGCTGTTATGTGGTAATGGCCATTTTTAAAATAGAGGATGGAGAATTGCATTGATCACAGTGGATAAATGGGACGCAGGAGAGGAGAAGGAGATTGATGAGCAGACTACACAGGAGGTAAGCATGACCTGTGTATGCAGTGGCATAGTGTCACGGACGGTTGCGGGGCCGCAGATGCTTCCTGGAACCGCCCGTGAAGAAAAAGCGATCGCACTCGATTCTCTGCATCGATTGCGCTTCAGATCAATAGAATCTGGATTGATTGTGTAGGAGCATCAGCAGTCTTTTCTCAGCAGAGAGATAACACCAGCTTAACTGCAGGATGGCTCTTTTGATATGCTAATGAGCCTGGGCCAGGCCTGTGTCCAGGAGGATGTTTGTTCTCAATTACCTCCAATTGGTGGTCCTTTTCATACAGGGAGATCCCAGAAATCTAGTCACAGCTTGACACCAGACAGCCTGGCTGCAGCCTTACCAGGAAGAAATGAATGTATTATATAATTTTTTGCCTATTTACAGAATACAGTACATAGGGTAGTTATGAGAGCGGTATCATTGGATCCGTAGGGTCATGCTGAATGTCTTGATACCAGTCGAGAGGGGCCCGGGGCCCCTACAACCCAGGTATGAATCTTCTCAGGAACCTGACCTGCTGCACTAGCCATGCCTGATGTCATATTAATCTGTATTTTCTGACAAGTATGAATCTGTTATCCACCTGAATAATGGTAATTCAGAGGGGCCGGCATTGCCACACCCCCAAACCAGCTTCATCAAAAGCATATGCGAGGGGCTCTTCCCTCAGTCCTCCACATACCATCGGTATGAGAGCTGTCTGGTGCTAGCCAGAGGACACATGGCTAGCGGCCATCTTGATCGGCCATCTTGTCTGAACTGAAACAAGGGACATTTTCCATTTTGCTTGGATTTTAAATTGAGCTGAAACAAAGGAACTTTGATTCTTCCCACTAAAGGACATCTTTCCAGGAACAAAGTATTTTTTCTCCCTTTCTTTTATTTTTCATACTGGATATTAATGTTTCAATAATTGTTGATTTTGGTAATTGTCTGTATATATTAATTATTTATATTGCCGTGAATAAAATACTTTTTTAAAGTCATTCACTGTTCCGCTACCCTGCTTTTCAGCCATACACAGGAACTGATCCCAGGTCTCTGGAGAGACGCTACTACTATTGTTGATATCTAGACAGAATAGAGTATGTTAAACCGTTTTTATTCGCAGGACTAGTCAGTCAGTCGGGTCCACTGGCCCATACCAGTGGTGGTGGCTGTTATACCCTGAAATCGTGTGTAAGTTGTATTTCCGTAACCCCACAGGCTCCCTTCTGGTTGGGCTGCTGCCCAAATTTCTGTCGGTTTCTGCGCAAAGATCGCGACCAAAGCTTGCATGGTCTGTGTGCTGAAACCGATTGGAAGGCAATTTGCAGTCTGACCACTAGGGCTCCTGTGACACATAGCTATGGAGCTTTGGGCCCCAGTGCGAGTTTTACATTGGGCCCCACCAGCACTCTATACGTAACACTTGGTACGGCGCAACAAAACCTGCCAAGGTCATCCACAGTATTAGAGGTGCAAGAAGGGGATGGGGAAGAGTGTGTTAATGATTACTACTATTCAAAGCATCTATAGAAGTGATTATTACCAGCACAGGACCAATAAAGAGCTAATACTTTGATTGAGGAAGAGCCCTATGGCCCAAGGGCCCCGATGCGGTCGCTACCTCTGCAACCCCGATTGCTACGCCACTGTGTGTATGGTTATTTTGACTTTTTATTTTCAGTTCAGGATCTCTTTATGGTAAGTAATGATGCTCTCCCGAACCCCTGTACCCCAATAATACACGTACCATTACCTTAAAGAGGACCCAAGGTGAGAGGGATACAGAGGCTGCCATATTTATCACCTTGTAAACAATACTTGTTGCCTGTCTATCCTCCTGATCCTCTCTAATACTTTTAGCCATAGACCCTGAACCAGCATGCAGCAGATCAGGAACTCTGACTCAGGTTTTACTATTTTAGCCATATGCTTGTTCCAGGGTTTTGACTCAGACACTACTTATGCCAGAAGATAAACAGGCAACCAATTGTTTACAAGGAATTAAATACGGTAGCCTCCATATACCTCTCACCTCAGGTTCCCTTTAAGTTCCGATGCTTAGGTTTCTTTAAACAAAAGAAAAATTGAGTTTTGCCATTTTGAGAAAATCGTTATTATAAAGTTCTGCAGTATTATCAGTTTGCAAATAATATTAATTACTTTATTCAGCAATTCCTTCTCTTTATTAATTGCTTAAATTTACTTTATTTATCTTTCTAAATTAAATCTGTATTAAGAGAAAAATTGAGCTTTTTATGGCTGATCGCCTTAAAAGTTTTCAAAATCGTGTTGTTACTATGGAGACCATTCTTCAGTATGCTCTCTTTTGTAACAGCATTTTTGAAAAGACACGGGCCTCATTCAACTGACAAAATCAAACAAGCAAATAAACAAAAAAACATGTTTTAGGCAAATCTCCTTTTATTAAACACAAGTAAAATGTGACCAGCGATTAATGTACAAATTAACTACTACTTTAAAATGAAATGAAAGTCTGGCATAATACGTGCACAACAGAACCTTTTTTGCCTACTCTTTACTGTCCATAGAGTTACCCTGATTGCTTCTGTCCACAAGCAATGCCATCTGTGTAAAAAACACAAGTTGCCTCAGCTCAGTGCTAGGAGCTGCTATTGCATGTACAGTTTGGTCTATACATTTTTGGACAGCAAAAACTTTTTTTTTTTCTAATTTTGGTTCTGCACATTACCACGATTAATTTTAAATGAAACAACTCAGATGCAGTTGAAGTACAAACTTCCAGCTATAATTCAGCGGTGTGAACAAAGCAATTGCATAACAAATGCGAGGCAACTAAAGCATTTTTTAACATAGTTACATAGTAACTTAGTTATTTGGGTTTAAAAAAGACATACATCCATCAAGTTCAAGCAGAAAACAAAGTACACCAGCATGTTTCCTCACATATCTCTGTTGATCCAGAGGAAGGTGAAAAACCCTTACAAGGCATGGTCCAATTAGCCCCAAAAGGGAAAAAATTACTTCCAGACTCCAAATGGCAATCAGATAAAATCTCTGGATCAACACCACTGGGCATTTCCTAGTAATTATAGCCAGAGCAGGGACAAGGTCCTCCAGCACCCAAGGCTGAGACACCAAAGTGCGCCCCTCCATCCCTCCCACCTCAGCCGTCACACACTGATTGCTATTAGACTAAGAGGGCCACAGGGCCCACAACATCCTCAACACCTTAATATCTAGTTATCTGGCTTGCAGTCACTGCTATGTATCCCCTTTTCTTATTTCTTTCTGCTTGATACACAATTAGGAATGACAGCTGAATAAATTGTGTGCCCCCTCCTACACTGCGCCCTGAGGCTGGAGCCTCTCCAGCCTATGCCTCGGCCCGGCCCTGATTATAGCCATGGATGTCTTTCAATGCAAGGAAAGCATCTAAGCCCCCTTTAAATGCAGATATAGAATTTGCCATAACTACTTCCTGTGGCAATGCATTCCACATCTTAAAGGGAATGTCCAAGCAAAATAAAAAAATGAGTTTCACTTACCTGGGGCTTCTACCAGCCCCATGCAGCCATCCTGTGCCCTCGTAGTCACTCACTGCTGCTCCAATCCCCCGCTGGCAGCTTGCCGACCTCAGAGGTCGGCAGGACGCATTGCGTACATTTTTACGCATTCCCGCTAGTGCATGAACATAACACATACATTTTTACGCATTACTGGTTCAATGCGTAAAAATGTACGCATTGAACCAGTAACGCATAAAAATGTATGTGTTAATGTTCCTGCACTAGCGGGAATGCGTAAAAATGTACGCAATGCGTCCCACCGACCTCCGAGGTCGGCAAGCTGCCAGCGGGGGACTGGAGCACCAGTGAGTGACTACGAGGGCACAGGATGGCTGCATGGGGCTAGTAGATGCCCCAGGTAAGTGAAACTCATTTTTTTATTTTGCTTGAACCTTCCCTTTAATCACTCTTACAGTAAAGAACTCTTTCCTAAATAAATGGCTAAACCGTATATCCTCCATGCGCAGATCATGTCCTCTAGTCTTTTGAGAAGGCCTAGGGACGAAAAGCTCATCTGCCAAGCTTTTATATTGCCCGCTGATGTATTTATACATGTTAACCAGCCGGGCGGTATGGACGAGCTCAGCTCGTCCATCACCGCCGGAGGCTGCCGCTCAGGCCCTGCTGGGCCGATTTTCATCAAATAAAGAGCAGCACACGCAGCCGGCACTTTGCCAGCCGCGTGTGCTGCCTGATCGCCACCGCTCTGTGGCGATCCGCCGCGAGCAGCGGCGAAAGAGGGTCCCCCCAGCCGCCTGAGCCCAGCGTAGCCGGAACAAAAAGTTCCGGCCAGCGCTAAGGGCTGGATCGGAGGCGGCTGACGTCAGGACGTCGGCTGACGTCCATGATGTCACTCCGCTCGTCGCTATGGCGACGATGTAAGCAAAACAAGGAAGGCCGCTCATTGCGGCCTTCCTTGTTTATTCTGGGCGCCGGAGGCGATCGGAAGAACGCCTCCGGAGCGCCCTCTAGTGGGCTTTCATGCAGCCAACTTTCAGTTGGCTGCATGAAATAGTTTTTTTTTAATTTAAAAAAAACCCTCCCGCAGCCGCCCTGGCGATCTTAATAGAACGCCAGGGTGGTTAATTAGATCCCCTCTAAGGCGTCTTTTCTCTAACCTTTCTTGGTAAGTGAGACCTTCCATCCCTCATATCAATTTTGTTGCACGTCTCTGCACCTGCTCTAAAATGACAATATCCTTCCTGTAATGTGATGCCAAGAACTGAATTCCATATTCCAGATGTGACCTTACTAGAGAGTTAAACAGGGGAAATATTATGTTAGCATCTCAAGTTTTTATTTCCCTTTTAATGCATCCCAAAATTTTATTAGCTTTAGCTGCAGCGGCTTGGCATTGAATACGATTCTTTAACTTGTTGTCAATGAGTACTCCTAAAAGTCCTTCTCCAAGTTTGATGTCCCCAACTGTATCCCATTTATTTTGTATGGTGCTAGACCATTGTACGACCAAAATGCATTACTTTACATTTGCCAACATTGATTTTCGTCTGCCATTGATGTGCCCATATAGCCATCCTATCCAGATCCTGCTGCAATACGTCACTATCTTCCTGAGAGTTGATGATTCTGCACAATTTTGTATCATATGCAAAAATAGTAACATTGCTTTCTAGTGCATCTACTAGATCATTAATAAATTGAAGAGCACTGGACCCAGTACAGACCCCTGTGTAACATTCACCACTTGTTACATTGTGTTTACTTAAATGTATCTATCTAAACTTCGGCTGAGGCAGCATTTCTCTCCACGGAACTTTAAAGCTCTGCATGTAACCATTTCAATGCTGGTCTAGTAAAAAAAAAATGCTGGTTGCATATAATATGCTGTAAATAATGTTTTAGAGCAAAGTTGAAATGCTGGGTTATATCCCGCTTTAAGTATTTAATATTACAATTAGAAGATTGAGACTCTTCTGCATCTGTAATTTGCTACAGTGATGTTTCCCTTATGAAGACAGAAGCAAAGAAAGCATTTAATTATTCCGCCTTACCTTGGTCATTCACTATTGAGTTCCCACCCTCATCCTTTAGGAGTCCAATACAGTCAACCTTTCTTTTTTTAGAGTTGATGTACTTGTAAAAGTTATTTGGGTTAGTTTTGATATCCCTAGCGATTTAATGGCGTTGCGCGCGTAAAAGTTTACACGCGTAAAACTTTATTTTATCACTCCTAAACTGAGTTTAGGCATGATAATGGACTTTTCACCAGCATGCTAACAGTTAGCACGGCTTTGTGAATCAGGCCCACTGTGTTCAAAAGAGCTTTCCATGCAGGTGAAATAAGCCTTCCTTAAGCTGCAAAAAAAACAGAAAAACATGAAAAATTGCTACAATATTATGAGTGGCAAAATTTACAGTTTAGTACATCCTGAGAAAGAAAGCAAGCACTGGTAAACTCAGCAATGCAAAAAGACCTGGACCTCCATGGAAGACAACAGTGGTGACGAGAAACTCATTCACATAAGCCATCCAAGTGAGCAAAACTCACCAGGGGGTAGGTGTATCGATATCCAAGTCTACCATAAAGAGAAGACTGCATGAAACTAAACGCAGAGGGTGCACTGAAAGTCACTCATAAGCCTCAAGAAAAGAAAGACTAGATTGGACTTTACTAAAAAACATCTAGAAAGGCTGGCACAGTTCTGGAAAAAACCTTCTTTGGACAGATGAAACCAAGATCAACCTCTACCAGAATGATGGCAAGAAAAACGTTGGAGAACTCATGGAACAACTCATTATCCAAAGCCTACCACATAATCTGTAAAACACGGTAGAGGCAATGTGAACTGCTCTGCATTTATTTATTCACATCAACTGCAACGTACAAAAGGGTAGTAGGAGCCAGTCTTGTAACTACAAATCATGGGGCTCTCCAGCAAAACTTTGATATTCACCACCCCTCTTGCCTTGCCTACCCCTGGTGACTCTCACAGCCTGGAGGGGGCATCTTGCAAGGGTCATAAAACAAGTCTGGACATCATAATCTTCACACCCATAACAAGATTAGCCATAAAAACTCCTGATCTAAAGGACGGACCCCTTTATGGGAGGGAGTGAACTAGTAGTTTGGACCTCCTTACAACTCTGGGCGGCTTCCCTGCATTTATGCCCCTAGTAGGGGCCATCGATCATATTCATCAAATAAAAATATATAAAAATGATATTGTGTGTGGCCATTTCAAGATCAGGGCTGTGGAGTTGGTACAAAAATCTTGACTCCTCAGTTTATGAAACTATTGACTCCAGGTCAGTGATGAGCGAAAATGCAAATATTCTTTTCGCCAAATTTTCGCGTAATAATTACAATTTTCGCTTCCACAAGCGAAAATTCGCCCGAATATTTTAGCGTTTATTTTCGTCTAATGTTCGCTATTTTTGCGGTAAATAGCAAAGCCCCCTTACAAGCTAGAATCATCAAATTGGCAGAGTATGTTAAGGAGAACAGTGGGTATAAGGAGAAAAGGATTTTTTTTTTCAAAAAGACCTTATAGTTTTGAAGAAAATCAATTTTAAAGTTACGATAGGAAAAAAGTATATATTTTTTGTTAAACGCCTCAATATACATAGTGATTTGAATAAAAAAAAATATTTTTTCAAGTGCACATGTCAGTATTATTGCAGAGGCAGAGGGGAGCAGCTGCTCGGTCAGAGTGAACATCACCCCCATAAGTCAGGAGAAGCAGGCAGTGTACATATCCCATAAAATGACAGTGACGGGGGAGCAGAGGCTCAGTCAGAGTGACCATCACCCCCATAAGCCAGGAGAAGCAGGCAGTGTACATATCCCATAAAATGACAGTGACGGGGGAGCAGAGGCTCAGTCAGAGTGACCATCACCCCCATAAGTCAGAAGAAGCAGGCAGTGTACATATCCCATAAAATGACAGTGGCAGGGGAGCAGAGGCTCAGTCAGAGTGACCATCACCCCCATAAGTCAGGAGAAGCAGGCAGAGTACATACCCATAAAATGACGGTGGCGGGGAGCAGCTGCTCGGTCAGAGTGAACATCACCCCCATAAGTCAGAAGAAGCAGGCAGTGTACATATCCCATAAAATGACAGTGACGGGGGAGCAGAGGCTCAGTCAGAGTGACCATCACCCCCATAAGCCAGGAGAAGCAGGCAGAGTACATATCCCATAAAATGACGGTGGCGGGGAGCATCTGCTCGGTCAGAGTGAACATCACCCCCATAAGTCAGAAGAAGCAGGCAGTGTACATATCCCATAAAATGACAGTGACGGGGGAGCAGAGGCTCAGTCAGAGTGACCATCACTCCCATAAGCCAGGAGAAGCAGGCAGTGTACATATCCCATAAAATGACAGTGACGGGGGAGCAGAGGCTCAGTCAGAGTGACCATCACCCCCATAAGTCAGAAGAAGCAGGCAGTGTACATATCCAATAAAATGACAGTGGCAGGGGAGCAGAGGCTCGGTCAGAGTGACCATCACCCCCATAAGTCAGGAGAAGCAGGCAGTGTACATATCCCATAAAATGACAGTGACAGGGGAGCAGCTGCTCGGTCAGAGTGAACATCACCCCCATAAGTCAGGAGAAGCAGGCAGTGTACATATCCCATAAAATGACAGTGGCAGGGGAGCAGCAGCTCGGTCAGAGTGACCATCACCCCCATAAGTCAGGAAAAGCTGGCAGTGTACAAATAAAAAAAAAATCCAGAGGCAGATAGGAACATCAGCTTGGACACAGCGACCATGCTTAAGGTCGCATTCACAGTGGGATGTTGCGGTTTAGTAGCAACGTGTCTGCGTTAAGAGGTAACGCACTGCAAGCAGTTAGTTACCAGAATGCAACTTTTTTTATGCGCCTTTAACGTTGCACTGTGAACGGCAGATAGGATTAGCATTGCAGTGCAGTAAACTGCATTATAAGACTTTATAACTCGCGACCATAACATCCCACGGTGAATGCGACCTTAAGCACAACTGTAGTGGGGGGAAATGGAGGCTGCCAAATGTATTTCTTTTAAAACAAAACCAGTTGCCTGACAGCCCTGCTGGTCTGTTTGGCTGCAGTAGTATTTGAATCAAACCAGAAACAAGCATGCAGCTAATCTTGTCAGAAATCTGACACAAATATCAGAAACACCTGATTTGCTGCATGCTCGTTCAGGGTCTGTGGCTAAAAGTATTAATGGTAGAGGATCAGCAAGATAGCCAGGGAACTGGTATTGCTTAAAAGGAAATAAATATGGCAGCCTCCATATCCCTCTCACTTCAGTTGTCCTTTAAAGGCTGAGGCTGTCATATTTATTTCCTTTGAAACAATACCAGTTGCCTGGGTATCTTGCTAATCCTCTGCCTCTAACACTTTTAGCCATAGACCCGTAACAAGCATGCAGCAGATCAGGGGTTTCTGACATTATTGTCAGATCTGACAAGATTAGCTGCATGCATGTTTCTGATGCAATTCAGATGCTTCTGCAGCACAATTGATCTGCAGGACAGCCAGGCAACTGGTATTGCTTAAATGGAAATAAATATCGCAGCCTGCATATACCTCTCACTACAGTTCTCCTTTAAAAAGACTTTTATTTTAGAATACAAGTACAATCCAGCCTTCTGTAGTTTGTATTTGTGGAGATTTTCAAACCACAAACACACAGTAGACTGCAAATAAATGAGCAGTAGCTAGCTAAGCTCTCTCTTCTCTTATAATGTCCACGAAGGGCTGTTGCACACCAGAGCGGTTCGTGAGCGTTTTTAAAAAACACTTGGGGATAGAAAACTGCTTGGCTAATGTATTTCAATGGGCTGGTGGTGCACACCAGAGCGGTTCGTTTTTTCCCCAAACGCAAACTCGTGGGCTGCAGCATTTTTTAGATTTCTGAGGCGTTTCTGCCTCAATGTTAAAGTATAGGAAAGTGGAAAACTTCTCTGAAAAACGCTAGATCCAAGCGTTTTTTTGTTACAGAAGTTGTTCAGTAAGGGCCCGTTCTCACCTGAGCGGTGAATCGCCCGATTCCCGCTCACGGCAAACCGCTAGCGGTTCTGCAAGAACCGCTACACAATGTAGCGAGTGGCAGTGTTCTCACTGCCGCGGTTGCGGTTAGCCATAACCGCAACTGCGCTGCATGCAGCGGTTTGCTGGCGATGAGCGCTCCACGATTAGCGATCGTGATTAGCGTGCATAGCACGCTAATCGCGATCGCTCCAATACCGCCGCAGTGTCCAGAGATTTTTCCGCGCTAATCGCGGGACAATCACTCCTGCAAGGCGTTCTGTGATTTTAAGTGTGAACGGGCCCTAACAGTTTTACTGTAACAATATATGAAATCTGCTACACAAAAACACTCCAAAAACTCTAGGCATGTTTAGAAAATCTCTCTAGAATCGCTCTGAAAATCTGCTTCAAAAACCTCTAGCATTTGCAGATCTGCCAGAGGTTTTTGGTGTGCACTGGCCCTAACTCTTCCCAACAGAGGCTGGTGTGTCAGAGAGCTAGTCTTCTCAGGGGGCTGTCTGTTTTCTGATTGGTTGTAGTTGTATGGTTCCTGGGTCAATTCTGCTGCTAAGAATCATGGGAGGCCTAATATGGGGAGAGAAGACATTACTTCCTATCAATCTTCAAATTTTCATGCTAAGCACATGTCGAATGACTCAAATATAGCAGTCATTTTCGAAAATTGCTATTTGGGCAAAAATATGACACTTTTCCTTTAATTTCGCTATTTGAGCGAAAAGGCGAAAATGTAAGCTTATTTTCGTGAAAATTCAGCGAAATCGAAAATGGTATTTTCGATGCGAAAATGACTGGTGAAAATTTGCAAGCAACACTGCTCAAGGTACCTAAAATTGCTCCGACCTCTACTCCTCAACTCCGACTCCACAGCCTATGCAGGGCTATGGAGTGGGTACAAAAATCATCCAACTCGGACTCGTCAGTTTATGAAGACTCAGATTTCAGGTATCCAAAAATTGCTCCAACTCCTGGATTCCGACTCCACAGTCAGATTGAGCTAGAAATTCAGATCATGTGACTGCTCTTGGCAGCAGCACTCTATAGGCGTACCTATTATTTAGCTGCCGGGAGATTTGGGTGCCATCCAGGTAAAGCCGATAAACAGCTCACCCTGCTCCTGCACGATTCCCGGCGGCGTAATTACTATTCCCCCTCCAGGCCGCCATGGATAGTGGGGGAAAGATGTAATTCGGCTGCCAGCTATTGCTGGCGGGCCAAATTACAGGTTTCTTTTAGTAATTTGTGCTGTCTTTTGACTAATTAGTCACTGAGCGCCACTATAACCGTAACTCATATTATGGCCTATGGTGGAGCTTCTCCTGTCTGCACTGTTTTTACAGTGTTCGCTCTATAGATATGCATCACTGGGAATAACCTAGGTACATGTCTAGATTTGCCAGGAAACAGTGGAGTGTCATGAATTAATGTATGTGGGCGGACTTAGACTGCACTCTCCTGCCATGTAAGCCTCAATGGAGAGCACAGTCTCAGAAAGACTTGCATAGCTAATTAAAGAGTAGAGTCTCAACGATTAAAGACAATAAGATTAAAAAGAGAATCACTGTGATAATGAATCCATGTGCTACTCTGAGGAGTATAATATACATTTTTGTTTATTGGTGCGTCATATCTATGCGTATACTGTCTACTGACCTTTAGAAAAATCTACTATAGACTTTTGCTTCAATTACAATTATATTCCCATAAGTAATATATTGTCCTTTCTTCTAATCTAGAAAAATTCTACAGCCTGTTTGGTAGCTCAGAGCTGGTAGTGTGAGAAGCATTTTGTCTACTTCATAGCATTCTCTTTCCAAGTCAGCAAACATTGCTTAATATTTTATGAACTCTGTCAACTAAAATAGTTCTAAAATTTATGCCAGACAACAAAAGCATCTCGGTTCTGTCTCATTTTTCCTTTTCTGTCAGGAGGTGCTTTGGCCTATTCTATTTACGGAGGTTTTCCGAGTATAGAACCGGCCATAAAGCTCTGATAAGCCACATACTTTGAAGCTCACTTAGTAATGCTTATAAAAAGATACATATACTACATAATCCTGTGGTCACATGCTTGGAACACATGTTGTTCTGCACTGATCTGACTCTACCTGAACTGATGGAACACTACTTCATGATGTAGCTTCCCATTTAAACCTGCTTAGCCTGGATGGGGGGTTCAGCAGGCTAATTTTTCCACTCTTTGGCAGGCACCATTATATAGTGCTGAAAGTGGCTGCAGTAATTTTATTGTGAACGTTAAAGCACACCTGAAGTGTGATTAAAGTTTGAAATAAAAACAGTGTGGTGCAGGGATGCTTCCCTCTGACACCCCTTAATCTTGCTTTTTGTCTTCAGGGTCCTTACCATTCCCTGTACCGGGACCTTTTTTCCCCACAGCCTCCAGAATGTTCACCAAGCAGTGTACAAATGATTCTGAACTTGGCATTATTAGACTTTATTAAGTGTAACATATTATGCAGCACCAGCGCTGTACAATAGATAGGGGAGACATTACAACATAGCTCCCAACTGTCTCTCTTTCAGAGGGAAAGCCTCTCTTTGGGATGGAAACCAAATCCCGCTGTCCATCTTTCTCCCTTATTTGTCCCTTTTTCAGGACCAATGTACAGATGTATGTAAATACTAGACCTTAGGCACGTTTCAATAACAAGTGCTAGGCTTCAGCCCCTCACAACCCCCTTGGCTAGGGGTGTGGTGGGGGTGAGATAAGATGTGTCTTAAGGGGCCCATACACCTAATGATTTTCCCTGCCGATATACGGCCGTTTCGATCACAGTGATCGAATCGGCTGTGAAATCGCCGCGCACACCACTGACAGAACGATCGATTTCCGTCCAAAATCGATCGTTCCCGTCGACTCCCGTCGATCCATCCGTGCGGAAGATTTTTCTTGATCGCCAGCGGGTCGGGAGTGCGTCGATAGCGGCGTTCGAATGCCCGACGACCGATACAGCGAGTATACATTACCTGTTCCGGCCGGCGCGAGTCCCCTGATTCCCGCTGTCTTCTTTCCGCGCTGGGTTCCAGACCGGCTGCAGCTACACAGAACTTCCTGTCCCGGCAGGAAGTTTAAACAGTAGAGCGCCCTCTACTGTTTAAACTTCCCCTGGACAGGAGGTTCAGTAGCTGCAGGAACGGTCTGGAGCCTGGAGCGGAGAAGAAGTCAGGGGACTCGCGCCGGCTGGAACAGGTAATGTATGCAGGGGGGCGGCAGCAGTGGCAGCTCCACAGACTGTAATCGGTTTCAGGCTGAAATCGATTCACAATCTGTTTGCAGTAAGGTGGCCATACGATCCCTCTCTGATCAGATTCGATCAGAGAGGGATCTATCTGTTGGTCGAATCTGATGGCAAATCGACCAGTGTATGGTTACCTTTGTACCTTTATCTTATCTCAAAAAGTTGGGAGGTGTGATTACAACATTAACCAATGTTACACAAGGGCATTATAGCGTTCAATAATGGTACAGTGGGCATGCTTGAGCTCTGAAATACACATGCTCAGTGAAAGAAAGTGCTCATGAACATCCTCTTTTTATCCTGCATGAGTGCTGTCTTTTAGCGGGCTTGCAAAGTTTGCTTGTGAGTGGTCATGGGCTGGTCATACTGTAACGATTGTGGAATTCTCTCCGTGATCAGCGCACAAGACATGTGCTGACACTGCGGAAATCCTCCACAAGCGTGTAATTTGAGGGAACCCAGCAAAAGGTGCAATGCACCTGTAGAGGGAAATTCCTGTCGACAGGTGGAGCTGTGGAGTGCAGAGGAACAGCTCCTCTGCCCTGCCACAGATGCCAGACAGGAATTGTTCGAAGGGAAGAAACGCAGGGCAAGATAGCCCTGAAGGAGAGAGAGCACAGGGACAGATTGTATGTGTGTGCACCAAACTAGTCGCCAACCCGCGGCGGTGCATACACAACAGCAGATATGAAGTAGGAACGCAATCACGAGAGAGGCGATTGCCAGAGGTGACACAAGGCTACAGCAAGGCAGAACACGAGAGTAGCAAAGGCACAGCAAATAATACAATGAGAAGATACGGAAAACAACAAACGCTAGCTAAACGCAAACACCACACTCATTCGCAACAGTGCACGCGTTTATGCGCAGTCTCCGCGTGATAAGCACAACAGAGACATACACGCCTAACTAACCACCGACAGACAAACATGAAACAGAGGACGCGAGCGCTTGCTTAACGGTTACCTCACCGAGCCTCCAGCAAGCGTTCGTAGCAGACAAGACAGATACACGAAAACAAGAATAAGTGAGAGATAGGATCCACAGCACTAGCGCAAGAGGCTAGTGTGATCCAGGAAGACAGAACAGAAGGATCCACAGCACTAGCACAAGAGGCTAGTGCGATCCAGGAAGACAGGACGGAAGGATCCACAGCACTAGCGCAAGAGGCTAGTGCGATCCAGGAAAACAGGACGGAAGGATCCACAGCACTAGCTCAAGGCGAGTGTGATCCAGGCAAGACAGATCAGAAGGGGCTACCAGTAACAACCGCTGTTCCGGTTAGCACCCAGACACACAGAACGATTTCCTGTCGACCACCGCTGGGACAGGACAATCGCAACAGACAAACAAAACAGATATGCAATCCTAACTGCACTAGGGAATCTGCCTAGCGCAGTCCCAGGAATTACTCCAAGCTAATCTTCAGACAATGAGCAAGGCTGACACTTCAAGAGTGTTACACAGGAACTAACCCTTGAAGTGTCAGCCTTGCTTATTGTCTGAAGATTAGCTTGGAGTAATTCCTGGGACTGCGCTAGGCAGATTCCCTAGTGCAGTTAGGATTGCATATCTGTTTTGTTTGTCTGTTGCGATTGTCCTGTCCCAGCGGTGGTCGACAGGAAATCGTTCTGTGTGTCTGGGTGCTAACCAGAACAGCGGTTGTTACTGGTAGCCCCTTCTGATCTGTCTTGCCTGGATCGCACTCGCCTTGCGCTAGTGCTGTGGATCCTTCCGTCCTGTCTTCCTGGATCGCACTAGCCTCTTGCGCTAGTGCTGTGGATCCTTCCATCCTGTCTTCCTGGATCGCACTAGCCTCTTGCGCTAGTGCTGTGGATCCTTCTGTCCTGTCTTCCTGGATCGCACTAGCCTCTTGCGCTAGTGCTGTGGATCCTTCTGTTCTGTCTTCCTGGATCGCACTAGCCTCTTGCGCTAGTGCTGTGGATCCTATCTCTCACTTATTCCTGTTTTCGTGTATCTGTCTTGTCTGCTACAGACGCTTGCTGGAGGCTCGTGGGGTAACCGTTAGGCAAGTGCTCGCGTCCTCTGTTTCATGTTTGTCTGTCGGTGGTTAGTTAGGCATGCTTGTCTCTGTTGTGCTTATCATGCGGAGACCGCGCATAAACGCGTGCACTGTTGCGAATGAGTGCGGTGTTCGCGTTTAGCTAGCGTTTGTTGTTTTCCGTATCTTCTTATTGTATTATTTGCTGTGCCTTTGCTACTCTCGTGTTCTGCCTTGCTGTAGCCTTGTGTCACCTCTGGCAATCGCCTCTCTCGCGATTGCGTTCCTACTTCATATCTGCTGTTGTGTATGCACCATCGCGGGTTGGCGACTAGTTTGGTGCACACACATACAATCTGTCCCTGTGCTCTCTCTCCTTCAGGGCTATCTTGCCCTGCGTTTCTTCCCTTCGTACAATTCCTGTCTGGTGTCTGTGGCAGGGCAGAGGAGCTGTTTCTCTGCACTCCACAGCTCCACCTGTCGACAGGAATTTCCCTCTACAGGTGCATTGCACCTTTTGCTGGGTACCCTCAAATTACACGTTTGTGGAGGATTTCCGCAGTGTCAGCGCACGTCTTGTGCGCTGATCATGGAGAGAATTCCACAATCGTTACAGTATGACCAGCCAAACCGAAATTCCCAGTGTAGAGGGAATTTCCGATTTGTACGATTTGGTCGAGTATGGGTCCTGTGTCTTTAAGAGCTTTAAAAGGCTAAACTCAGAGACTAAAGCGGAATTTCTCTCTGAATGTGTGAGGTTTTGCCTGAATCCCACCTTTCAGATTACTGATCCGTCTACGTCGGCTCTTCAGTTTGCCTATGTGCTCTTAAAAGGCGATTTGTTCACCTGGGCGTACAATGTGTTAAAAGACAATTCTTGGAATGATAATCTGTATCAGTTGCTTGCAGTGATATTCTCTCACTGGTTTAAACTGCCTGGCTTACCACCTGCTCTGATTGAATGTGTAGCTGCTGATAAGTCAGCTGATTTTTCCCTTCCATGCAAAACCTTTCAGTATGACATTCAGTTCAATGTGTCGGTTGCCACTTCAGGTTTTAAACAGCAGACATGCAAAGTTGCAAAAAAGGAAAAAACTAAAAAACGCAAGTATCTGAATAAAACACTCCCTATTGATGTTTACAATGATGTTGCTCAGTCTCCAGGTTTTTTACCCCAATCCAAAGCTTTTGTGGATCCTTTAATAGGCAGAATTATTTTCTATATTAACCTCTTGAGGACCATGGTGGTAAACCCCCCTAGTGACCAGCCTAATTTTACCTTAATTGGCCAGTGGCCATTGTGGCTTTAAGGCCAAGCTGCAGGGCCGTATACCTCTGCACACAAGTGATCCCTCCCCCCTTTTCTCCCCACCAACAGAGCTCTCTGTTGGTGAGGTCTGATCTCCCCCCGTGTTTATTTTTTTTTTTGATAAATATTTTTTTTTTATATATTTTTTGCTATTTTCTTTTTTTTTTTTCTAAATTCCCTCCCTCCCCCCAGCCGGCCAATCACGGCGATTCTGCCTATGAGAGCCAATCGCTCTCTTGTCCCCCAGAGGGACAGCCGTGTCACACGGCTGTCCCCAGTGCAGCGCTGCTGCTGATCGCAGCGCTGCACATGTAAATACACGGCGGTTTTGCCATGTAACAGTCTCCCGAGCGGCGATCGCCGCTCGGAGACTGAAGGCGGAGCTCAGCCCCGCCCACCAAGCGATCTGAGAATGAATGGGAGTACCACTGTGCTTGATTCCTGTGCGAATCCTGAAAGATTATCTCCTGACTGTGTACAGTTTGAATCTATGCGATCTCATGCCTGTTTCTCGGATGTTCCTGCCGATTGTGATCAGCATGAATGTGCCGGTTTTCTCAAGGATGTGTGGGATCCCTTGTCATTTAGAAACAGATCTTTAAGATCTTCCATCTGCCGACAGGAATTTCCCTCTACAGGTGCATTGCACCTTTTGCTGGGTTCCCTCAAATTACACGTTTGTGGAGGATTTCTGCAGTGTCAGTGCACGTCTTGTGCGCTGATCACGGAGAGAATTCCACAATCGTTACAGCACCCTTCTTAAAAGAGGTGGGGAAGAGCCCCTTGTCCATGGATTGGATAAGGGCTCTCGGGAAAAGTGGGAGGCTTGGCTTCCCCTCTACCCCAGAGCACCACCATAACATGGACCATGCGGGCTGGTGTAGCTCAGGGTGTGAAGCCGCACGCAGCCAGGGCTCCACATTCTGGCTATCCCAGCCTGCATGTCATTTTTTATATTTCCCACACTCTGAATATATATATGTATTTATACAGGGGTTGGACAAAATAATGGAAACAACTTTAAAATCAACAAAATATATTTGAATAGGGTGTAGGTCCACCTTTTGCGGCAATTACAGCCTCAGTTCCCCGAGGTATTGATTCATACAAATTGTGAATTGTTTCCAAAGGAATTTTAGCCCATTCTTCAGTTAAAACACCCTCAAGTTCTTTTAGAGACGATGGCGGCGGAAATCAACTTCTTACTTGAATCTCTAAAAACGACCATAAACGCTCAATAATGTTGAGGTCTGGGGATTGTGGTGGCCAGATGAGATGCTCAACTTCATTAGAATGTTCCTCGTGCCATTCTTTAACAATTCTAGCTGTATGGATTGGGGCATTATCTTCTTGAAAGATGGCATTCCCCTCCGGAAACGGGTCTTGATTGAACCATAGGATGAACTTGGTCGGAGAAAATTCCTAAATAGTCTCGGCTGTTAATTCTTCCATGAAGGGAAATCATTGGCCCGGCGGATTTCCAAGAAATAGCACCCCAGATCATCATAGAAACCCCGCCATGTTTTACGGTTGGGAGAAGGCAGTCTGGATGAAATGCTTCTGTCGGCTGTATCCAAACTTACACTCGGCCGGAAGTCGGAAATAAGGTAAACGATGATTCGTCAGAGAAAATTACATTTTTCCACTGCTCGAGGGACCAATTCTGGTGGTTTCTACACAACTCTAAATGCTTTGAAACATTTGTCTTTGAGAGCAGAGGTGTTCTAATTGCAGTTCTTCCGTGGAATCCCGATTTGTGCAGCTCCCGACTAACAGTTTTTGTGGAAACTGGGTTCTGTAGGTGTTCATTCAGCTCTGCAGTGAATTAGGAGCCGTGGTCTTGCGAGCTTTTCTAACAATTCGATTTGGAGTCCTGGGTTCTCTCTCAGACAACTTAGACTTTCGGCCACAACTGTGGTTTGCTGAGGATGTTTTTCCTTCTCTTTCAAAGGCAGTCATTACTTTTGAGACAGTACCTCTTGAAATGCCAAGCATTCGGGCAGTTTCTGTTACAGTAGCGCCTGCCATACGAGCACCAACAATTTGGCCTCTTTGAAAGTCTGAGAGATCTGCCATTTTTTTATATTATAAACAACTTTTGTTTAAATATCTGTAAAAAAAACAATTATTTTAATTAAACATATCAAATAACAAAAATAATAAACAAAAAAAATTAACATATGTCAACTTTTGATTGCTTAAAACCTGTTCAAAGATTATGATGCCAAAATGTTAGGTGTTTCCATTATTTTGTCTAACCCCTGTATATATTGAACACATTTATATACATGTTAATACATTAGCTGTCATTTTACTAAAGTAACTTTGCTAGTTTTTTCTTTTAACTTTAACATTGATTTTCTCAAAACCTATAAGGTCTTATTGAAAAAAAAAAAATCATCTTGCACCCACTTCCCACCTTCACATACCCTGCAAATTTGGTGTTTCTAGCATGTAAGAGGGAATGCAAACAACATTTTTTCAAAAAAAAAAATGTTTGCGTTAAACACGAACAACGAACAGCCCAAGCTTGCCAGGAACTGTCTGCCGGCAAACTGTTTGGGCCATCTCTGCTAAAGAGTTAATTAACGTGTAGGCCTCTTGCATCCTGATAGCTTTTTACACATCCTTCTTGTCCTGTGTCTTCTCTCCTCCCCCGCCCCCCATTTGCAATAGTAACTGACGTTTAATCCTACGATATTTATCTTTTAGGGTATCAACTAGGATGATGCTAACCCTAGAGTATTGTGTATCAGATATATCGATACTTGTTATCATTGTTTTTCCTTTGTTTTTTGTTTGCTTTTGTTTATTTTTTTGTATGTAATTAAAACGTGAGTTATAGGTGGCCCTTCTAGAATTTAAGATTTAGTTGTGATGATATTTTCAGATAACAGATGACCCTGAAGAGAATAATAGATTCACTACAGTTACTATAGACAAAAACACGGACTGCAGTTGGGGTAGCCGTAGTAGGAGGGCAATTCTCCAAGGCCATTATAAGGTCAATATAGTTTTACCAAATTCTTCTACCCCTCCTAATGTTCATTTTAGCCTTAAATTCTCTTTTTCTTATATGAGAGTCTAATGGACTATGTTTCTCAATGATCCTATAAATGTTTTCTTTGCTCATGATGACTGTCCATTTAAGAAGACAGTCTAGTTATCATAGCTTTGGATAATGTACTGTTCAGTGATGGCCAAAAATGCCGATATTCTTTTCGCATGAATTTTCGTGAAAATAATGTTGAATCCGACTTTCGAGCGAAAATGCCATTGAAAATCATTTTGTAAGACATTCGTAATTTTGCGAAATAAATAAACGAGTTTCAGGATTTTCATGAATTTTCATGGTAAAATTATAAATTTGTTCGTGTTTTTTTGCAATTTTTGCCTTGGACAGAAAAATGTGTTTCCTCTGACTCTGACCATGTTGACAAAATATAATGTATTTTCGATAATATTTTCTCAAAATCAAAAATAGCATTTTTGATGCAAAAATGACTTTGGTGAAAATTCGCAGGCAACAGTGATATTGTTAAATTGTTAATGCATACTTTTGTAGATTTTATGATGCCAACAGTAATTCTTTTTGTATATTTAGCTGCAAAACTTCAATAAACTACTAAAAAAAAAAAATTAAAGCATTTTCTGTTTTTCTGGTGGCTCAAATTTTTTTTACAAGGTGTAAAATTAACACCTAGGAAAAAATTCATGAGACGTTTATTGAATAGGACCCAAAGTAAATTGAGTAAGGACCCCTATTCTTAAAGGACCTCTGTCGCGAAAATCTTAAAATTTAAAATACATGTAAACATACTGTATACAGATAAGAAGAATGTTGCTTCCAGAGTAAAATGAGCCATAAATGACTTTTCTCTTATGTTGCTGTCAGATACAGTAAGTAGTAGAAATCTGACATTACCGACAGATTTTGGACTAACCCATCTTCTCATGGGGGGTTCTCAAGGTTTTCGTTATTTTTAAAATCACTTAGTGAACGGCAATTGCTGTGTCCAACTGCCAAAAAAGTGTACGGTGAGCAGGGAGGCTGGCCGGCATCTTTGTACAAATCTTTTTCAGGGAGTGTCTTTATAAAGAATAAAGGTCATGCTGAGAATCCCCCATGAAGAGATGGACTAACCCAAAACCTCTTGGTAATTTCAGATTTCTACTCCCTACTGTAAGTGACAGCACCACAGGAGAAAAGTAATGTATGGCTCATTTTACTCTGGAAGAAGTGTACTTCTTATTTGTATGTGTTTTAAATGTTAAGATTTTTGCGACAGTTCCTCTTTAAGTAATAGTTACAGTCATCTAATACCACCTGTTTCTTTAGCTTCTCTACACCCTACACTTTAGGGGGAGCTCTGTATTGCTGCTCGATGATGCAATGAACACAGCTGTGAATGAAAAAGGGTGTGCCCTGGACTGGCAAGGTGCTGGACTTTTCCAAACAATTCGGTATGCAAGAACAGAGCCACTATGGACAGTTTTGGTTCAACAAAAATGTATTCTCATCAGGGCTGGTCAGAAATGCCCATTTCCAATTCTGAGGAAAATCCGATTTCCGCCAAAGCCTTTTTCCAATTTCTGATATTCTATCTTTCTGATTACCGTTTTTGGAATATTATTGTATTAGTCATTTTTTACATCAGCGAATGCAAAAATGGAAAAGAAATAGTAAAAATGGAAATCGGGAAAACTGAAATAAGAAAAACGGAAAGTCTTGTGCTTGGACCTAAATTACCGTAGTGATCTGATAAAATCTCTGATTGGTCCAGTGCTTCTGAGCATCCCTACTTTTTTTATTTTTTTTATTGAATCTCTCTCTATTGGTCCTTTAAAGGATACCACAACTAAAATGTGACATAATAAGATAGACATGTGTATGTACAGTGCCTAGCACACAGATAACTATGCTGTGTTCCTTTTTTTCTTTCTCTGCCTGAAAGAGTTAAATATCAGGTATGTAAGTGGCTGACTCAGTCCTGACTCAGACAGGAAGTGACTACAGTGTGACCCTCACTGATAAGAAATTCCCCTTTTTTACCTCTTTCTTGCTCTCAGAAGCCATTTTCTGCTAGGAAAGTGTTTTATAGTTGGAATTTCTTATCAGTGAGGGTCACACTGTAGTCACTTCCTGTCTGAGTCAGGACTGAGTCAGCCACTTACATACCTGATATTTAACTCTTTCAGGCAGAGAAAGAAAAAAAGGAACACAGCATAGTTATCTGTGTGCTAGGCCCTGTACATACACATGTCTATCTCATTATGTCACATTTCAGTTGTGGTATCCTTTAAAGGGCAGATTGAGGAGGCAAATGAGGTCCAAAACTGGCCATTTTAATTATTCCTGAAATTGGGCTTTAAATGGCAATTATTTCACGCTTGATTGGAAACTTCCTAAATGAAAATTAAAGGCATGCTCTAATTCTCCTTTTTTGATGTTTTCCATTCTAGCATGTCAGAAAAGCCAATTTCAATATTAATTTTCATCAGCAGATAAGCCTTTCCCGTCGCTTTCCCCTATAATCAGCCGCACAGAGTGATTAATCATAGCGCGCGCCTCTTTGGCGTTCCCTCTCCCACCCCCTCGTTCTGTCTCTCAAAACCGCACTTTTTCTTTACAACCACTTAATTGTCAAATTACACAATGAAGAGCACACATTATTTATGCATTTTGAGGAATGACTATGATATAATTACCCAACTTATAATTATTACTTGTAGAGAGAAATGTCATTAGTCAAAATTAGGCATGAACAGGTAAGTGATTGGGTTTCTTGTTGTTCGGGGCATGTTACTTGCTTAATTAAATAACGGATGCAAATTGCACACCCCGCGGATACAAGGTTAGTTAATGGGAGCAAATTGTTTTAACGTCATTTTTTATTACAATCATTATCGTTTATGTATTGACAATAAACATATGTAACATCTGTTAGTCAATGGTGCGAACTATAAAAGAATTGATGTTCGCATTAAATAGAAACATGGGCTAGCTTCAATGAATATTTTACGGTCCATCATCACTTCAGTTTCTCTTTGTCAGGTTCCGCAACTTAAAGAGAACCAGAGACGAAGCACCCTCATGTATTTTATTACATTTATCAGTGGGAACATGACAGTAAACACCTATCCTGCTTTTAGTTTTATTCTTCTCAGTCTAATCTATCTGTTATCAGCTGTGATAAGAATCCACCGACTGATTCAGTCTAGTTTTGACCTGGAATCATTAAAGCCGAGTCACTCTTCTGTGGAGTCTTTTCAAGCCCAAGCCTGCCACCTCCTGGCCCCCTACTCAGAGCTGTTGATATAGGAGGGGCTGCTGCTGCCGAGAAAGAAGCTCTGAAACAGACAAGTGTATCTGTGTGCAGTGTGCAGCCAGTCATTATCTACTGTATGCAGTTTTATTTCTATGAGAGACACTTCCTACAGGCAGCCACACAGCATACCAGAATAAATAATAGTTGAAAGCAGACAGATGAAAGGCTGCAGCAGCCCTGCTTGTCTATAGTCTCATAGAGGCTAGACAGCACATCCAGAACAACTCATAACCCGGAAGCAGAACAGGTATGAGCCGGCGGCCATATTGGATATTTCCTGGAGCAATAATGGATAAAAAACCCTCAAAAAGGCACACCAGAGTGGCGAAATTATCAGGTAGAGCATTTATTCTTTACAAGCTATCGACTGATATGTTTATTTTGTGTGAATCGTTCATCTCTGGTTCCCTTTAAAGAGGAACTCTGTGAGGCTTCTTTTGTTTCGATCACAGGTGTCAAACTTACTCAAGTCCCGTGGGCTGAATCTGGCCCTCTTCATCATTTAACTATTACTGCCACCCAGACGTGAGCCTCACATCTGCGGCAGGTGCTGCGGGGCTGTGCACGTGATAGTGCGGGTAGAAGCCACTGGCGTAACAATAGGCCCTGCAGCCCCTGCCCCTGCGAGGGGTCCCGGCCCCCCCTGGGCCCGCTCGGGGCCATTTTGGGGGGCTGGAGGGGATGCAGCATGAGGGGAAAGCTATGCTGCAGTTCGGCGGGGAGGGGGGATGGTCCCCCCCCTCCCTCACCTAGGGCTTTCCCCTCTGCGCTCTCCTCCAGCTTCAATAAGTGTCCGTGAGCAGCAGCGGGCAGCAGCAGCAGATACATACCTTCCGTGCGCTCCAGGGTGGATGCTCCTCTCTCTAGTCTCTGACGCGACTTCTTGTATAAATATTACTTGATCAGTGGTGGATTGAGTGCGTGACAGAAGTGGTGTTCGATTATAGGACGACCAATGTGCAGTGTTTGCTGCAGAGCTTACACTCATCTATCTGCCAGTGAGTGTCTTCTCTCCATTCTCCCTGAGTGCTCCTCACTGTCTCTGATCTCCTTGGGATCCTGTGTCATGTGACAAATGCTACAGGCCAAAATATAGAGGCCTCTAGTGGTCTCATAAGGTACATGCCATAGTGCCTTTAGTGTTCGATCTCTAGTGTTTATTATGTGACACAGGGACTCTGGGAGAGAAGACACAGGGAGGAGGGCCTGGTAGTGAGACATGGGACAATGGATAGGTGAGAGTAAGCTTTGCTACCTACACTCTGCATTGTCCAGTGGGAGCGCATAGTTGGGGAACGTCTGGGGGTCATGGCAGGCTCTCAGCTAATCTACAGGTGTTAATCTCTCCCGTTGTTTGGCTGATTCTGTCTTCAGAAACGGTTCGATAAACTGTCACAGAAGCCTTAAACAGTATGTAACTAATTTTAGTTCCCCCCCCCCAAACCCTCCCCCCCACCCCCATCCCCACCACCACTCTCTCTTCGTAAGTGAGAGAACATTTGTCAGAATACGTTAAGCAAAGAAGAGTTATTTCAGTTTTCATTCCTGTTCATGTTTCCATTTTATTCGATGGTATTAAATTCACAGATGTTTATACCTCCTTGACTGGCTTCTCAGATATATTAATATGTCAGTCTGTAATAATGTGAGATCTTTTGCGTGAAATATCGTTGCACCGACCTAACTTACTCTTTTCTTTTTAAGTGAATAACGTTTGCAAAAATCATTTAAAAAATAAAAGTAAGATATTGTTAAAGGATACCAGAGCCGAATAAAGCTAGAGAAACGGGGCATGCATGCGCAGTGTGCTCCTGGCCATGGGCGCGCACTGTGGTACGCGCGCAGCCTGGCCAGTACCTGCGCAGCAAAACCCGACCTGGAAGAGGATCCCTCTTTACCATCAAAAATCAGATACTTACCTCGGGATGGGGACGCCTCTGGATCCTAATGAGGGTCCGCCGTCCTCCTCTGCAGCCCCGATCCAGTGCTGGCTCTTCTGGAAAAACAGCCACCATAATATATACAACTGCCTGCCTGTGTAAACACAGTATCAGCTTTCCACTAGGGCTCCGGTGGAATTAGCCAAGTCCGATCGGGTCTGCTCTACTGCCCAAGTGGAGACAGCTCGCGTCTGTGCAATAGGGCTCAGCTATTTCATGCAGGAGCCTAAAGGTAAGCAGATACTGTGCCTGCAATAGGCTCCTGAAAAAAACAGTGACAAGTTGATCTTTGGGGTTCCCAGCGCTGGATCTCCTCTGGTGAGGAGGATGGGGGCTGCCTCTTAAAGAGAACCTGAACTGAAAATAAAACGTAAAAACAACCATACACAGGTCATACTTACCTCCTGTGTTGTCTACGCCTCAATCTCTTTATCCTCTCCTGCATCCCATTTGTCCACTGTGATCAATGGAATTATCTGTCCTCCATTTTAAAAATGACCATTACCCCATAACAGCTTCCTGGTCAGCACACTGTTGAACTGCAATATCACCCACTTGAGCCATAGGGAAACATGGACATTACCTTGCTCATTCAGTTGTAACTGACAGCTGCTGATATATAACTGACAGCAACTGGTATGTTTCAGTTCTGACAAAATCTTGTCAGAACTGGAAGGGATCACTGTAAGAAGAAAATGGTGAGCTTCTGAGAGGAACTGACGGTGAGGTTGGTATGTAATATTCATTTGCAGCTACGTCATGTCTTTATTTTAAATAATTTTCCTCACTTCAGGTTCCCATTACGGATCCAGAGGCTTCCGCTCCCAAGACAAGTACCTCGTGGGGCATGGCTGGAGTTCTGGAAAGGCCACAGAGGCCCGGGCCTTGGATGGCAGCTGGTTAAGGGGTGGCTTGACACGGAAGAGGGTTTGATGCGTATGGAAGAAGAGGCTGCAAATTGTTTGTAGCGTTTGCAAATAAGGAGCAACACATGAAAATAGGCAGCTCCTGCCCAAGGGATCTGTATATAGCTGAAGGAAGCTGCTGTACATGAATGGAATAGGGGGCTGCAAAAGGAATAGGAGGTGGGTGCTGCACATGGAAAGGGAGCTGCAAGACAGTTGGCTTTTGGGGAGAAAAATTATAAATCTGGCCTTGCATAGATTAACTTTTTTCCTTCAGGTATACTTTAAGGTGTATCTCTGCCTACAGAATCAAAGCTAAACTCCAATGTCCTATTCTTATTACAAACATCATTTCAGTTATTTCCAGCAGTACACCGGCAGTTTAGATCATTCTTGAAGTACTCCCCGACTGTCGGAATTACCGGACCACCTAGCGGAGGATCCAGGTGGCCTCGGAACATGGCGAGGAACTGATCAGCCTGAATGGGGCTGGAGAAGCCCCAGGTATGTATCATTTTTTTTCTTTTAGGTGGTCTCTTGTTTCCTTTAAACAAGCTAGGAAGAACAACAACACAAAGAGCAGAAGATAAACTTAAATACAATGCATTACAGATAATGCAACAGTGACGCCTACAGGCTGGAGGCATAACAAGATAGGGCACTGAACTGCTCATTTGTACATGGATCATGAGAAAACTATCCCCTGAGCTGATCCTGAGAAATACCCTCAGATTATTCTTATCCAGCAGGTGTATGTAACATTAACCTCTTTAGCGGTAACCCTGTGCTGGACACGGGGTAAGCCGCGCAGGAGGATTTCTCAGGCCCCGCTGGGCCGATTTAAATATTTTTTTTTTTATATACACGCAGCTAACACTTTGCTAGCTGCGTGTTACTTACGATCGCCGCTGCTCCGCACCGATTCGCCGCTACCCGCCGCATCAGAGTGTGCCCCCCCCCCGAGACCCGTGCGCTGCCTGGCCAATCAGTGCCAGGCAGCGCTGAGGGGTGGATTGGGACTCCCTCTGACGTCACGACGTCTCCATGGCGACGGGGGAAGCCCTCATGGAAATCCCGTTCAGAACGGGATTTCCGGATGGGCATATGTGCCGGCGGCGATCGGCGCGTACGGGGGGACGCCGCAGGGAGGGGGGAAGCATGTAGCTAGCGCTAGGCTAGCTACATGCTAAATAAAAAGAAAGAAGGTTAAAAAAACCCTCATAGAATCATACCGCCAGGGAGGAACTTTAGCAAAAAGGGAAAAAAAATAAACCAACACATTGCAAAGTGAGAAGTAAAAAAATTAAAAGAGAGATTAAGAAATCATTGTTATTCACCATGTAATTTGTCCATGTTGTTTGATCTACAATCAGCCTACATGTCATCATCCTTACTACTAGCAGACATGAAAAAACTAGACAGCACCAACTGCCATTATTTATAACCGCACCTTCTAACAATGCGATAAGCTGGTTTTTATATATACAGTATATACATATGCACAGAGGAAGATAGTGGTTGGTTGGCAGTTGGAAAGCTGTTATTTCCCACAAAGCAACAAGGCTCACAGACAGGAAACTCTCAGGACCTAGGTGTTGACATCAAACAGTGGGAGGGGTTTCACTACAATATCAGCTATAGGACAGCCCTGACAATCTATTTGAGAAAAGGTAAAGATTTCTCATGGGAAAGGGGGTATCAGCTACTGATTGGGATGAAGATCAATCCTGGGTTACATATATATCAAGTTGTTGAACTGCGCTCTCCACCTTCCTATAAATCAAATGAACAGGTGGCACATAGCGTAACTCCGTAAATATATAGTATAGCAATCAAACACCCATGTGAACAATGTGCTCGTGCCACACTCGTGTATCCACTCCCGATTTAGAATGCGCTCACCAGATTGCGGCCACCTCAAAGCCAGGTGGGTCTAGCGTATGTTTCACAGACAAGCCTCAGGCACTTTAACTCTTCAACCTCTGTTTAATACTGCATCAGTCTATTCCAGACTCATAAAAATTGTAAAAGACATAAAACACATCATAGTGTACACTGTATATTATGTATATTGCCCACGCAATAAATGCGCACTCACATATCTCCACTTGTTATCAGGCACATCATAAGCGGTGGCAGTGGGGTTTGTCCTGGCCTCCGGGCATGGGGTGAACGGCGTCCCGTATACCTCCTAATGTCCGTCCGCCTGGCACTCACTATTGCGCCCTCCACGCTCTGCTGTTTCGAACTCTTAGTACAGGTCGTAGTAGTAGTAGAGCGCATTCTAAATCGGGAGTGGATACACGAGTGTGGCACGAGCACATTGTTCACATGGGTGTCTGATTGCTATACTATATATTTACGGAGTTACGCTATGTGCCATCTGATCATTTGATTTATAGGAAGGTGGAGAGCGCAGTTCAACAACTTGATATATATGTATACCTGGAATTTGAAACAGCGATCCCACAATTGACTTTGAATAAGACTGTCTGCAGTAAGGTCTGAGTGACACTATTGGGACCTTTTCAGTGTTTTGATTGAGGAAACCTGTGGACTGTTTGCAGTAACGTTTGTTGTATGAAAATTGTGTATTATTTTCTTGGAGCTAGACTTGATATTTTGGCAGCGCAGCCCTATTCACTTTATTAATCCTGGGTTACAGTTCATCTTCAATGGGAGTCAAAATCTGTGCTGATTAAAGGGAACCTAACCTTAGAAGGAGATGGATTTTTCCTTTTAAAATAATACCAGTTGCCTGACTCTCCTGCTGATCTTGTGTCTCTAATACTTTTAGCCACAGCCCCTCAACAAGCATGCAGATCAGGTGCTCTGACTGAAGTCAGACTGGATTAGCTGCATGCTTGTTTCAGGTGTGTGATTCAGCCACTACTGCAGTCAAAGAGATCAGCAGGACTGCGAGGCAACTGGTATTGTTTAACAGGAAATATCCATATCCCTCTCAGTTCAGGTTCCCTTTAAATGGTGTCTATCCTGTGCAGTTTGGGAATTCACCTCTCTCTTTCTATGGACTGATTTAGTAAGGCAGCTGCGGGCATAAGGTATTTGTCAAAACTCATCTGAATTTATTAAAACTCCCCCTGAGCTCATCTACTACTAGCGGAATTTGTGTAACCGAGAATTAGACGTAAGGTTGGAATATCCGTTGAATAATTTCTGGTTTCATTACTGTTCTAGATGGTTTATGTCAAAACAAGAAATCTAAAATATGAAGCATTTTCTTTTTCAATGGTTCAGTAATGTAAAGGACTATATTATTATATGTATGCTGCATTGGACTCACACAATATATATTTGATTGTATTTTTAATCCAAATCTTGGGTAACAAAACATGGCTGCCACTATTAACTTCCAAAATAATAATCAATGGAATTAACTAATGTCTCAACCATGTCCCTGTAACCCGTGCCACCATCACCATTACCTCCAATTTGCTATTGCCTCCTAAATATTACCTTAAAGTGAACCTCCGGACTAAAAATCTACTCAGCAGAACTGAAAAGGCTTGTTGTTTCTTTAACAGTTTCACAGCATCAGAACTTTGTTTTTTTTTTACCAAACCATCATTTTTAGCTGCATTTTCAGCTAAGCTCCACCCATCAAAGAAAAAATGCCCATGCCTAGCAACTGGGAGAGGTGCTCAAAACACAGGACAGTTGGAACTGTGTCTCATGCTCCCTGTCACCTCCTTTCAACCAAAAAGATGGCTGCCATCATGAAATTAAACATTTCCCTGTTCTTTTAAAACAGGGTGGGTAAGAGATTATATTACTTATCTATTTTAATTAACATAACTAATGCAACTTAATGACAGTATGTTTGTTTAGGCTGGAGTTCCTCTTTAAAGAGGAACATTACCCAAGGATTGACCGTCATTCTGATCAGTAGCTTATACCTCTTTTCCCACGAGAAATCTTTACCTTTTCTCGAATCATCAGTAGTGGTCTGTATGACTGATATTGTGGTGAAACCCCTCCCACAGTGTGATGTCAGTCCAGTGCCATGGCCCTGACAGTTTGCTATCTGTGAACCTCATTGCATTGTGGGAAATCACATTTTTTTTCAACTGCCAATCAAGCAATATTTCCCTCTGTGCATAGAACTCTCAGTAATGAACATTCCGTACAGATCACCTGGCAGAACTAAAGATATCACCCAGGCCCAGATTTACCACGCAGGAGCCTATAAGCACAGATGTCTTGGCACCAGGGCCGTTTCTTGCCCCGTTCAGCCGGTTCTGCTGAACGGGGCGCCGATGAGTGACAGATTGGGGGGCGCCAGGCCGTCCCTGTGGCCGCCGCCACTGCTCCCCCTCCCTCCCTCCTGGCGCCTCACTCAGACCTCGATCAGGCGGCGACCAATCGTGCGGGCGCTAGGACCCAGCGCCCGCACTATGCGGAAGTGACATCACTTCCGCATATAGAGCGGTTGCGTCCGGCGCCCGCCGGTACTGGTCGGGTCGCCGCTGATCCTGAGGTCTGCAAGGTAAGGGGGGAGCGGGAGCGGCGGCTGGGGGCTCCCTGTCACTTACTGCTCAAACGGGCTCCCTGTCACTCACTTCCTAAAGGTACTCCCTGTCACTCACTTCCTAAAGGGGCTCCCTGTCACTCACTTCCTAAAGGTACTCCCTGTCACTCACTTCCTAAAGGTACTCCCTGTCACTCACTTCCTAAAGGGGCTCCCTGTCACTCACTTCCTAAAGGGGCTCCCTGTCACTCACTTCCTAAAGGTACTCCCTGTCACTCACTTCCTAAAGGGGCTCCCTGTCACTCACTTCCTAAAGGTACTCCCTGTCACTCACTTCCTAAAGGTACTCCCTGTCACTCACTTCCTAAAGGTGCTCCCTGTCACTCACTTCCTAAAGGGGCTCCCTGTCACTCACTTCCTAAAGGTACTCCCTGTCACTCACTTCCTAAAGGGGCTCCCTGTCACTCACTTCCTAAAGGTACTCCCTGTCACTCACTTCCTAAAGGTGCTCCCTGTCACTCACTTCCTAAAGGTACTCCCTGTCACTCACTTCCTAAAGGTGCTCCCTGTCACTCACTTCCTAAAGGTACTCCCTGTCACTCACTTCCTAAAGGGGCTCCCTGTCACTCACTTCCTAAAGGGGCTCCCTGTCACTCACTTCCTAAAGGTACTCCCTGTCACTCACTTCCTAAAGGGGCTCCCTGTCACTCACTTCCTAAAGGGGCTCCCTGTCACTCACTTCCTAAAGGTACTCCCTGTCACTCACTTCCTAAAGGGGCTCCCTGTCACTCACTTCCTAAAGGTACTCCCTGTCACTCACTTCCTAAAGGGGCTCCCTGTCACTCACTTCCTAAAGGTACTCCCTGTCACTCACTTCCTAAAGGGGCTCCCTGTCACTCACTTCCTAAAGGTACTCCCTGTCACTCACTTCCTAAAGGGGCTCCCTGTCACTCACTTCCTAAAGGGGCTCCCTGTCACTCACTTCCTAAAGGTACTCCCTGTCACTCACTTCCTAAAGGGGCTCCCTGTCACTCACTTCCTAAAGGGGCTCCCTGTCACTCACTTCCTAAAGGGGCTCCCTGTCACTCACTTCCTAAAGGGGCTCCCTGTCACTCACTTCCTAAAGGTACTCCCTGTCACTCACTTCCTAAAGGGGCTCCCTGTCACTCACTTCCTAAAGGGGCTCCCTGTCACTCACTTCCTAAAGGGGCTCCCTGTCACTCACTCACTTCCTAAAGGGGCTCCCTGTCACTCACTCACTTCCTAAAGGGGCTCCCTGTCACTCACTCACTTCCTAAAGGGGCTCCCTGTCACTCACTCACTTCCTAAAGGGGCTCCCTGTCACTCACTCACTTCCCAAAGGGGCTCCCTGTCACTCACTCACTTCCTAAAGGGGCTCCCTGTCACTCACTTCCTAAAGGGGCTCCCTGTCACTCACTGCCTAAAGGGGCTCCCTGTCACTCACTTCCTAAAGGGGCTCCCTGTCACTCACTGCCTAAAGGGGCTCCCTGTCACTCACTGCCTAAAGGGGCTCCCTGTCACTCACTGCCTAAAGGGGCTCCCTGTCACTCACTGCCTAAAGGGGCTCCCTGTCACTCACTGCCTAAAGGGGCTCCCTGTCACTCACTGCCTAAAGGGGCTCCCTGTCACTCACTGCCTAAAGGGGCTCCCTGTCACTCACTGCCTAAAGGGGCTCCCTGTCACTCACTGCCTAATGGGGGTCCAGGCTGGCTACATGTACTGGGGAAACTGGCTGTTTGTCATTATGTGCATTTACTGGTGAAAAGCTGTCTCTTATTATGTGCATTTACTGGTGAAAAGCAGTCTCTTATTATGTGCATTTACTGGTAAAAAGCAGTCTCTTATTATGTGCATTTACTGGTGAAAAGCTGTCTCTTATGTGCATTTACTGGTGAAAAGCGGTCTCTTATGTGCATTTACTGGTGAAAAGCGGTCTCTTATGTGCATTTACTGGTGAAAAGCTGTCTCTTATTATGTGCATTTACTGGTGAAACGCTGTCTCTTATGTGCATTTAGTGGGGAAATTTTGTCAGTAAAAATAATCTTTTGTCAGTAAATTTTTAGGTATTTGTCAGTAAAAAATAACGTGAAAGGTTGGCAACACTGGCAGGCTGCGCGGCGCAACGGGAAAGATACAGGCAGCCCACCTCACGCTTGGGCTTGGCGGGGGGAGGAGCCGACGACAGCGAGCGAGAGTACGGTGGCCGCAGGCAGCCATAAATACGCAGTGTGTGACTGCGTCGCACTCGCAGAGCCTCTCAACCTGAGTCAGTCCAGAGACTAGCAGACTGCCAGGCAGTCAAAGCCAGCCAGGAGCAAGCCCATGGAAGAGGGGTAGGAATGGGGTACCACATGCATGCGTAAAGAGGTGGAAGGTGTGGGTGTGATTAGGCAGGACATGGGTGTGGTTATGTGGTTGGGCGCGGTTAATTTAACCACTCCCATAGGCGCCAGAGAAAATCTTGCTGCCAGGTGCCAGGCACCCCAGGCTCACCCCTGTGTGCAGCAGCAGTGTGCGGCGGAGCCCAGCCCCAGAAGGTGGAGTCTTTTTGGCCAGTTGGACTCGGGCTCCTCGCTGCCACTGCTGCTAGTGGGTGCCTTGGCCCTTGCTGCCGCTGCCCGCTAGCAACTCCATGGTCCCCTGCCCGGACCCCCACCGTTCCTGGCCCGGCGCCTTCTTCCAGTTCCACCTGCCATGAGATGGACCTCATGGTAAGTAGGCAGTAAGGCAGGCAGTCTATGTACAGCACTGCCTCTCTCTTTCTGATGTGGCTGCTGGGGGAGGGGGGCGCTCTTTTTGCCCTGGGCTGGTGGTCAGAACCCACCATGGTGATGGTCTAACAGTGTGACTCCCTGGCTGGGGGTAGGGGGGCACTCTTTTTGCCCTGGGCTGGTGGTCAGAGTCTGACCACCAACCAGCCCAGGGCAAAAAGAGTACCCCCCTTCCCCAGCCAGGGAGTCACAGTCAGACCATGGTGGGCTCTGACCACCAGCCCAGGGCAAAAAGAGCACCCCCCCTACCACCCACAGCCAGGGAGTCAAAGTCAGACCATGGTGGTCTGACGGTCAAACCACCATGGTCTGACTGTGACTCCCTGGCTAGGGGGGGAGAGGGTCACACTTTTTTTCCCTGGACAGGTGGTCAGACCACCATACTGTGACTCCCTGGCTAGGGGGCGGAGGGGGTCACTCTTTTTTTCCCTGGGCAGGTGGTCAGACGCAGAGTAAAAAAATTAAAAATAAAATAAAAATGGTGAGTTGGTTTCAAGAAGCCTTTTGACATGATTTCACTTAGCAGCTTTGATTGGGGGGGGGGGGGGGGGGAATTTTTTGACTCTCGAACTGGGTGAAATTTAGCCTAGAAACTGCCCTGCTTGGCACCATAGACTTCGCCCTCCATGAACCTACAATCCCCTGCCGAACTTCACCACAAGTGTGCTGGCTGGCACTTTTCCCCCATACTTCCCTTACCAGTCATAGGTAGCTACAGGTGCCCCTTAGTATTAGGTGGCCAAAAGTAACCCCAGAATTAAGTATCTAGTGCTGGAACCAACTGAAGTGAGATCTCATCAGTGGAATACCGAGAGCTAGGTGAGTAACCTCTCATTTACGCTCTGTTAGGGACTCTGCATAGGGAAGAAGGCACTAGGGGAGGAGAGTGAGCTGCCTTTCCATCATCAGGCGCCTGTAGGCACATCCTTACAGTGCCTTATGGTAAATCCAGCCCTGATGTCACCACCAGTGGTACATTTCAGAATGTATATCAGGGAGAGGAAAGATTTTACAATGGGCAACTAGTCATTCCTAACTAGTGCCTCTAAAACATTCCGATAACTGGTTTCACTATTCATGTTATTTCTGCTACTGTCTTTGTCAGGGGCGTGTCTGGGTAACATGGAGCCTATGGCAAACACTGAAATTGAGCCCCCTTCCCCCAGGTCAGCGCCCTTTTCCTTCTAAGAACTGCATCCCTTCTCGCATACATGTTATGGTTGCTTGTGTTTTTGGGTGCGGGATATTGCTGAAGTTACTTTTTTGGAAATATCTCTTCTTAAAGCGGATCCGAGATGAAAAACTAACTATAACAAAGTAACTTGTCTATATATCTTATCTAAAGTTTAGATAGTTTACACAGCAAATCTAGCTGCAGACAGCTTTAATAGAATATGGTTATTTCTTTCTGTGATACAATGACAGCAGCCATGTTGTTTGTAAACATTACACAGAGGCAGGCTTATCTGCATCTTGATCACTAAGCCTGTGAAAAAAACCTAATCCCCCTCCTCCCCCCTCCCCTCTGCCTCTGAAATCAATGGCTAGTAACACCTCCTCCTGCCCAGACTGAGCTCCCACAAGCCCTTGCTACTGCCAAGGCTCTCTGAAAACCTGTAGGAGTGGTTTATTTAGTTTATAGGGAATTAGAGTATTAAAACAAAAACAAACAACGTATTTGGCTTGAAGAATGCCCTATAAACAATAGGAAAGGAACACAATTATGCAATGAGTAAAAGTTCACCTCGGATCCACTTTAATCCCTCTTTGTCCTCTTTTCTAACACTAAGCTATGCGCCCTGCATACATACGTTAAGTAGCCATGTTCCCCAGATAACAGAATAAAATCGATCTGTGGTCTGAGAGATGAGGAAGGCACTGGAGTAGGCATGGGGGCACAGCACAGGGGCAGTCATGGCGCCCATGGTGCTGTGGCGCCCATGGCATGATTCATGCCTGTACCCCTCTGGATACGCCTCTGGTGTTTGTGTATAATTTCATGGTGTAGACACGGGCATGGTACATTGTGGAATGTACCACTGGGGTTTGCAAGGAGGCGGTGTCATCCTGGGACTAAGCCTGAGAAAGATCTTTCAGATCCAACATTACTGTTATTTCCTCTACACATCCTAAAGTTTGTGTGGAAAGACTATTTTACACCTCCATTCTTATGAGTGTCCAGGTAAACCACCTCTGGAGATAATAGTTTTATTCCCTAAAAATCAGAAACCCAGGAACAGAGCCGGGACAAGGTCCTCCAGCACCCAAGGCACCAAAGTGCGCCCCTTCATCCCTCCCACCCCAGCCGTCACACAATGATTGCTATCTATTAGACTAAGATGCACCCCTGGGGCCCCACCCCCCCCCCCCTCCCCCAACACCTCAATCTCTAGTTATCTGGCTGCAGTCACTGCTATGTATCCCCTTTTTTATTTCTTTCTGCTTCAAATACAATATGGGAATGATAGCTGAGTGAGTTGTGCGCTCCCTCCTACACTGCACCCTGAGGCTGGAGCCTCTCTCGCCTCTGCCTGAACCCGGCCCTGCCCAGGAAAGTGACCAATGACCATCCAGGTTTTGACAGGACCGGGAAAACCGAGCAGGGATGGTACATTTCCTGCTGGCTTATGCGATGGTTGCAGGGATCTGCAACCCACTCTTGTAAATATAGCTGTATGTATGTACAACTTCCCAGGGGTGCTGCTAAGGTTTTTGTGAACCCAAGCGGCACATGATTTGCGGCCCTCCACAGTCAGAGGATTTTTCTCCTGTAGTTAGCCAAAGGTGCATGTCCCCCCTCCCAAATAGGTAGTCCTCCAATATAGGTAGGTAAGCAAAGCAGGGATGAACAGAAACTACGCCAGTGCGAATTTACGCATCGTAGTTCGTAGGTGAAGTTTCAAAACTACGCTTATGAATTTACGCGATCATGTGTATTGAGTAGTGAACTACGAATGCGTTACTTGCTTCTAATTTTCCGTGTGCGATTGTATGCTTACAAATTTACGCATTGGAAAGGGGATGTAAACATAGAAGAGTTCCCGGTATAAGCATTTAAAGAGGAATTAATGCGTAAAATTTTCTGCATACGGGCATAAGCATCCGCATACACTACCCTTCGCACTGCGCATAATTGCGTATTTTAACGCGTAGTCTACAAAATGCATACGAAACGAATATTTGATTTTGAAGCCGTAGTTTGGAAAAGCATAATTGCATAAAACTACGCATAGTTCCAGCGTAGCGAAGTTGGCTGACTACGACCATCCCTGAAGCAAAGGTGCAATCCCCAGTATAGGTAGCCACACCCAGTATAGGTAGCCAAAGATGTCTCCCAACCCCCTGCTTGCATATGATGAGGAAGCAGCGGCAGCCATACAAGTCACAGACAGGGTTGCCCCGGCAGCATGGGTATTAGGTAGGTTGTAGTTGAGGCCCCAAGCAGCCGATTGGTTTGCCTGGGCCCAGATGCACCCTGCAACGTCCCATTTATTAATGATACGAAGCCATTGGGCTCCTGGGCCCACATGCAATTCACTTTTTCTCCAAAGTTTTCTCCTAAGTGATAATTTTTCATCTTCTCTATAAAACAACTTTTCAGCATTTTGCAGTTGACACATTACCAAAAGTAATAGGAAAAGAACTACCAAAATTATTTTAAGTATTTTCTTGCTTGCTGGGAGTTTAAAAGGCATTTTATTAACAAGGTGTGAAAATGTCGAGAAAACTAAGGAGAAAAAATGAATTGCATATGGGCCCTGGTCTCTCTGTTTACCCAGGTTCAGAGTGGCATCTGACCCAACCAAACAGCATTCCGAAACAGCAGTCAAATGCTTTTCTGCTAGCAAAGCAGAAAAGGTTTTGGCCACTTCGGCAGTGTTTGGCAAACTCTTTGCTTTTTCACACCTGCAGGAGGACGTGGAAGTGCCACGGTTAGCCGATCCTAGGCGCTACATGTGCCGTCCAGGATCAAACCGAACTGCAGCCGACCCAAGTTGGGTCGGAGAGCTCAGAGAAGCTCTTTTGCATAGGCAACAACTGCAGCTTAACTCTTCCTGTTCTGGAAACAATATGAGTACAAGGTTACTACAAAGATCAACAAAAAACACTTCTAAATGGCCTTTAAAGTGTCTGTAATTTCAATTTCTCCACTAAAGATCAATGGAACCATGAGGAGGGGGGCCCCCAATCAGTGGCGTCAGGGATGGTCGTAGTCAGCCAACTTCGCTATGCTGGAACTACGTGTGGTTTTATGCAATTACGCTTCGCCAAACTACGGCTTCGAAATCAAATATTCGTTTCGTATGCATTTCATAGACTACGCGTTAAAATACGCAATTACACGCAGTGCGAAGCGTAGTGTATGCGGATGCTTATGCCCGTATGCAGAATATTTTACACATTATTTCCATCTTTAAATGCGTATACCGGTAACTCTTCTATGCGTATATTCCAATGCGTAAATTTGTAAGCATACAATCGTACGTGGAAAATTAGCCGCGAGTAATGCATTCGTAGTTCACTACGCAATACACTTGTTAACTACGCATAGTGGGTGTAAGCTACGCGTAGCGGTACTTTGCTACGCGTAAATTTGTAAGCGTAGTTTTGAAACTTCACCTACGAACTACGATGCGTAGATGCAAACTACGATGCGTAAATTCGCACTGGCGTAGTTTCTGCTCATCCCTGAGTGGCGTAGCGAGAGATCATGGGGCTATATAGCAAAACTTTCATTGGGGCCCTCAGATGTAGGCACTTTTAAGCAATGCCTACATTACATTAATTACCACCTGGGCCCTCTCTACTCCAGGGCCCCATAGCAGCTGTCAGGGGTGTAAGTAGAAATCACTGGGCCCCCCTGCAACAACAAAAAAATAACCCCCTCCCCCCGGGGCCGCTCAGGATTATTTTGGGGAGCAGGAGGGGTTGCAGCATGAGGGGAAAGCGTGGCTACACATCGGTGGGAAGGAGGGACAGTGCCCTCCCTCTCTCACCTCGGCTCTCCTCCTCAGCGTGCTGCCCTCATGCGATTATCAGTGGCAGTGGGCGGTGGCAGGAACACATACCTCCATCCTCTCTAAGTGCCTCATGCTACTTCCTGTTTAAACAGGAAATAGAGTCAGACACTTAGAGATCGGAACCTCCAGCGCATGGAACGCATGGAGGTATGTGTTCCTGCCACTGATAATTGCAAGAGGGGAGCGTGCTGAGGGGGAGAGCCGAGGTGAGGGGGGGCTGTCCCCCCTTCCCACCAATGTACGGCCACGCTTTCCCCTCATTCTGCTACCCCTCCTGCCCCACAAAACGACCCTGAGTGCCCCCCCCCCGCGGGTGCAGGGGCTGCAGTCCCTATTGGCAGCTGATGTGGCTGCTAATGCTATGCCCCTGCCCCAAATAATACTGGTGCAGGGCCCCGTGGTTTATCGTTATATAGTGAGATATTTCATCACAAAACCTATTGGCATGAAAAGGTGTTCCTTATCTCTCAAACGCAGGCAGCATGACCTATGCATTGACAAGAGGACTTTTTAATATAATATATTTGGCACTCGCGTTTGTAAAAAAGCCAATAAAGTGAAGGAGAGCAATAAAACACAGGCTGTAGACTCCTGAAAATCAAAAGTTCAATACGTCCAGAGCCAGAACGGAATCTTACAAACGCTGTAAATGAATTGGTCTCAGGTCTTTTTTTCTCTTTTGTTTTTTGTTATGAAGGTTCTAAGCCGGGGGGAAGAAGAAAACTGCGGCCCCTTGACAGCAAATAATTCAATAATTACTGTCTGCTACAACACATTTCTGTCTCTAGGAAAAAAAAGGGAAAAAAAAACTTTTCTGTCCTCAAATGACACACTGCACAACCTCAGAGCCAGAGCAACAAACGCGGGGACGTTTGCTTCTGAGACATTAATTATTTAACTTCAGGAGTGCAACGTATTTATCAGGTCGTCATATTAAACTCGGTACGGCGTTGTGAAAGTAGAGCCATCATCAGCACTTCCTGTAAAGCCATGATACACAATTTACTCCGCTAAGTCGGGTCCCTAAAGGACTCTTTAAGTGAAATTCCTGTTTCGTTGATAAAAAAGCAATTTTCTCGGTTCAGATCTGTTATATATTACAAGGGGTTTGACAAGCATTATTTAAAATTTCCTATCTTGGTTTAGGAGGGGCAGAGATGAAAACAGCCACTGCAGAGACTTGCTGACAGCGCCTTGGTGAGTCGGAGAGTGTTAAAGGGAACCTGAACCAAGTAACAATATTTAAAATAAACACATGATGTACCTGCAAATGAATATTACATACTTACCTCGCCGACAGTTACTCTCACAAGCTCACCTTTTTCTTTTAGCAGCGATTTCTTCCAGTTCTGACAAGATTTTGTCAAAACTGAAATACATTAGTTGTTGTCAGTTCTATATCAGTTGCTGTCAGTTTTATATCAGTTGCTGTCAGTTATAACTTAAAGCAGGGATGCTCATCCGGATCCGGGTACCCGGGTAAACCCGGGTAGCCGACCATTTTTCCGTTATCCAGTCGGATCCGGATTCCGGATACCTGGGCCAATATCCGGATAGCTCTATGCGGGTATCTGGCCGCATAATCTGGATACCCGCAGATATCCGACAGATATCCGGATCCGGGTACTGTAACAAGGGAAATTATGTCATTGAGCCAATCAGAGGGCTCCCAGCCAATCAGAGGGCTCCCAGCAGAAGCCCTAGCAACCAATCACAGAGGGGAACTCTGGCCAGCCCCACCTGACCTCATTGAGCCAATCAGAGGCCTCCCAGCCTAAGCCCTGGAACCCAATCACAGAAGGGAACCCTGGCCAGCCCCCCTGTGTAATAAGAGGGCTGGCATGATGAGACAGATCATCCTTGCTTGTGTGGCTGGCTGGCTGGTCACTGACAGACTTGCTCCAGTGCTGTTGGCTTAGCAAGTGCTGCCTGTATACAGTGATAAACCTAAAGCTTTGAGTGCTAAACACCTTCACTACACTATTGTTCTATTGTTTAGCTAGCTAGTGTAATTGTTTGATTTCATTCACTCAGTTATGTCCTGTCTGTGTCTGTGTGTACTGTGCAGGCCAGCAGGACAGTATAGGTTAGGGAATAGGATTACTGTGTTATTATTCTATAGTTAGTACTGCAGTTAGTTGTTAGAGAGTAGTACTGTGCTAGCTTACTACAGATTACTGCAGTGCTGCTGTGCTGAGCATTGTCAGTGTGACAGTTAGACAGATAGTGTGCACTGTCTGTCCTCTACTCTGTGGTCTGTCACTCCGTGCTGATTTGATTTAAAGTCCAACCGCGATTTCATTAAAGTAAAAGTACCCCACATCATCTGGTGACATCATCACGTATAAGTTGTACTATGTCTGCTGGCACCAGCAGCCGGGGGAGGGGCAGCAAAGGCAAGAGGACAGGGAGCAACATTACGGCCACCCTCAGAAGGTCGTCCATGTCAGTGTCGACCCCAGCGGGCAGCCTACCCTCAGTCAGCGAGCGTTTCGCTCCAGGCGCCACAATTGAACTCAGGAGCCGCAAGGAGTTTGAGGAGGATGTTCTGGGTTTTGAGGATGGGGGGTATGATGTTGATGATGGGATGAAGGACCGTGACTACCATCCACAGGATGGGGATGTCAGCTCTAACTCTGAGGAGGAGGATGCGTCGGTGGGTTTGGCACGGAGGATCAGCATTGCGGACAGTGGCCATAGAATGCGGGACCCACCACATCCTTCTGCCGCTACCACCAGCCGCACCACTCAACCCCCAACCGCGAAAGGGAGAAAAGCCGCAGCATCCCATTCAGGCCGCAGGGGAATCTTCACCTCCCCAATCTGGCGGTTTTTCACTCTGCCCTCATTGGACAGCAAGTTTGCCATATGCAATGTGTGCAAACTACAGATGAGCAGAGGTTGTGACCCCTACAAGTATGGCACCTCCAGCTTCATCACCCATCTGGCCAAAAAACATGTTGTTGAGCATGAGGAGTTCAAGAGGCTGAAGCAAGCTGGCGCTGGCTCCCACCGCCACGGTGCCACAGGCCACTGCTGCTGATACCACCACCTATATTCAACCCAAAACACAATTGCGGTGTCATTTTTTGGAGGTGTCTGGCCTGAAAACTGTCATGTCCCAGTTGTGCGATTGGACTTTGGACACAATGTGGGCTGCACGACCGCTGTCTGGAACCTAGTCCTGATGTTAATTGACAGTTTTGTTTTGTTTTTCATTTTATGTCCACCAAATAATAAATTAGTGTTCCCCTTTAAAAAAATATGATGCTACATGCATCATTTACCCTAAAAACCCTTTTTAAAGCTATTTAAAGGGCACTTCCGTTTTTTCCATCCGGATACCCAAATAGGTCGGGTACCCGCGGGTAATTTGGTCGGATATCCGAATTCCAATACCCTGTTATGGGGTAGTGGCCATTTTCAAAATGGAGGCCGGAGAACTCCATCCATCACAGTGGACAAACAGGATGCGGGAGAGAAGAAAGAGATGATGAGTAGACTACACAGGAGGTAAGTATGATGTGTGAATGTTTTTTTTTTACTTTTAATTTTCACTTCAGATTTGCTTTAAGGCTTACACACGCACTAGAGGAGTGTAACCCTTAACAGTCATTGCTCAATCATCAGTGCGACAAGAAGTGTTTGCTGTTCAATAGGAAGGGGAGGGGGAGGTTGGAGCAATGAGAGGACAAGGGGCAGTGTATAAATAAGGGTCGGGGTAAGTCACAATATGGTGCCCATTTGTCAGTGTCTACTAGAGACCCAGCAATGTCACATTGTTAAAGGGAACCTGAAGTGAGAATATATGGTGACCGCCATATTTATGTATTTTTAGACAATGCTAGTTGCCTCGCAGGCCTGCTGATTTCTTTGGCTACAATAGTGTCTGAATCACACCAGAAACAAGCACAAGGCTGATCGGGTCAGACATGGGTTAGAAAATCTGATCTGCATGCAATATGCACTTTTGATGTACTATAATGTCCACATTGGTGAAAAATACTATTTATTGGACACACAAAGATGATGCGTTTTAAAGCGGATCCAAGATGAAAAACTAACTATAAAAAGTAACTTGTCTACAGTATATATCTTATCTAAAGTTTACACAGCAAATCTAGCTGCAAACAGCTTTAATAGAAAATGATTATTTCTTCCTGGGATACAATGACAGCAGCCATGTTGTTTGTAAACATTACACAGAGGCAGGCTTATCTGTATCTTGACTCTTGAGCACTCAGCCTGTGAAAAAAAACCAATCCCCCCTCCTCCCTCCTCCCCTCTGCCTCTAAAAATCAATGGCTAGTAACACCTCCTCCTCCTCCTGCCCAGACTGAGCTCCCATGAGCCCTTGCTACTGCCAAGGCTCTCTGAAAACCTGCAGGCATGGTTTATTTAGTTTATAGGGAATTAGAGTATTAAAACAAAAACAAAAAAGTATTTGAGGAATGCCCTATAAACAATAGGAAAGGAACACAATTATGCAATGAGTAAAAGTTCACCTCGGATCCACTTTAAGGGCAATTCCTGCTTACTCAGCCTGCAGGTAGCAAAAAAACATCTGGGAGCGCTATGTCTAGAAACATTTATTGACCTAGCGCTTCCCTAGACATACTACATCTGACTGGCCAGCAGCATGGATGTGCAGAGCCTAATTATAGGCAAGTTAAACAACTTGCATATAAATTAGATGCAACACAAAGGACTATGTTGGCTTTCAAAAACAGTTTGCGCACAGGGTGTTCCTGTACTAGACTCTTCCACCACGTTGAGGGATCCTTACTCATGGAAGAGACCCTAACCACTAATTAACAAAAAGCATAGTGTGAACCTGGGGGCAGCTGGCCATAAAATAGTTTACACATTCTCTTTAGGAACAGGGAAACATTGGCAGTGCTCCTAATCAGGCTGCACCTGAAATGACTACCAACAGAAGTGTGCAGAGCCCCCTAGAGGCTTAATACATACTTTGAATTCACAACAGATGCAAACTAAGCAGATGTAGTATGTCTAGGGAAGCTTTGCCCATACTGTATGCCCCCCACCCCACAAACCCTTGTGTTTATTGTTACACCCCTGCTTGTTGACAACAGAAATGCATTATTTTACAGGTGGAACCTGAAAAATTATAATAATGTGAAAAAGTATATTTATTTCAATCATTAAACTTAAAAAAGTGCAACTAATATATGAAATAGACTCATTACATGCAAAGCTGGATATTTCAAGCCTTTATTTGTTATAATTCTGATGATTATGGCTTACAGCTTAAAAGAACCCCAAAATCAAAGTCTCAGACTATTAGAATAATGTGAAAAATAAAAATGTTCAATATTCTAGGCTCACAGTGTCAGACTCTAATTCGCTAATTAATCCAAACTAACTGCAAAGGGTTTCCATTCCATATATTAGTTTCACCTTTTAAAGCGGAAGTGTAGATACGTTTCAAACACACTGTTTCACTTACCTGGGGCTTCTGTAAGCCCCTAGCAGCCGTCAGGTCCTCCACAAACCTCCGTTCTCCCGCCGCTGTCCGCGCTGTTCCGTTCCTCGACTTGTAAGTCGAGACCAGCGCAGCCCTGCCAAGCATATCTTTTCTTCGCGTTACCCTCTGGAATAGCGTTATTGCAGAGGGGAATGCGAAGAAAGGATACGCGTGGCCAGAGCTGGGCAGAAGCAGTGTCCAGGCAGCAACACAGAAAGTAGCTGGCGGCGAGAGAACGGAGGCTTGTGGAGGACCAGCGCGGGACAGAACGGCTGCTGGGGGCTTTCAGAAGCCCCAGGTAAGTGAAACAGTGTGTTTGAAATATATCTACAGTTCCGCTTTAAGTTCATTTACTGAATAACCTTAACCTCCTCCCTTGGTATAAAGTTAACTTGAAATCTCTCAATATGCTCTTCTCTGGCAGTAAACTGAAAACATTTGCAGATTTACAAAGGGAATATAACCTTCCCCACTCACAACTGTTTACATACCACAGAATATTTTATCTAATTAAATCTAGAAAAGTAAGGGCTCCTCAATTACCAAGCCAGCTCCTAACTTCACTAAATAATAAAGAGGCCCAGAAAGGGGGAATCTCCACTTGGAGGCCATCAACGCCCAGGATTCCTCACCTCTACAAAAATATGCACTAGTTTGGTCCAATGATTTGCAAACGCCTATTTCAGCACGATTTAATAATTTCCTCAGGCAAGGTATTAAAATTCTCTAAAAACAACTCTCACTGGGAAACTTCCCGTAAAATAGTTTTTAGATGGTACTTAACACCAAGAAGAGTGGCATCGTTCCAACCCGATAGCTCCCCCCTTTGCTGGCACTGCTCATCTAATACAGGAACGCTTCTGCACATGCTCTGGGATTGCCCCATCATAAATAAGTTTAGGCTCCAAGTAGAGTCCCTGATTAAAAAATTCTTCTATAGCTCCTTTAAGATTTCACCCAAGCTGGCACTACTACTGATTGACCTCCATCTCCTACCCAAACCCATACAACCGCAAATAGCCCATGTTTTACTATCAGCTATATCCTTAATAGTGACAAATTGGAAATCAGCAAACCAAATCAACATAACCCAAGTGTTATCTGTGGTTAATAGAAACATCTCGATGGAATACAAAATAAGAAGCAGGACATTAGGAGACCACAATAAATTTGTTCTTCCAAAAAACTGGCTGAGTTACGCTAGCCAATTACCACTTTAACTTGGTGAACTGATACCCTTATACCAGGCATGGGCAAACCCACAATGCATTTACCTTTATGAGTCATGACTGTGGCTGTCAGACTCCAGCAATGCATTGTGGGACTTGTAGTTCCTCAACAGCTAAAGGGCCAAGTTTGCCCATGCCTGCCCTATACGTTTAGCTTTGTCGGTACCTTTTTTCCTCTCTTCTTTCTCTTTTTTTAATCAAATCCTACTTCTTGCTCTTTTCTCTACTAATGCTCTCCATTCCTCCTAGTATCTATTACCTCGGTTATATGTAGATGAATAGTCACCCTTATAGAACTGTTGCTATCACTCTAACAACAAAGTCTCAGTACTAATCAGTGTCGTAACCCTGATGGGCTACCTTATTTTCGATCCCAAAGTTGGTTGTTACCTGTCACAGGTTTAGCTAAAACAACTAATCCGGGCTCTTAGGTTTTGGAGCGATTTAAATATTATTCTCATTATTCTTTATCGTTCCTATTGTTTACTGTAATACATTTGTTATCTTACATATATTGTAGTCATATATAAGATTCATAGCTTTTCAACTGCAAGTTTATTTGAATTTTTGTAATTAACATCTGCTCAATAAAATCTTTTATGATGAAAAAAAAAAAGTTCATTTACTGAAATAAATGGACTTTTGCACGATATTCTAAATTTTCGAGTTTCACCTGTATCATTTTAGTTTTATTTCTCACTGAACCTGAGATTTAAAGTGCACCCAGGGCCGTTTTTAGGCATAGGCAAACCAGGTGCCTGGAGTGACAACTGTAGCAAATGAGGTGGTTTTGGCGCACGGCGCTCAGCCCTTGAGCGCCATAACTGGGTACCCTATAGCAGTAATGTTATACTGAACGGGGTGTATAAGGGTAATTCGGGCTTTCGACGGTCGCCGGACCTCAAATTACACCCCCCTCCGAGTTGCAAGGGCTCGGAGGGGAAATAGTATTTTACGCTGCCGGGGACTTATGCGGCAGTATGGCGAGCCATTATTTGGCTCACCCTGCACCTAGCTAACTGGTGGCATACATATACATACGCAACTGTAGAAGGGGGATGCACAGAGGTAGTCTTAGCGCACTGTACTTTATGGAATTCTTATAGCCAACTGCTAGTGCTATTCAGAAAGAGATGGATGGTAAATTTAGCAACCTAATGGGCACTGCTGTGTTGATTGTTGCAACTCTGATTTGATTTCTAGGACAAAATTCTAACTTGTAAAGACCTAGGCTGTACATTAACAGTATAATGTTTATAAAGTGGAAACACACACCTCAGAACCATTATTGGAAGGGTTTGTTATATGGGTTCAGTGAGTTTGGGCTAGTGAGGTGTATACGGCCTGGTAATAATTTGTGTATCCTTTATAAATGTATTGTGAGAAATAACATTATTTCAATGTAAACTATACATTTCTTATAGGTGCCCACAAAACGGATGTAGGTTATGATCTTTCTGTTTACAAAACTGGGATAGAGAGACAAAAAAGGTGCCTTATCTGGGGTGCCACAATGGCCAGAAACAGCCCTGAGTGTACCTCACATGAGAGAATATTGTATGCTACTATCTTGACCTCCTTAATTTAAAAAAAAACAACAACAAATAAAGGACTTTTCTTCATTGCAGTACTGACTCTGGGTAATATAGAGTCTACTGCAAACAATGAAATTGCGCCCACTCCCCCCACCCCCCCACCCCCCATTCAGATCCCCCTTTACCTCTAAAAACAGTTTTGTTCCTCGTGTAGATGTGATATGGTTGCTTGCGTTTTTGGCTCAGAATATTGCTTAAAACAGATCCGAGATGAAAAACTAACTGTAACAAGTAACTTGTCTATATATCTTATCTAAAGTTTAGTTTACACAGCAAATCTAGCTGCAAACAGCTTTAATAGAAAATGATTATTTCTTCCTGTGATACAATGACAGCAGCCATGTTGTTTGTAAACATTACACAGAGGCAGGCTTATCTGTATCTTGAGCACTCAGCCTGAGAAAAAAACCTAATCCCCCCTCCTCCCCTCTGCCTCTGAAATCAATGGCTAGTAACACCTCGGGCCTGATTCACAAAGCGGTGCTAACAGTTAGCACCGTGGTGAAAAGCCCTTTATCACGCCTAAACTCTGTTTAGGCATGATAAGTTTAGGTGTGATAAGTTTAGGTGTGATAAGTTTAGGCATGATAAGTTTAGGTGTGATAAGTTTTTAGGCGTGATAAGTTTAAGCACCAACTGGGTTAGCACCGCAGTGCACAGCTGATCAAAAGTTTTGCGCTAGCAAAGTCTGGTGCACTTTGCATAAAGTTTAATGGCGCTGCTTTGCGTGCGGGACTTTGCGTGCGTAATAAACTTATCTAAACTTATCGGGCTCGATTCACAAAGCGGTGCAAAGTGTTAGCACCATGGTGAAAAGGCCCTTATCACGCCTAAAGTCACTTTAGGCATGATAAGAAGAAACTCGCGCGAAGTTGCCGCGCGTACGCGCGTACGCGCGTACGCGCGTAAGTGCGCGCGCAACGCCCGCCGCTTCGCGCGAAGCTCCCATTAAGCTCTATGGGACTTTGCGCGCGCTCTTAAGCGCGTACGCGCGAACGCGCTTACGCGCGGTAACTTCGCGCGAAGAGCAGGAAAAATCGGTGATAACTCAGTGGTGAAAAGGTCATCACGCCTAAAGTCTTTTAGGCGTGATAACTGGGTTATCACCGCTTTGTGAATCGAGGCCATCATGCCTAAACTTAGCATGCCTAAACTTATCATGCCTAAACTGAGTTTAGGCATGATAAAAATGGTTATCACGCCTAAAGTCTTTAACTGGGTTATCACCGCTTTGTGAATCGAGCCCCTCCTCTTCCTCCTGCCCAGACTGAGCTCCCATGAGCCCTTGCTACTGCCAAGGCTCTCTGAAAACCTGTTGGCGTGGTTTATTTAGTTTATAGGGAATTAGAGTATTAAAACAAACACAAAAAAGTATTTGGCTTGAGGAATGCCCTATAAACAATAGGAAAGGAACACAATTATGCAATGAGTAAAAGTTCACCACGGATCCACTTTAAGTTACTTTTTTAGAAATATCTCTTCTTATTTCCTCTCTGTCCTCTTTTGTATCACTAAGCCAAGTGGGCTCTACATACATAAATTAACTAGCCATGTTTCCTAGATAACAGAATTAACCTGATCTGAGGCCTGAGTGACAGGGAGATACAGGGGCAGGCATGGGGGTACAGTACAGGGGCAGGCATGGCACCCATGGTGCTGTGGCACCCATGGCATGATCCATGCCTGCACCTCTCTATATACGCCTCTGCTTTCAGCTGGCATAGGTTCTGAAACACTCAGTGACTCTGGAGGCATTAGTGGTACGACGTTCGCCTTACAGCCAGTAAGTGAGTATGTTTTTATTTTCCTTTTTTAGATTGAGGTCAATATGGCAGCCTCCATAGCTCGCTAAATGAATGCCTACTTTAAGGTCAAACCACAGACATCCTAAAGTTACAATGCCTTTCTCCGCTACGTTTTTACCCGAAAGGTTTTTTTTATTGTACTTTAAAACCAGCAAATACTTATATGTGTATATAGCAACGCTGCATTTTAGTGTAGCAATTCTTCCCTGGAATGAAAAAAAAAAAGGGAGAGATGTTGTTTTGCATCAATTATTTACAAGATGTTTAGTTAAAATTTAATGTTACTAAATATGTGGTTTGGGTAGTAATGAGCAGGAACCCGAATGAACTCAGACGTATGCAGTGAAATGGGTTGAGGTCTCCAGGGGCGTACTCTCCTTTCTGCCTAGATTCCGCCACTGCCGCTGCTGCTCGCGCTCGGCCCTGCTTAGAGAAGCGGCAGAAAGCTCTCTCTGACAAGATTCATTACAGACCTCTGAACCTGACGTGTTTCCTTAATGTTCAACATTACTTTTATTTTTCCTCAGTCAGGCTGACATATGAATCTGGCTATTGAATAATTGAGAGCTCTTCCCTTCGTAGACTTCATATTTATTTTTTCATAGAGGAAACTTAATCACAATAGAGCGCACCGGCGGTGAGGCGAGCGGCCTCTCGTAGGGGCGGCGCGGGTCCACCGGGAGCAAAATCTCAACGAGAGGAAGACGATCAAAACCATTTTGTACAATAATTTCGGTAAAATACATTTCTCCTTTCGTCAGATTAAATAGTTCCTATATTTACATCAATGCCAACACAAGCCATCCTAAAACTGAATAATGGCTTGTTTTTATAGTCAGCAACCAAGAATACAGCAAAGTCCCCATTATCCGGAACTCAACCGCAAGTCTCAACTAACTGGCATGCCTGAGGAGGATAACGGAGACAGAGCTTTCGGGGGTTGCGACGCATTGCAGGACATAAAGAAAAAGTGGGTGGGGCCAAGATGTGCTGTGGGTGGAGCCAAATACTAGCAAAATGCAGGTAGTTCCTGGTTAACATATGAGATAGCGTACAGGTGGTGCCATCAGATTAGGTAGCGAGCTATAGGTGCTGGAGTATAGGTAGTCAGGTACAGGTGCTGCAGTATATGTAGCCACATGTGGTGGCCTCAGTATAGGCAGCAAGCCATAGGTGCCGTAGTATAGGCAGCCATAGGTGCCGTAGTATAGGCAGCAAGCCATAGGTGCCGTAGTATAGGCAGCAAGCCATAGGTGCCGTAGTATAGGCAGCGAGCCATAGGTGCCGTAGTATAGGTAGCCAGCCATAGGTACCGTAGTATAGGTAGCCAGCCATAGGTACCGTAGTACAGCAGAGGATCAGTGGGACAGCCAAGCAACCGGTATTGCTTAACTACCTAATGACCACGTTACACCGATGGGTGTGACTGCGGTGGCAGCCCCAGGACCCCCTAACAGTGATTGGCATCAAGTCTTGGAGCTGCAGTTTAGCAGGGAATGCGCGCGCTCATGCGTGCGTTCCCATGAGCTCAGCTCCATGATCAGCATGCTCGCCGCGATTGCGGCTAGCAAACTGTTTAGAGCTGAAAGGGGAAACAATTCCCCTTTGTTTACATTTGTTTACATTTATACAGCACTGCAATCTCCTGCAATGCTGTACGAGGGACACTGGGCTGTCTCTCAAAACAGTGCAAACCACCATCCTATGGCGATTTAGGACGGCACAGGGGGAATGGAGTGAGAGGGAGGAAGGAGGGAGGGAAAAGCCTCCCTTCTTTCAATTAACACACATAAATAAAAGATTGCAGCAGCGAGCAGAGACCTCCGGCAGAGTGTACTATTAAGGACATTAAAAGGAGGTGAAATTCATTTGTGTGCTGATTTGTAGGGCTGTGCAGCACGCTAACACAGCTGCACAGCCCTATGTTATGAAAATGGCCTGGTCACTAGGGGGAGTGATTAAAAGGAAAAAATATGGCAGCCTACATATCTCTTTCACTTCAGCTATCCATTAAGTTATATTCAATAAAGTTCCTCTTTAAATGACGCTTACAACCATGGGGACAACAACTATTGGGCATTTAGCCTCAAACACAAGCTCGATTATAATCATATGTCACTTATGGGGCTTGATTCACTAAACCGTGATAACTCATATCGCGGCCGTGCTAGCGTTTTCTGCGCGCGATTGTTAATTTTTGCGCGCAATCAAAATTTATGATTGCGCATAAAAAAGTGTGATTGCGTATAAAAATTCACGATTGCGCAAAAAATTTGCGATTGTGCGCAGAAAACACGAAAATGTTAGCGCGGCCGTGTTATGTGTTGCTTTAGCGTGTTATTTATTTATTATTTATTTATTTATTGTATTTATAAAGCGCCAATATATTACGCAGCGCTAGACATTAATTTAGGTTACAGACAATATTTAGGGGTGACATACAGCAAAATGACAATACCTGAATACAAGAAAGACCAGATCACACAGCACAGTATGAGTACAAGGTAATGCTTAGTTAGTCACGGGATGGGAGCATGGAGATTAGGCAAGTTAGGTTCACTCAGATGCATAGCATGGGTTCACAGTAATGGAAGTGCATGATAAGGTAGGACACAAAAGGAGGAGGACCCTGCCCAAAGGCTTACAATCTAGAGGGAGAGGTAAGGACACGAACGGTAGGGGAGCAGAGTTCAGCTGTGGGTTTAGAGCACTTGTGAGGGGTGGTAGGCCAGAGTGAAAAGGTGAGTTTTGAGGGCGATGTTGAAGCAGGGGGCTACCCTAATGGGTGGAGGTAGGGAGTTCCATAGTGTTGGAGCAGCTCTTGAGAAGTCCTGGAGGCGTGCATGGGACTGGGTGATGCGGGGGGTGGTTAGGCGAAGTTCATTGGAAGAGCGGAGTGAGCGGCTAGGTGTGTACCTCTGAGTAAGATCGGAAATGTAGGTTGGACAGGTTTTGTGGACAGATTTGTAGGTCAGACACAGTATCTTGAATCTGATTCTGGACTGGATAGGAAGCCAGTGGAGGGATTCTAGGAGGGGATCTGCCGTGGTGGAGCGATGGGAGCAGTGGATAATTCTGGCTGCCGCATTCATGATGGACTGCAGTGGGGCTGTTCGGGTCATAGGGAGACCAGACAGCAGGGCATTGCAGTAGTCAAGGCAGGAAATTATGAGGCCATGGATGAGGAGTTTGGTGGTGGCAGAGGTCAGGAAAGGGCGAATCTTACAGATGTTACGAAGGTGGAAGTTGCAGGACTTTGTGAGGTTTTGGATGTGGGGAGTGAAGGAGAGTGCGGAGTCCAGGGTGACACCCAGACAGCGGGCTGGAAAAGTAGGGCGAATGGTAGTGTGGTTAACAGTGACATGCACATCTGGGAGGTTCGTGGATGGCCTGGGTGGGAAGATCATAAATTCCGTTTTGTCTAGATTTAGTTTCAGTGTTATGGGTTGCTTTAGCATAACAATGGCATAAAGAAAGTATATATACAATTACAAGCTCCTAACATGTATGCATACACAGCTTTAAGTCACTTTGAGCCCCGTGCCAACCTTTCTCCTGGTCACCTTCACCCTGTGATTCACACTAATCAATTTTACATTGAACTACTTTAACACCCTTCCACAAGTTCTAGTAACAGTGTAAAGTGTCATGCTTTTAAAGAGACTCTGAAGCGAGATTAAAACTCGCTTTTTACCTTATATTCAGCAGGGGCATGTCTGCCCCTGCTAAAACGCTGCTATCCCTCGGCAGAACAAGGGGTCTTTTCCCCCCAAATCCCCCCCTGCAAAATGCACGACCAACATGGTCATAGATTTTGCTGCTCATGGAGGCAGAGCTTTCTGCTGTAGCTCTGCCTCCATGCGCGTCTATCAGCCAGCGGATCTCCACCTCTCCCCCGCCCCTCTCAGTGAAGGAAGACTGAGAGGGGCGGGGGAGAGGCGGCGATCAGCGCTGATAGACGTGCTGCGGCCATTAGCCCTGCCTCAACAGGAAACGCTCCCCGGACACCACAGAGGGGATTTGGGGGGTAAAGACCCCTCGTTCTGCTGCGGGATGGCGGCGTTTTGGCAGGGGCAAACATGCCCCTGCTGAATATAAGGTGAAAAGTGAGTTTTAAACTCGCTTCAGATTGTCTTTAAACAAATTACAAACAGAGTTGCATAAAGATGTAAAAACCCCCTTTTCTCTACTTGGTCTCCCTTTATAGGCGAAGCAGGGCTTTTTAGCGGCCGCTTTGCACCACGTAGCGCTGAAGCTTGGCATGGCTATGGCAGTAATGCTATAGTCCCCGCCCCGCACATGGGTACCATTCGTGAATCTGACGGTTGCCGGACCCCAAATTACTTCTCCTTCCCAATTGTGACGAATGAAATGGTCATGGGCATAACAATCACCCCTGTATCCTCTGCCATCGCAGGGGGGGCCCAAAGGCTTTGGAGGCCCCTCCTCCTCCCTCTCCCCTACAACAAGTGCAGCCAATTAGCAAAAAAAAAATCATCCTATTCGCTCACAAAAACCGTGTGCAGGAGCAATGGTGGCCCCATGCTATCATTTTTGCAGGGGGGCCCGATTAAGTCTAGTTACGCCCCTGGAAGGGGCAAAACACCCCCCTCCCCAATTTGTGCGGCAGCAGGGTGAGCTATCATTCAGCTCACCCTGCGCCAAAAAGCCATGTATACTATAGGACAATGGAAGTGCATAGATCAGGGTTTAGGAACCTTTTTGGCTGAGAGAGCCATAAACACCACATATTTTTAATTGTATTTCCGTGAGAGCCATACAATATGTTTTAAACGGGGACAGTGCGCATGTGCAGCAGAGGACTCACGTCCCTGTTGCCATGGTGATGTGTATACAGTTGATCTGCCAGGCAGCGAAAGTATCAGACACGTCTTCAGCTTCTCTTGGGTTTCAGCAACATCAGCAATTTCCCCGAGAGCCAGACAGGAGAAATACCGACTAACAGCTTGTACAATTAACTAGTTGACTGGGGGGTTGTTTCACTTTGTAGGACGAGATCCCCACACTCTGGCCCAATAGACTGCCTGGTAAGTGACAGGCAGCCTATTGGGCCAATCAAAGTGTGGGGATCTCATCCTACAAAGTCACTGGATCTGACAGGGTCCAGAGTGGGACAATTGGAGCGGCCGTTCGTTTTGGGGGTAGTGTGTGAGTAAGTTAGTGGTGCATGCTACAGAAGTAGCGTGCCTACTTTGAAAACTTTACTTGATCTGCCACACTAAGCTGTGCTGCTTGAGCAGTGTAGTTTCGTGAATCAACCCCTGCTGATTTGTCTGCGAGCCAGATGTAGCAATCAAAAGAGCTACATCTCTGGCTCCCGAGCCATAGATTCCCTACCCCTGACATAAACACTCAAACCACAGTGTAAATGTTCAGTAGAGATGGCCCGAATGGTTCGCCCGCAAACTTATTCCGCGCAAACTTCGGGGGTTCGCGTTCGCGGTAAAGCCGCGAACTTTATGGCGGTTCGACCCACCCCCTATCATTAAGGTTAACTTTGACTCTATACATCACAGTCATCAGCAGGCACAGGGTAGCCAATCAGGCTGCACTCCCTCCTGGAGCCCCCCCTTATAAAAAGCAGGCAGCATCAGCCATTTCACTCACTCATGTGGCTGCAGTAATTAAAGAAGGGAGAGGTGCTGCAGAGACATTAGGGAAAGCTTAGTTAGGCTACAGTTAGGCTTGTTAGGTTGCTCTTTCTTGCTGATACTTATTGCTAAAAAGCACTCCTCATCCTCAACAGCTCTTTTGAGAGCTAATGTTGTTCTTGTGATCTTTTTTGTGTGTGTGTGTGTGTCCCACAGACACTTGTGTTGCATATACAGCGCTGTCAGTCCTTGTAATTCCTACTTTGCCACTGCCAGGCTCAGCACATTCAGTGACTACATGTGTGTGTGATAGCTGTACATTTGTAATACCCATCACTGCATTTACCTACCTGTTGTTCACAGTGCATACACCTACCTACGTGAGCGCACACACTGTCACTGTGCCTCTTCGTTACCTGTGTGTGTGTGACAGGTGCACATTTGTAATACCCATCACTGCATATACCTACCTGTTGTTCAGTGCACCAGTGCACCCACCTACCCACGTGAGCGCATGCAGTGTCACTGTGCCTGTCCGGTACCTGTGTGTGTGTGTGTGACAGGTGCACATTTGTAAAACCCATCACTGCATATACCTACCTGTTGTTCAGTGCACCCACCTACCTACGTGCGCGCACGCAGTGTCACTGCACCTGTTCACGATACCTATGTGTGTGACAGCTGCAGATTTGTAATACCAGTCATTGCATAATTGTTCACAGTACCTTTGTGACTGCACGATGTGTAACATACCACTCCGTGCATACCTGTTACTTGCACCTGTGTGACAGCTGCACATTGTATTGTAATACCAGTCACTGCATACCTTTCACTGCACCTGTGTGACTGCACATTGTATTAATCAAGTCAGTGCATACCTTTCACTTCATCCCCCCCCACCCCCCGATATGGACAAAACAAGTAGAGGCAGAGGCAGGGACAGACCCAGAGGCAGGCCATCCGGCAGGTCTGTTCGAGGTCGTGATTTAGTGCGGCCATGGACCAAAGTAGTGCTCTGAAGAAGGCACGTCCCATCAACTCCCAAGATTGTCAGGACGTGGTTGACTATTTAACACAGAACACCTCATCTTCCACAGCCAACAATGCTACTACAAGCACCACGTTCAATGCATTTGACACTTCGCAGTAATTATTTGGTGGGGAATTAATTGATGCACAGCCATTATTGTTACAACAAGATGAAGGCGCTAAGCAAGTTACACCACCTCATATGTCTGAGTTAGGCGACACTATGGACGTAACGTGTGAGGAGGAGGATGATGAAGTACCTGCTGTTGGTGCAGTGTTTGAGATGTCTGAGGCAAGCGAAGCTGGGGAGGATGATGATGATGATGAGTATGATGATACAGATGCCACGTGGGTTCCTAAGAGACATGATGACCAAGGGGACAGTTCAGAGGGGGAGTCAGAGAGGAGTAGGAAGAGACGAGTTGCTGAAAGAAGCAGGGGGAGCTCGAACATCAGAAACAGCTGGTGGCAGTGTCCGGCACCATGTATCGATTCGCCACCTATGGACAGCCAGCCAACATGCCCTTCAACGTCAGCTGCTGAGGCCACCATAGTGCCCACACCCCAGGGGGGCTCAGTGGTTTGGAAATTTTTAGTGTGTCTGCTGTAGATCAGAGCAATGCCATGTGTTCTCTCTGCCTTCAAAAATTGAGCCGTGAAAAGGCCAAAACCCATGTAGGGACAACTGCCTTATAAAGGCACATGCAGAAAAAGCACAAGCTGCAATGGGAAGACCACCTGAGGAAAAGCAGCACACAAAAGAAAAGCCACCCTCCTTCTCCTCTTCCTCCTTCAGGTGCATCATCTTCAGCCGCTTTCTCCCTTGCACCTTCACAATCACAGCCACCCTCCTCCACTCCGCCTCTCACCTTGAGCGGTTCCTGCTCCTCTGTCCACAACTGCAGCCAGGTGTCCATGAGGGAAATCTTTGAGTGGAAGAAGCCAATGTCTGCCAGTCACCCGCTTGCCCGGCATCTGACAGCTGGCTTGGTGGAACTGTTAGCTCGCCAGCTGTTACCATACCAGCTGGTGGACTCTGAGGCCTTCCAAAAATTTGTGGCCATTGGGACACCGCAGTGGAAGATACCAGGCCGCAATTATTTATCCAAAAAGGCAATACCCAAACTGTACCATGAAGTTGAGAGGCAAGTGGTGTCATCTCTGGCACACATCGTTGGGTCAAGGGTCCATCTGACAATGGATGCCTCGTCTGCCAAGCACGGACAGGGCAGGTACATTACTTACACAGCCCATTGGGTCAACCTGGTGACCGCTGACAAGCAGGGAGTACGTGGCTGTGCAGCGGACCTAGTGACACCTCCACGGCTTGCAGGCAGGCCTGCAGCCACCTCCTCTCCTCCTGCTACAGCCTCTTTGCAGTCGTCGTCCTCCTCCTCCTTGGCTGAGTGGCAGTTCACTTCTACTGGTGCTGCGATCTCCTCTCCATCTATACAGCCCCAGCTCCCCAGGGCCTATGCTGCATGCAAGGTACAACTGTGTCACGCCATCTTAGACATGTCTTGCCTCAAAGTGGAGACTCACACTGGAGCAGCTCTCCTGGCTGCACTTAAAGTGAACCTTAAGTCAAAAATAAAAAATGAGTTTTACTCAACTGGGGCTTCCCTCAGTCCCCTGCAGCTGATCGGTGCCCACATAGAGTCGCTCTGATGCTCCTGGACCCCGCGGCTACTTCCGGTTTCGCCATCACCGGCCATCAGGCTGGGAACGCGAGTGATTATTCGCGTTCCCAGCCACAATAACACCCCCTATACTGCTATTGTGGCAAGGAAGGATGCAATAGCAGTATAGGGGGAGCTATTGTAGCTGGGAACGTGAAGAATCACTCGCGTTCCCAGCCTGACGGCCGATGACAGCGAGACCGGAAGTTGCCGCCGGCGGGTCCAGAGCGACTCTACATGGGCACCGATCAGCTGCAGGGGCTTGACACATGTACCCTGTTGACACATGTACCCTGCATGGCACATGTACTGAATCTCATAATTCAGAGATTTGTGTCTAAGTACCCAGGCTTACAGGATGTCCTGAAGCAGTCCAGGAAGGTGTGTGGGCATTTCAGGCGGTCTTACACGGCTTTGCCAATATTCAGCGGAAAAACAACTTGCCGGTGAGACGCTTGATTTGCGATAGCCCGACTCGCTAGAATTCGAACATCCTGATGTTCGACCACCTACTACAACAGGAGAAAGCCATCAAACAGTATCTCTACAACTGCAGTCAAAGGAAACAGTCTGGGGAGATGGGGATGTTCTGGCCGAAGTACTGGACACTCATGAGAAATGCCTGCAGGCTCATTCGGCCGTTTGAGGAGGTGACAAACCTGGTGAGTCGCAGTGAAGGCGTCATCAGTGATTTGATCCCATATGCTTTCTTCCTGGAGCATGCCGTGCGTAGAGTAATGGCTCAAGCTGTGGAGGAGCATGAACAGGAACAGGAACAGGAACAGGAGGAAGAGTTGTGGGATCAATTCTCATCAGAACCAAATGTTTCCTCAACACCTGCAGCAGCATAGAGGGGAGAGGAGAAGGAGGAAGAGTCGTGTGGGGAAGAGGAGTCAGATGATGATGAGGAAGATGTTGTTTTGGAGGAGGAGGAGGAGGCGGAAGAACAACCGCAGCAGGTGTCGCAGGGGACTTGTGCTGCTCAACTTTACCATGGTATTGTTCGTGGCTGGGGGAGGAGGAGAACTTAGCTGACATCACTAAGGAAAAGCAAGAGGAGATGAATAGTACGTCTGCATCCAACTTTGTGCAGATGGCGTCTTTCATGGTGTCCAGCCTGTTGAGGGACCCCCGTATAAAAAAAACTCAAGGGGAATGAGCTGTACTGGGTGGCCACGCTACTAGACCCTCGGTATAGGCACAAAGTGGCGGAGATGTTTCCAAATCACCAGAAGGCAGAAAGGATGCAGCACATGCAGAACAAGCTGGCAACTATGCTTTATAATGCATTTAAGGGTGATGTCACAGCACAACAGAATAAAGGTACCACTGCCAGTAATCCTCCCATGTCCACGCAGGCAAGGACAGGACACTCCAGCGATCTCATTGTGATGTCGGACATGCAGACATTTTTTAGTCCAACGCCTCGCCTTAGCCTTCCTGATCCACCCTCCACCAATGCCTGGACCAGCGGGTAGCTGACTACCTGGCCTTAAGTATGGATGTAGACACTGTGAGCAGCGATGAACCCTTGGACTACTGGGTGCGCAGGCTTGACCTGTGGCCAGAGCTGTCACAATTTGCCATCCAACTTCTGGCTTGCCCTGCCTCAAGCGTCCTGTCAGAAAGGACCTTCAGCGCACCTGGAGGCATTGTCATTGAGAAGAGGTTGCCTAAGTCAAAAAAGTATTCAGTAACTCACCTTTATTAAAATGAATGAGGCATGGATCCTGGAAGGCTACTACCCACCTGAAGACTAAGTCAGTCCCGGCACACAGCATCTCTGCCTGCATGCCGTGTGACTGCTTGCCCCATGACTAAGTCGGTCCCCACACAGCATCTCTGCCCGCAGGCCGCTTGACTGCCTTCTCCACCACCACCAACAGGGTCCAGGACTCCTGGCGGATTCCTGAATTTTTAAGGCAGCTGCTAGCAGCGGCCGCTATAATAATTTTTCTGGTGCGTTTGCATGCCTGCCTAATTTTTCTGGCTGCACTGCATCTACAACAACAAAACAAAATGCATGTACATGTGTCAATTCCCCTTCGTGATTGTTACCTTGCTGCAGTGAAGGGGCTTGTATATCAATGAAGCAATGACCGCCGGCTATATGAGTGTCTCGGGGGGGCACACCCAAGATAATAAGGTCGTTGCTTCTTTGTGGACAGACCAAGTTCGATCAGCTGGACATTCACTGTTGTTCTGTCATTGAGCTACCTCAGCCCGGCGACAATATGGGCTTGAAAACCGCCATAGCCTGCATCTCACCACGGTGCGCTCCAGTCCAGCATGGCCATCACTACACAAACAGCTGTGTGCGGTGCGTTACACAGTGAGTTTGGTGTGTCAGTGTAAAGCAGTATACTAATTACACTACCTGATTGATGTATACACATGTAAGATGTTTTAAAGCACTTTAGGCCTCCAATTTCGCATGCAATGTGATTTCTGCCCTTAAAACGCTGCTTTGCGTCAAATCCAGATTTTCCCCTGGGACTTTTGGCGTGTATCCCACTTCCCCATGCAAAAACTCAGATGTTAGACCCCTTGAAACATCTTTTCCATCACTTTTGTGGCCAGCATAAATGTTTCTAGTTTTCAAAGTTTGCATCCCCATTGAAGTCTATTGCGGTTCGCAAAAGTTCGCGCAAACCAAACTTTTGCGGAGGTTTGCGTTCGTGGTTCGCAAACCTAAAATTGGAGGTTCGAGCCATCTCTAAAGCTCAGGTGCAGGACTGAGTTAACCAAAGCTCATAGAAAATGAAAAAGTCTGCAGATACTCAGGTGAGCTCTAAAACCCGGCATTTCTCTGAAAGGGTAATAGGATCAATGAGGGTTACAATCTGCCCTTATGCTAGGTACACAATTTACTGGCAGATTTACCTGCCAGATCGATTGTTTTCAACATATCTGACCTGAATTTCGATCGATTTTTCAATTTTCCGATCTTTTTTTAATTGTTTTTCGATCTTTTTTTGATCGATTTTCATAGAACTGAACAAGAAAAACGACCGAAAACACAATTAAAAAAACGATCAAAAAATCCACTGGTATTCAGATCGGACATGTTGGAAATAATTGATCAGGCAGGTAAATCTGCCAGAAAATTGTAGTGTTGTAACTCCAAATGTGAAGCAATAAAGGGATAAAAAGACACCTCCTGCTGACAGTCATTGGTCCTTAAAGAGACACTGAAGCGAAAAAAAATATATGATATAATGAATTGGTTGTGTACTATGAATAATAACTAGAAAATTAGCAGCAAAGAAAATATTCTCATACTTTTATTTTCAGGTATATAGTGTTTTTTCTAACATTGCATCATTCTCTAATATGTGCAGATTACACAACACTCTGCATTCACAATGATTCTTTCAGAGCAGTCTGTGAACTAATGACCTCTCCTCTGGCAGAGAAAAAGAAAACAGTTGAGATAATAAAAGTCAGAAGACAGCCCTCTCCACGACTTTGAAAGTCATAGAGATTAATGGCTTTTTTGCATAGAGATAACAACTGGAGTTTCTTAACTCTTCCTGTACTGGAAACAATTAGACTGATGTATCTGATCTTAATGTTTTATTTCTTAGCTGTACTACACATACAAATCATAATATCATAATTTTTTTTTTCGCTTCAGTGTCTCTTTAAAGAGGACAGAAATTAGCACTGCACACACAGAAGGTGATGCTAGGTACACACGATGAGATTTTTCAGACAATTTACTTATCGATTTTCCGATCGATTTTCTTATCTTTTCTTATACTGTAAATTTCCATTCACTTCTATGAGAAATCGATCATAAAAAAAATTGAAAATAAGATCGGATATGACGAAAAATATCTATCGAACCATCTATCTGCCAAAAAATCTTATGGTGTGTACCTAGCATTACAAAATTGTATTAGAAAGTATACTGCATAACAAAATCAAATCTGTGCAAATAAATGCAACTCTTAATAACATAAACATGTAGGAAGTCCAGAAGGGAACCCTCAAAGAGCTAAAATGTCCCAGAAGGGTACATAGTTACATACCGTAGTTAAGAAAGATACATCTAGAACTCAGAAATTGAGCTTTTGGATCTAGTTGATTGTGCTAATCGAAAATACAAAAACACATTAACCTCTTGCCGACCGCGTCACGCCGAAGGGCGTGGCAGCGGCGGCAGCCCCAGTGCCCGCCTAACGCCGATTGGCGTAAAGTCCTGGGGCTCTGTTTTGCACGAGAACGTGCACAGGATGCGTACGCATCTCCTGCTTGGGGGGCGGAGCTCCGCCCCGCCTTCAGTCTCCGAGCGGGAGGCTGTTAGACGGCGTGATCGCCGTCTATTTACACTGTGCAGCGCTGCGATCAGCAGCAGCAGGGTTGCTCGTAAACTACGCCAGCGCGAATCTACGCATTGTTGTACGCAACTACGCATTGTAGTTCGTAGGCGAAGTTTAAGAACTACACGTACGCATTTCCGCGTAGTCGTAGTCCCGCTATGCGAAGCTTCGCCCGCTACGCGTAGTTGACGTATGTATTGCGAAGTCAACTACGCGTGCGGTAACTGCATCTATATGGATCATTGCGCATGCGCAGAAATTTTATTGCCCTTTATACGCATACAATTCCGCATTGGATGGTGCAATGTATGCTTATATTAGTTTATATATGCGCATAGTTAGCAGATTATTGTGGAAATTTTTCCGCATAAGGGCATAAGCGGTCGCATCAACTAGGCTACGCACTACGTGAAGCTTGCGTATTTTAATGCGTAGTCTACGGTATGCTAACGTAGCGAAGTTGCTGATTTCGGAGCCGTAGATTGCGAAGCGTATTTGCGTAAAAATACGCGTAGTTCCAGCGTAGCGACGTTGGCTGACTACGACCATCCCTGAGCAGCAGCGCTGCACTGGGGACAGCCGTGTGACACGGCTGTCCCCCTGGGGGACAAGAGAGCGATCTGCTCTCTTGTCCCCCAGGGGGACAAGAGAGAGCGATCGGCTCTCATAGGCAGAAGCCTATGTCAGCCGATCGCCGTAATTGGCTGGCTGTGGGGAGGGAGGGAGGGACTATAATTAAATAAACAGTTTTTTTTTTTTAAAGAAAAGCACCAACAATAATATTTGTAAAAAAATAAAAATAAAATAAACATGGGGGGAGCGATCAGACCCCACCAACAGAGAGCTCTGTAGGTGGGGAGAAAAGGAAGGGGGGGGGATCACTTGTGTGCTGTGTTGTGCGGCCCTGCAGCTTGGCCATAAAGCTGCAGTGGCCAATTTTACTAAAAATGGCCTGGTCACTAGGGGGGTTTAGCCCTGCAGTCCTCAAGAGGTTAAGTTCTTTTTCTGTTCCCATCATTCCCTTATTTAAAAAAAAAACCTCCTGTACTGTCTCCTCAGGGGGCGTAACAATAGCTTGTGTTCCCTGCAGCAGGGGTGGGAGTGGGGTAATGGGGTTGGATTTGGGCCTAGGGGAGCCTGGTCCTGGGATGCAGATTAGTATGGCAGTAGAGCTTTATACTGTATGTTTTTCTGGCAACAGGACAGGTCCTCTTCACATCGTCTTCACTGTAGCTGTCGTTCAGTTATATAGCAGCTTGTCAGGGGCCACTAGGTTATTGGCTCCTCAGCGGCTACACTGAAAAGACAATGAAGAGGACCTGTCCCACAAGTTGGAAATAGGTATTATTATTATTATTATTTATTGCATTTATAAAGCACCAACATATTACGCAGCGCTGAACATTAATTTAGGTTACAGACAATATTTAGGGGTGACATACAGCAATATGACAATACAGGAATACAAGAAAACCAGATCATGCAGCACAGTATGAGTACAAGGGAATGCTTAGTCAGTCACTGGATGGAGAATGGAGATTAGGCAAGTTTGGTTCACTCAAGTGCATAGCATGGGTTTACAGTAATGGAGGTGCATGATCAGGTAGGACACAAAAGGAGGAGGACCCTGCCCAAAGGCTTACAATCTAGAGGGAGAGGTAGAGACACGAAAGGTAGGGACCAGAGTTCCGTTGTGGATTTAGAGCAATTGTGAGGGGTAATAGGCCAAAGTGAAAAGGTGAGTTTTGAGGGCCTTCTTGAAGATGTTGAAGGAGGGGGCTGCCCTAATGGGTGGAGGTAGAGAGTTCCAAAGTGTTGGAGCAGCTCTTGTGAAGTCCTGGAGGCGTGCATGCAGGGGCGTCTCACCCACCAGGCAAGTATAGGCGGTTGCCTGGGGCGCCATGAGGTGGTGAGGCGCATTCCCCCACCGCTGCTACTGTGACCATGTTTTTTGGGTTTTTTTATATTATATTACCTCCCGACTCAGTCCCCGGTGCTCGGCACGCTACCATGTGCTCAGCAGTGCCTCCACCTCCACTTCCCCCCAGCCAATAGAGCAATCAATACTGCTCTTCTCTGCCAGGCTTCTTCTTTAAAGCCGTGCCCCTTCTTCTCAGTAGCCACACAGGTAAAGTGTTTATCCCGTGTGGCCCAGCCTTTAACTCCGCCCCACGCCAGTCAAACCAGGAGCCAGCGGCCAGCCAGCGTATGCCCCCGACAGTCTGACCCCCCACCTGTGTCACTGGCTGCACACAGACACTGGAGCGAGACAGCCAGGGGACAATGCAGTCACAGAGAGAAGAATGTGATGTGTCCGTGTTGGAGCCCCGCCCCCGCACAAGACAGCAACACAGCCCGGGAGAAGGGAAGTTTCTGCTCCAGAGTAGTGATGGGAATTCCGGCTCTTTTCAGAGAATCGACTCTTCTGAATCGGCTCCCATTAAAGAGCCGGCTCTTACGGCTCTGAATCGGCTCTTCATTAAATATCACTAAACACCACTCAGAATCGGAGTAAAAGCCCCGCCCCCGTCTCCATGACAATTCCAGACTGCTTCTCTAACTGGGGCAATCCCTCCTGCTACTGCTCTGCTCTGCCCCATACACTCCTACAAGCTGCAAGAGGAGGACTACATCTCCCAACATGCCTCAGCGCCCTTTATTGCAGAGCAAAGCAGAGCTCTGTGGGGAGGCTGAGGCATCGGCTCTTTCAAAACTGAGAACCGGCTCTTGTCGTTCGCAGCAAAGAGCCGGCTCGTTCGCGAACGACCCATCACTACTCCAGAGATGATAAGCTGCATGCACAGGCAGAAGATAAGGTATGCAGGCAGGCTGCTAAGAACACTTCCTGTCCTGTGTGCAGACTCCCAGTTCTGTTATAATTGCTAGAATGTGCCCTGCTCTTTTGATACTAGAGTTTTCTTTGAAAGCTGGTTAGGCTGTAGGCTGGTAAAGCTGTAAACCTGTGCTTTAGTGCTGTGCTGTCTCTCCCTCTCCCCTCTCTGTTCCTCTGCCCCCTCTTCCATCTTATGCTGTCTCTACCCCTCTCTGTTCCTCTGCACTCTCTTCCATCTTATGCTGTCTCTCCCTCTCCCCTCTGTTTCTCTGCACCCTCTTCCATCTTATGCTGTGTATCCCTCCCCCTCTCTGTTCCTCTACCCCCCTCTTACATCTTATGCTGCCTCTCCCTCTCTACTCTTTCCCTCTGCTCGGATTACGTGTATTTTCTGGTGAAACGCTTCCCCATTACGATTATTTTCTGGTGAAACGCTGCTGCCCTATGATTAATTTCTGGTGAAATGCTGCTGCAATAAGTGTATTTTCTGGTGAAACGCTGCCCCCTTACGAATATTTTCCGGTGAACTGCTGCTGCAATAAGTGTATTTTCTGGTGAAACACTGCCACATTACGATTTTTTTCTGTTGAATTACGATTCTGAATTACGATAATTACTATTATTTTCTGATGAAACACTGCCGCATTATGATTATTTTCTGGTGAAACAATGCTGCATTATGATTATTTTCCTGGGGGGGAGGGGCTTGGGGGGGCGCCACAGGTTTTCTCGCCTGGAGTGACAAAATGACTAGAGGCACCCCTGCGTGCATGGGACCGCCCCGGTCACTGTCAGGTGAAGTTCATTGGACGAGCGGCTAGGTGTGTACCTCTGAGTAAGATTGGAAATGTAGGTTGGACAGGTTTTGTGGACAGATTTGTAGGTCAGACACAGTATCTTGAATCTGATTCTCAACTGGATAGGAAGCCAGAGGAGGGATTCACGGAGGGGAGCTGCCGCGGTGGAGCGGTGGGAGGAGTGGATAATTCTGGCTGCCGCATTCATGATGGACTGCAGTGGGGCTATTCGGGTCATAGGGAGACCAGACAGAAGGGCATTGCAGTAGTCAAGGCGGGAAATTATGACAGTACAGTATAAAGCTCCATTACCACACTGCTCTGCAAGATCAGGGGGGCAGAGCACACATAGCAACATAGCAAGTGATTTTCCGGGGGGGTGGGATGCCTAAGTTACGCGCACGTATATGTACACTAAGCTGAGGGCAGGGCTCCCTGCTGCTGCTCAAATTCTCGGCGGCGTACAATAGTCTTCCCCCTCCGAGTCATTGTAACATTTACTGCTACAGCGGTGCCTAGTTTTGGCGATCAGTGCCGTGCACCGAAACCACCTGCTTCGTAACTTACGCCCCTGGTTCCCTCCAAAAGGAAGAAAACTGTGGAACCCGCTATAATATTCACATCATCATTCAGGATGCCGTTGTACTTGTCTGTTCAGGTCAGAGAAAGGACAACAAAGGGAAAGCATCGGGGAAAAACAGCATCTTTCCTGCCGTTTAACCCCATAAAACCTATCCTGGAAACATCTGCAAGCCATGACATATATTCCCGTTTCTTCCCTGTATTTTGGCAAGGTCACTTTCATGCACCGTTCAACCCTCCAAGCGCCAAAAGGTGCAAAGAGAAACCTTTTCACACTGAGCGTTACATAAGCAGCGGAGATATTTCTAGCTCGGCGTCTCCTGGGCTCCTGGTATTTAGTACATCTCCAGCAGCACTGGCTGCGGTTCAGCTGGATTAACCCGATGTTCTCTCTCCATGTAACGAGCATCTGTAGCTTAACTGGAGAGCCAGAAGGAGCTGTGCGCTCCGTGCAAATTTCATACCATCCCACTTTCTATTCTACTGCCCCCCCCCCCCCCCCCAACACTGATACATCACAGTCTTATGATACAGAGCATAGAATACTGCCTTACAAAGACAGCCTTAAAAGGGAACCTAAATTATTTAAAAGAAACACATGGTATACCTGCAAATGAATAATATATACTTACCTCGCTGTCAGTCCCTCTCAGAAGCTCAACATTTTCTTCTTACAACAATTCCTTCCCGTTCGGACAAGATTTTGTCAGAATTGAAATATATCAGTTGCTGTCAGTTATATATCAGTTGCTGTAAGTTATATATCAGTTGCTGCCAGTTATAGCTGAAAGGACAACTGATGTGCAAGGTAATGTCCATGTTTCCCTATGGCTCAAATGGGTGATATTACAGTTTAAAAGTGTGCTGACCCGGAAGCTGTTACTGGGTTACTGCCATTTTTAAAATGGAGGACGGAGAATTTGACGATCACAGTGGACATACAGGATGCAGGGAGGAGAAAGAGATTGAGGCAATGGCCTCAATTCACTAAGATCATGCTAGAGATAATAAGGCAAGACAAAACTTACCTCCACACGTGAGAGAGTTATCTTACCTCTTCATTCCTTAAGTTACCTGTCCTGTAGTTAATTTACCTCCTCTGTAGTTAATTTACCTCCTCTGTAGTTAATTTACCTCCTCTGTAGTTATTTTCACATGCAGATAATTAACAGCCTGTCTTTAACTCTGGAGTTATTTTAAGGATTGGAGAGTTAATTTAAAGACAGAAGAGTTAACTTTAGGCTTGCCTGAGGGAAAATGTTTCCTGAATACTACATGCCTTATCACCATGGTAACAACTCTAGAAGAGTTATTAAAGACAGGAGATAAGTTTAGTGAATTGAGGCCATAGACTATGGCCTCAATTCACTAAGCTTTCTCAAACACTTTATCAAACGTTTGATAATTTACCTCATGGGTAAAATCTAATTTTGAATTCACTGAGGTGTTATATATTTATCGAATGTTTTATCGATAAAACGTTCAATAAATCTAGAACACCATAGTGAATTCAAAATTAGATTTTACCCAGCTTAGTGAATTGAGGCCTATATAGGAGGTTAAAGTGAGAGAGCTGTAATCAGGCGAGGCCATCAAAGGCATAACTACAGGGGGAGCAGCCTGTGCACCTACAGGAGGTCCCATGGCTATGAGGGGGGGGGGGGGGCATCAATACTTACCTTCCCCTCCTTTCCTCGGATCAGCTGTTATTGTGGGTACACAATAATGGGTGGGTAATGGGTGTGGCCTCTCAATGGCACCATTTGTTATATGACTTCCGGAAGGTGGGACTTCAGGCTGTGCAGTGGCGTAGCTTAGGAGCTGTGGACCCCGATGCAAGTTTTACATTGGGGCCCCCAAACACTCTATACATAGCAATTGATACTGAGCACCAAAACCTGCCAATGGCAACTACAGTGTCAGAGGTGCAAGAAGGGGATGGGGAACAGTTTGTTAATGATTACCACTATTCAATGTATCTATAGAAGTGATTATTATGAGCACAGGACCAATAGAGAGCTCATACTAAAGTTCAGGGAGGACCCTACAGGGCCCCTGTGGCCCAAGGGCCCCAATTCGGTGGCAACCTCTGCACCCCCTATTTCTACGCCCCTGAGGCTGTGGGGGGTAACCAAGTAGGGAGGGGGTGGGTGGGAATGTTGAAAGGCCCCATCAACATTTTTCAGGGAGAAGGGGCATGATTTGTAGTTAAGGCGTTTTGGCAGGATTGTTACTTTTTCTGCTTTTGTGGCTTCACTTTAAAGAGAATCTGTATTGTTAAAATCGCACAAAAGTAAACATACCAGTGTGTTAGGGGACATCTCCTATTACCCTCTGTCACAATTTCGCCGCTCCCCGCCGCATTAAAAGTAGTCAAAAACAGTTTTAAAAAGTTTGTTTATAAACAAACAAAATGGCCACCAAAACAGGAAGTAGATTGATGTACAATATGTCCACACATAGAAAATACATCCATACACAAGCAGGCTGTATACAGCTTTCCTTTTGAATCTTAAAAGATCATTTGTGTGTTTACCTTCTGTCCCCTTCTTCTCTCATGCACTGAACATTACAGGCTTCCTGCAGACAGCTCTGCATGTGCCTGTGTTTGTAATTCCTCAGTATGTGTCAGCCAGCTACTTTCACAGCCTAACAGAGGAGGATTTTTATCCAGCTCTCTTCTATCACTGATAAGATAGCAGAGAAGCTGCTGGCTTATGTAAATAAAACACACACTGGAGTGTGCATAGAGGAACAGACCAGCACGGAAGAGTTGGCAGCCTTCCAGACACAGGCCGACAAGTCTGACAAGGGAAAGATACATTGATTTATTACAGAGACCGTGATAGTACAAAGTGCTGCAGTGAGCCAGAACAGATTAGAATAGGTTTAGGAACTTGTAGGATGGTAGAAAAAACGTTGTAATTTTTGTTACAGAGTCACTTTAATGTACAGCCTCCATTTGTATAGAGCAATGACCCCTTCTGTATTGAGCAGACCCCTCCCATACCATGTGAAGCGCAAAGATTAATTCACATCTTATCCATCACATGTCAAATAGCCCACATTTTCAGAAACAAATGATGCCACCTTTTTTGTGGACCTCAAAATGTTCTGATGGCTGAACTGCACACTTGTCAGTCAGGCAGTTCAACCTCCTGACCAGCCATGCGCACCATTGGGCTGCAATTTAAATGCATGTCAGCCTTGTAGACATGCTAAGGGGGGCCAGGCTGGGCCGAGAATGTAGTGTCCATCCCACCGATCCCCCTTGGTTTGTTGTCAGTGATAAGCCTAGCAAATTGTCTTGGCTGGCTGCTCCCCCCGCGCCCTTCCTACTGTTCTGTCTCGTGCTGCAGCATTGGCCCTCCACCACAATCCATAGCAACAGCCTATCGGCTAGCAACACATCTGTTACAGGGTAGCAGCCCTGCAACACCAGGAGGCCCCAGAGCTGTAAGTGGACCTCGACTACTACTTCACTTCCTCCAAGAAAGGGGACCACCCTTCAGAACAGGTGTTTTTATAGCTAAACTTCTTATGGGTGTAAAGATTATGATGTCGATACTTGCAAGATGAGCCCCTGGCTGGGAGAATAACCAGGGGGAGGCTAGGGAAACGGTGCGAACATTAGGGGCCCCATGAATGTTTTGCTGGGGGTCCCCATGATTTGTAGTTACGCACCTGATCTGTCCTGTCTCCTGATCCATGCCAGGTGAACAGAGACGGTTCTGGCTACAATGGGGACCCAGGACAAACGTAACCTGAGGGCCCCGCTGACACCCACACCCCACTCCCCTAGTATAGTAGTCAGATGTGCCCCTAGCGATGCCACGCAGTTACATGCAGACACTCACCTCCTCCGAGTTCCAGGTGCTAAAAGTCCCATCTGTCTCCTCTGTAGTGTTGCTGCTCTTCACTTCCTGCTCTGCACTTCCTGCTCCTCGCAACAGGCACTAGAGCCCAAACAGAGAAGCAGGAAGTGCTGAGCAGCAAGAGAAGACGGATCTACTACACCTGGAACTCAGAGGAGGCGAGTGTGTGCCTGTCACCACTGCCTCTGTAATGCTGCAGGGGGGAGGGGAAGGGAGATCATTTTTTTGGGGTGGTGGCAGACACTTGGCGCCCCCTATGGATGCTGGAGCCCTAGGGCAATTATTTGCTCCCTTTGCCCATATGGTTGCATCAGCCGTATGGACGCTAGTCCTTGTAATTGTCTACTAGGCTTTAGTGGAGTACCCTTTTAAATAATCCTAAGTAAGTAGCGTAACATATAACAGCATTTTATTTTCTTGTCTTCAGTAGGTCTGCAATAAAGGTATTTTGGGAGTAACCTATCTCCCTGACTAAGACAATTTCCCAGCAAACCCATTAGAACATAAAGACCCACGTATGGTGCAATGCATTTAAATTCCTGTTTAGCTCCTTTTTTCATTTCCGAAAAAGAGCAGGCGCACATAAACAAACACCCACTTTCTCCAAACTTCCCATCCAAAATAAACTTTTTTGTTCTTCCAATCGCGCCTCCAAATTGTTCGCGTATGCAAAATAAATTCTTTATCACTAGGCCCATGTCAGTACTTAGCCTTTTAAAAAATAATATCGTTTTGATAGAGCCCCTATAAAAATGAAAGATTTCCAATCACAGGCTGCAGTGCCTTGCATGGGGAGACTATTAAACTCCATCATTTTATAGAAAACGCAGTTTAAAAACGGAAATATGCAAATTGAATGGTCCTGGCTGCATATATTAACAGTCAAACTATGCTGGAGGACACAACGAAAAAAAAATCACTTAAATGCTCAGAAAAACATAAACAAATAATGAAACCAGAATAACAGAGCAAAAAAATAAAAATAAAAATTGACATTTTTCAATGTTTTGTACAGTAACCAAAAGTCGCTCTGTGTTTCTGTTTACGAGACCCAACAGCTCCTAATCTTTCCTTTGCCAAAAACACTCAAGGCAGGTATTACTTAACTACTTGCCGACCGGCTAACGGCAACGGGCGTGGCCGCGGCGGCGGCAGCCCCAGCCCCAGGACCGCCTAACGGCGATTGGCGCCAAGTCCTGGGGCTCTGATTTGCAGGAGATTGTGCGCAGGTTGCGCGGGCATCTCCTCCCGACTGCCGCTCGGGAGACTGTTAGACGGTGTGGTCGCCGACTCGCCGTTTATTTACATAGTACAGCACTGCGATCAGCAGCAGCGCTGTACTGGGGACAGCCGTGTGACACGGTTGTCCCCCTGGGGCACAAGAGAGTGATCGGCCCTCATAGGCAGAAGCCTATGACAGCCAATCGCATGATTGGCTGGATGCAGGGAGGGAGGGGAATAACAAAACAAAAAAAAAGCATATTTTGTTTAAAAAACGCAGATAAATATTTATTAAAAAAACATAAAACAACTTAGGGGCGATCAGACCCCACCAACAGAGAGCTCTGTTGGTGGGGGGAAAAGGGGGGGGGGGGGAATCACTCGTGTGCTGTGTTGTGCGGCCCTGCAGCTTGGCCTTAAAGCTGCAGTGGCCATTTTAATTAAAATGTCCCTGGTCTTTAGGGGGGTTTACCACTGTGGTCCTCAAGTGGTTAAAGAGACTCAAATATGAGTCTCACTACAGTTTTTTTACTACCTCCAGCCCCATAAACATGGCTGTGTCCCTCGCCATCCTCCTACGATGTCCCGTTCAGCTGCGGTGAGCCCCAGTAAGCTGCTCAGTGACGTCAGCGGTGGACCTTCTACGCATGCGCGGACCTTCTGTGCAAGCGCAGAAGGCCCTGGCTGAAGTCACTCAGACTGAGTCCGACTAAACCATAATATATTTAAAGGGAAGGTTCAGGGAGGGTGGGTAAAAAATAAAAATCAATTTCCACTTACCTAGGGCTTCCTCCAGCCCGTGGCAGGCAGGAGGTGCCCTCGCCGCCGCTCCGCAGGCTCCCGGTGGTCTCCGGTGGCCGACCCGACCTGGCCAGGCCGGCTGCCAGGTCGGGCTCTTCTGCGCTCCAAGGCCCGGAACTTCTGCGTCCCACGCCGGCGCGCTGACGTCATCGGACGTCCTCCGGGCTCTACTGCGCAGGCGCAGTAGTTCTGCGCCTGCGCAGTAGAGCCCGGAGGACGTCCGATGATGTCAGCGCGCCGGCGTGGGACGCAGAAGTTCCGGGCCTTGGAGCGCAGAAGAGGAAGCCCCAGGTAAGTGGAAATTGATTTTTATTTTTTACCCACCCTCCCAGAACCTTCCCTTTAAAAACATATTTAAAAAACTTTAATGTTCTAATGCTGAAAATGATATTTATTGGGCGCCCAAACTTATGCTTTGGGAGCCGGATTAACGATATTTGCATTAGCGCCTGTGGGGTGCCCAAATGGTCCACTAGCCGGCGGTGCCCAAATTTCCTGATTCCCTTCTCGGCGCCTGCACAGTATAGCCTATCGCCTGACTTGGGCCCCGCCATAGACTGTAATATATTTATAGTCTATAGCCGCACAGGGGAGATTTCTCCAGAAATCTCCATAATTCGGGTGCTGTCCCACTATTCTAGTACATTGCTGACGAGAAGGAAGCTTGTCATCACTCCTCCCACATTCCTTCTCCTTACTGATTGGCTGAGGTCAGTTCAGTGAGCTGCTGAAACATGCATATCTATGCTGTGCTCACATTTGTTTACACAGCAAGCTAGCTATGACAGTGCAGGATCAAGGAGGAAAAAAAGGTAGTTTTCTCTTTATTTATTGTGTAAAATTCACTGTAAGCAAAACGTGGGCAGTACAATACATATGTAAGTAGAAGTAGTTATCTACTTACAGTATAAGTACTACTTACAGTATATGTGTTTTTTTTTCCCTGGAACAGTATGGCTGTCCTGCTGCTTTAAAGTCAATGGGAATCTCTTTTACAAAAACAAAAGTCAGATACTTACCTAAGGAGAGGGAAGGCTCTAGGTCCTAATGAGCCTTTCCTCTCCCGGTGCCCTCCGTGCAGCTCAGGATCCTCCGCGGCCGCTGCGGGGGACTTCGGAAGTCTTTGGGAGCCGAGTCCTCCCGAAGACAGGCGGCTCCATACTGTGCACGTGCGACTACGCGATAGAGGGCGCTTGCGCATGCGGAGTATGGAGCGGTCCGTCTTCGGAAGCACTCGGGCTCCCAAAGACTTCCAAAGCCTCCATTCGGCAGCAGAGATAGCAGCATTTGACTGAATTGGTCGAATGCTCCTATGGGGATTCCTGAGCTGGAACGGCACCGGGAGAGGACAGGGAAGGCTCATTAATACCCAGAGCCTTCCCTCTCCTTAGGTAAGTATCTGAGTTTTGTTTTTTTACAGGGATTCCCATTGACTTTAACAGTGGCGTAGCTAATGATCTGTGAGCTCCGATGCAAGTTTTACGATGGGGCCCCCAAGCACTCTATACATAACAACTGATACGGCGCACCAAAACCTGCCAATGGCAATTACAGTGTCAGAGGTGGAGGAAGGGGATGGGGAGCAGTTTGTTAATGATTACCACTATTCAAAGTATCTGTGGAAGTGATTATTATGAGCACAGGACCAATAGAGAGCTTATACTGTAGTAGAGGGAGGGCCCCTCTGGGCCCCTCTGGCCCAAGGGCCCCAATGCGGTCGCAACCTCTGCAACCCCTGGACTTTAAGTATTACAGAATGTGGGGACTTTTCTGAATGTCTCTGAACTCTTCTAATTGTAATGGGAATTTATTACCCATTTTCTCCCTAAGGCCTCTTTCACAGTGCAACGTTAAAGTCGCACGTTAGAAAATGTTTTAACGTGGACTGACGCACAGCAATATTAAGTCTGTGCAATATTCACAATGCACACGCTGCGTTCTGTGTAACGTGTAGCAGTTGTGTGTAACGTGTTGCACATGCTCAGTAATGATTTTTTTTTTTTATGTAACACATGCGCCGTTTTCGTTCCATCACTGTGCGACGAAAACGACGCACCAAACGCAGGGCTAAAGAATGTACTATAACGTCCAAGTTATAGTCTTTCAATGCGTTGCAGTAGGGGCATGTTATGCGACCTTAACGTCGCATCAAACGCAGAGTCCCACTGTGAAAGAGGCCTAAAAATAAAATACCGTTTTAGATGGTATTTTCCTAAGTTTTCACATCTTGGAAGAGACAGTATGTTAGATTCTCAAAAGCGTACACTGTTCAGAATGGGTATTTGAGATGCGCAGGGTTTCTGGAGAGTTAAATAACACAGTGTTTTCTATCTTTCAGAGAACTCCTGTAGTGCACCCATGGGTGTCTGCTGTGTGAATGTAATGGGATTCCATCTCAGTGGCTACAGACCCCCCGATGGCTTGTGGTTCCCGTCTCACGCACACGTGCGCACGCAGGAAGCCTCAGACTCTCCATGCAGACGTGAAGAGAATCTTATAAAACTCTAATGAACGCCTGACTGAATAGTGCTTCAGCTAGAAAAAGGTGAAAGTTTTCAGTTGAGCGATATATTTTGGGGTCTGACATCGGACAAACACCGCTTGTCTTTCCTGAATACGCCATGGTACACAGTTTCAGGTAGGATTGGCCAATCACTGACCAATATTACCACTAGAGATAGGAGCGAACAGTTCGCCCGCGAATCTCTATGTGGCTGTACTACTTCCGGGTCGCTACGACCCTTAGTAGTACGGCTGCGCTGGGCCGGTGGTGCACATCTTTGATCGTGCGCCTGATGGCCCACTCATGACGTTACGCACATGCGCAGAAAGTGCCTGGCAACAGGCGCGCGATCAAGGACGCGCACTGCCGGCCCAGCGCAGCTGTACTACTAAGGGTCATAGCGACCCGGACGTAGTAAAGGGTGAGGGGTTCACCGGCGAACGGTTCAGGAACCGTTCACCGACATCTCTAATTACCACCACCATGTAGTATGGGGGTTTACATACACACTCTGCTCATAGCATTTGAAATCATTTGGCTCTCATACTACATATGCTTTATATACTCGCGTATAAGCCTAATTTTTCAGGACAAAAAAATGTGCTAAAAAATTAACCACTCGGTTTATATGTGAGTCATTTGGAGCAGAATTGGATGGTTGAACAGGTTTTGATACAGGCAGAGAAGTAAAAAGATTTTGCACTAGTGATCTTGCTCTTGCCAGCTGGCTCCCTGCTGTGTCCGTGCCTCCATCCCCTGCAACATGGTGTGCAGAGGGCTCTGCTCAAGACTACCTGTGTCCCCTGACTTGTGGAGCGGAGCGTGCAAGAAACGTGTCAGTGCAATGATCGGGGATTCTTCCTGTGCGGCAATCGCTGTTTCTCATATCTATGATGTCATCTAGTGGCATCTTCTACAGCTGGCTACTGTGGAAGGGGTTATATTGGGATGGAAAAGTGGGCACCTAGGCTTATACGTGGGTCAGTTTATATGCAAGTATATATGGTAGGTGGCAAAATAGCACAATCATTGGCCAATCAAAGTTGAAGGTGTGTACGAGGCTTTGCGCATACACACGTTCAGTTTTATTGGCCAGTTAACCAATTTCACTAAATCGCTGTAGTATGAGAGATTATATACACAATCTGTTCATAGTATTTACTATTCACAATCTGTTGACCCTCATACTACTTGGAGGTGGTCAAATTCCTCAGTGATTGGCCAATCATAATTGGAAGTTTGTACCAGGCTATAAGGTGCCCACTGATGATACAACCTTCATTGTACAATAAGCAGAACAGGTCACAGTCGCTTCTTGGTCGGTTCCTAGAGAAGCACCTATGACTAGGGCTGGATTTAGGACAAGGCCACCTAGGCCATGGCCTAGGGCACCACAGGGGGAAGGGCACCAAAACAGCAGGCTAAACTGGTGCAGCATTTGCAAGCTTGCACGTTTGCATTGTGGCCGGCGGCTATGGACTTGGGCAGCATTGGAGATGGAAAGGAAGAGGAAGCTTCTGCACTGGAGACGAGTGGAGAAATGAGTGACACTGATGGCTGCTGCAGTGTGAAGGCGAGCTGGCTACCTATACTGAAAGGGGGCGGGTGGGAAAAGGAGGGATTCATGGAGTCATCTGGCTACCTATACAGGAGGGGGAGGAATCATCTGGCTACCAATACTGGAGGGGGAGGAGTCATCTGGCTACATATACTAGAGGGAACGGGGGTTGGGTCATCTGGCTACCTATACTGGAGAGAAATGGGGGAGGAGTCATCTGGCTACCTATACATGGCGCGGGGGGGTCATCAGGCTACCTATACTAGAGGGAAGGGGGAGGGGTCATCTCTCTACCTATACTGAAGGGGGGCGGCTGGTGACAGTGGCCTAGGGCGGTAAAGAGTACAAATCCAGCCCTGCCTATGACCTCTCCCATTAGGCAGCTGGGATACCGACGGTAGTTAGACATTGGGACACTTGGTAAGTATAATAAAGTTTATTTAAAAAAACAAAAAAACTAAGAAACACTAATCACAAGCGCTTCAAAACTTAGCAAAACATAATCGGCCTGGGAATAAACACACAGCGCTGGCACGATTTAAATATGCTGAAGCCTATTGGTTTCGAGTCATTAGGCGTTGGAATCACTACAAAGCGCAAAACGCTATCCTAATCGCTAGCGATTTGTGATAGCGCTTTGCAAGCAATTTTGGGAGCAATTTCCCTGCACCTTTACAATTCATTAGAATGGAAACGCTCCCAAAATGCTGCATGCCCTGTGATTGCGATTTGCCCAATCGCTTTCGCTCAAGTGGAATCTGTCCCATACATTTACATTGACACAGCATTCAGGGAAATCACTAGTGATTGAAAGCAATAGGGCTGTTCACCCAGACCCAGAGTGTTTTCAGGTTTTTTTTTAAGTGCCGGCAATTTTGAAAACCACCCTAAAAGCGATTGCGCAATGATTCCCTATGACAGTGTTCACATATGAGTGGTTCGATTGCGATCCACTCCCCAAAGTGCTGCCTCTACAATTTTTGGGGCAATTTGGCTATACTGAAAGGTATAGGGAAATCGCAAAGCGCTTTAAAAATCGCTTTGTATAGCGATTTCCCCAGCGCTTTCATGAATAAATAAAAAAAATTGTGCTCTATTCACAATAAGCAGGTCGGTTAAATAATTTTGGACGGTAAAATGCCTTATGCGGTATTTTACACTTGCTTTCCTCCAAATTCACAAAAGTTTGCTCCCATTAGGCAGAAGTTAATTTACTAAACAAACATGCCTCAATTCACTAAGCCCTGGTCGGTGAGTGTCACTTACCAGCCTTCTAGCAGGACAGCAGGCAGGCAGGGAGCTGTGTGTTTGTGACTCTGAGGGCCTGTTCAGACTGTCAGCGTATGAAGAACGCGTATAAAATCAAAGAAACGCAAGTTGAAAAACGCATGCGTTTTTCTTGCATTCTAATGCGTTTTCTATTGCGTTTTGCACACACACGTGACCCAGGGGGAAAAAAAGAATTATGGGAACCGCAGAGGGAAACGTACGCTAAAAACGCAATAGTACGCGTTTTTGATACGCGTCCATAGATTTTCATTGCATCCGTTTCTATGCGTGACGCACAGAACTGCATGCAGCAATGCGGATAAGAAACGTATGCGTCTAATACGCATACATGTGAACTAGCCCATTCAAAGGCATTAGGAGCCGTTTCTATGCGTTTTTGGTACCCGTACGCGTTCCCTGAAAATGGCTAGGAACGCGCATAGTCTGAACAGGCCCTGAGGTTTTCCAGACTGTGCAGCCTGTCATCCCTTTAGATGTGCTGCAGCCACATCTCTTCTTCTTAAGGTGCGTACACACATACGACTATAGTCGTTTGAGACGATCGTTCCCCGATCATTTCAAACGACAATCGTTTTAAAAAAAGCAGCCAATGACCATTAAGTCTAACGACGGACGAGCTAGATAGCTAAAAACGAACGATCTAGCTTGGTGGATTTTTTCCAACGATCGTTTGCAAAAGTAGTACATCGTTGGAAAACGGTCGTTCGTACTAGGCTTGACATGCGCATTTCGCTATTTCTTCATGGAACTTTTCATTTTTATGCGCAAGTGCAATAGTTGCTTAATGTAACGTTCGTTCTAACGATCAGATCATTACACACCTTTAAAAACTAACTTTACTTAGGTCGTTCTTTTGTCAATTAAAAGTTTGTTCGTCGTTCACAATTGGTGTACGTAGCTTTAGAGCTCTTCTATGTGCTAAAATACAAATATGCAATACAAATTGTAAGCTTGTTCTGTTTTGATACAATGAAAGACCCACCGGCATCCCTGTCGCATCCAATCAGCGTGAGAAGCAGGACTCTCCCTATTGGCTGCCTGGCTCTCCCCAAAGGCTGTCTGTCAAGTTATCGCACATAGACAGCACAGGGAGAGCCAGTTATCGGCTGGAGAAAATTACCGAACGCTTTTGGCTTTTACCGAACACTAAATAAAGTGCGGAAATATTTGTGAATTGACGTTTCTTGACATTTCCTGAGGTAATTACCGCACAAGTCGGTAATTTACCTCACTAGTCAGGGACTGTGATTTTCTGTGCGGTAACAGGTTTGGTCAATTGTAACTTGGGAAGGTGACCGGTAAAATCAGTTGTTTTGAGTATTACCGAATGCGATAATTCTTTGTGAATAGAGCCCATTGTATTTATTCATTTCCGGGTGACGTCAGGAAGTGAAAAAAATGCTCTGCAAAAGTGCTCATAAAATGCTTATAAAGCGTAGGGAAAGGCAATGTTAAAAATTGCAAAAAATCAAAGCGCTGGCGTTTTATAGTGTGAACATAGCCTAACGCTCAAAAAAAAAAAAAAAACGCTTTATGGGCTTCCAGCCCGTTAAAGGGGTACTGAAGAGAGAGGTATATGGAGTCTGCCATGTTTATTTCGTTTTAAGCAATACCATTTGCCTGACAGCCCTGCTGATCCTCTGCCTCTAAGGGCTTGTTTCCACTGTTGCGACGCGATTTCGGCCGCATTCCGACGCTTGTAAAAACGCATGCGGATGCGTTTCCACATGCGTTTTTACCCGCGATTTCGCCTGCGATTTCGCATGGCAGGGTGCCATGCGAAATTAACCATGACACTGCCAGGGCTAAATAAAATTGAAAAAGGTGCGAAATCGCACGCGAAATCGCGGGTAAAAACGCATGTAACAAACGCATGCGTTTTTACTATTAAATACATTAGCGGCGATTCGCACGGATTCCCGACGCAGGCGAAATCGTTGTCTCTTTTGTTCAGCGTGAAAAAAACGCACCTCAACAACGCTACAGTGGAAACAGGCCCATCCACTTGTATTACATGTGCGGATCTGCATGCGTTGGACGCATGCAGATTCGCGATAGTGGAAACGAGCCCTAATTCTATTAGCCATAGCCCCTGAACAAGCATGAAGCAGATCAGGTGTTTTAGGCTTTAAAGTTAGATCTGACAAGACTAGCTGCATGCTTGTTTCTGGTGTTATTCAGATACTACTGCAGAGAAATAGGCCAGCGGGGCTGCCAGGCAACTGGTATTGATTAAGGCTGCTTACACACATGGACGTTACAGGCGCACGTTAGTGCAGCCTGTAACGCTCCCCCAACGTACAGCAATGTAACACAAGTGGGCTGTTCACACAGCCCACGTTGCGTTACATGTAACGCTGCACGTTCTCCCGAAAGTGCAGCATGCTACGGCGTTACAGCGGCTTAAGCCGCGTTAGACTGTTTGCACATGCTCAGTCAGGTTGGGGAGGAGCGGAGAGCGGCCAGGCACATGGCTAATTAATAATCACTGCACGTTGTGACGTACAGTGTTTACTTCCTGGTGCGGCCGCTCTGTGCGGCGATTGGCCGGGCGGGACCACTTGATGCCGCATGCGTCCAAGAGTACGCATCACGGCATCACGGACGCCAGAGTGAGCTGCACAAAGCGGCTCACTCTGACGTCCACATCGAAGTGCACCAGGCCTTGCGTTAGGTGCACGTTATGCGACCTTAACGTGGCACCTAACGCAACGTCTTGGTGTGTAACTAGCCTAAAAGGAAATACATATGGCAGCCTCGGTATACCTCTTACCTTAGTTCCCCTTTAAGTGCATGCACACCAGAACTATCTGCATATCATTGACCACCCCTATTATTAACAAAAAGTAGGAGTGTTTTCCATTGGTTGTGCTGTGAAGCTGTGTGTGATTGGTTCAGCTGTGGCTTTCAGGTGACATCATTAGGCTGTTTTGGGAGTAATTGCTGCAACAAGTGCTGTGTGAAGACCTACTGGGTATCTCTGGCTCTGGGTGTGTGGTGCTTTCTAACCGCCCCTTTGTATTTAAACTCCACAGTGGCATTGTAATGTCCTATACAGCAAACTGATATCCCTTTTGTTCTGAATTATTTTCAGATAGCTGCAGAAGAGTACCTTCTTAGAGGGATTATTCAACATGGAGCTGGTTCCATCGTCCGTGAGTTATTGTTTGTTACCCTGCAGCTGGAAACCTCATAGCTAAATTCTACTAATGTGATTGGTTGATGTTTAGTTCTCCAGTAACAACACTTTCTCCAACTTCTTGTAAGGAACATACTAGGCAGAATCGCATGGGTTTTCCCCACCGCACATAGTGGAAATCGCATATGTGATTCTGCCTAGGGTGTTTCTACCCTCTAGGTTTCAGATTGGGTACTTATGTTAGCCGGGCGCATCCTCTAGGTGGCGACAAAACTCCACCGGAGTTGCATCTTTCCCTACTATCCATAGTGGCCTGGAGGGGGAATAGTAATTAGCGCCACCTGCCGGATGCGCCCGGCTAACCGATAAGTACCTCAGATTGTATTAGTAACTATGGATGGTCAATGAAATGTAAATAATTTTGAGTTGATGCAGGAGTATGCAAATGTTGTATGGTAATTTATGCAGATTTAAATTGGACCAATCGCTGTCCCTTCCCTTTTTCTCTTTTTTTTGTTCTCCCTGAGGGTACACTCTGGCCTCCTAGGCAATGCAATAGACCCTTACTGCCTGTTTGGAAATAGGAGTTAGTAAGAACTTTTAACTTTTTGAAGGTTTACATTTCTGATGATGCATAAATGTTTTGTCTTTCAATCTGAGTGATTCATCATATATGATTCTCTGCACTTATCTGTGTATATTTCATCTGGCTCTGATGTGACTTTCACTTTGTATGCTACTTTTTTTTTTTCCTTTTTTCTTTAACTAAAGCTTACAATAGGGAAAAAAAAACATGGACCAATCAAATTTTTACCTTGGCATGAGTTGATTGGTTCATGTTCAAACTGCATACACTTGCATACAAAATTTGCATAGTGCTGCATCAACTCAAAATGATTTGTATCTCCTTGACCATCCAAAAATAACTAGCGATGATCACAGGTATGCAGCTTGAAAATGGACCAATCAATTTAAACCTGGGTTTAAATTGAACCATCAAACTGCATACATTTGCATACAATTAACATAATTTCAGAATTTGCATCTCATTGATCATCCCTAATACGCTATTTGACCAATTACGATGCTTCAGGTTGTAGAGGGTGCTCTGGGTCCCCTCAAGTAGACTAGCGGCAAAATTAAAAGCATTTCAGTGCAGCGACCTTTAGGGATTTTTGAGACGCAAATAATTCTGGGTGCTGGTCTACTTTAGTGGGCCCAGCAGGAAACCTCATAGGGAACAGCTCTCCAATCATAGCAGCTTCTATAGCACAAAGGGCTCTATTCACAATCCTTTTCTGCATGCGGAAATGCACTTGCGGCAAATTCCCGACTGAAATGAGACCATCTTGACATTCACAAAATTGCACGTATGAATTTTATGCATTAATTATCCGCATGCGTAAAAATGCAGTAAGTCGATAGTTCCTGCAAAAAATCAACATTTACAAAAAAATGGGGGCCTTATTTCCGACTTGCCGTCAGAATTTGCTCCCTGCACGCCGCTAAGCGAATCGCATACAATGTATCTAATAGGGAAATCGCATGCGGTTTTGGCATGCGTTTTTTTCCCCGCGATTTCGCATAGGAGGTAATGTTAATTTACACAGACAGTGACATCGTTAAAATCGCCCACCTACTACCCCATGCGAAATCGCGGGAAAAAATGCATGCAAAATCGCACCCGCATGCGATTTCGTCTGCGGTGATTTCCCGGCGATTCCGCACAAGTGGAAATGCAGCCTGAATGTGAAAAAATGTGGAAATATTATCACTGGCGGTAAAAAATCTCTTACCGCATGTGTGATTGTGAATAGAGCCCAATGGCTTCAATTCATCAAGCATTACCGCATTCGGTAATGCTGAAAACAGCTGACTTAACGAAGCACTTTAGAAAATGTTAATTCATCAAAGCTGTTACCGAATGAGAAGCTGAAATGACACAGCAATGAGATAAATTACCGACATGTGCTCAACAAATGTTAATTCATCAAGGTTCCCACATTCGATAACACATTCGGTGTTTATCTCAAGCTCTCCCCTGTCGTTACAGGCTTCGAAAGCCTTCTGTGTGAATGTTTTCATGATTAGCAGGAGCAGGCAGCCAATAGAAACAGCCCCTGTTCTCCTGCAAGTGCCGCTGATAGGTCACACAGGCTTCTCCACACAAGCTTTCAGACCCCCCAAGCAGTGAGCAGAGAGAACGGGTCAAAATATATCCCCAGATTCCCTTTGGTGGTGTAACCCTTTCAGGCCCTGTTTGATAATGCAAAGATGCTGGTGGTGAAATCACCAAGCATGGCATTTGTAATGTCTCCAGGAAGTTCATCTACGTTGTGGCAAATAAATAAAATGTTAAGAAAGACTGATCGACAGATTCAGAGCAGCAGAGGCAGTATAAATAACAGTAACTATAACACCTTTACATCTAAAGGGATGTCTGGATGCCTTCTATTGTTATCAGCTTGTAACAACACACGGACATTCCAAGCTGCTCTGCACCACTCTGCTGTTATCGAACAGCCTTTGATGAATTGAAGCCTAGTAGTTCGGTAACTTAACGAACCTCTACCACACATGGGAAAATATTGATGAATTAGCACAGTGAAGTGTAAAATACCGAATGCGGTATTTTAAGGACTGGGGTTTTGTTATCGAACACCCTTTGATGAATTGAAGCCATTGTGTTGTGATTGGACAAAAAAAAACAAAAATGCGGGCATAGTTTACTACACTACAACCTTTCTGAAACCTAGCAATTCAAGAGGATGCCGTCCACCAAACCACATTAGCAGAATCTCTCTGAGAATTCCTGCTGGGTCCTGTAAAGTTGACTAGCACCTAATTCTAAGTTGATGTGAAATTGCAACTTTTTTTTTTTACATCTATACAGCCTGATAAGCACCAATAGATAGAAGCCAAAATTGGGATTCAATTGTTCCCTTTATCAAGCTGCATATATTTGCTTCCAAATTGGCATTTTACATCTCACTGACCATCCCCAGCGACTGTTTGTCTGAAGAATTTTGGCTTTCATGCAAACTCAGTGACAGTTGCATGCAGTTTGCAACTGGGCCACACAGAGGTAGTTTTTGCGGATCTGGAGGCACTAGTATAGCTGAGCCAGCGAGGTAGGCAATAGGGAAATTCCGCTAACGTGATTTGGTGAACAGCATCCTCTCGACTGGTTAGGTTTCAAGTAGGTTGTAGTAATAGTACCTGCACACTGTAAAGCCAATCAGATTCTTTCAAATTGTAAACATCGCTGTGATTGGAAAACTTTTCCCTATGGCCTTTCTCGCTGGGTCGCCTAAACCATACTAGCCAGGGCCGGATTTGTACTCTTAACCGCCCAAGGCCACTGTCACCAGCCGCCCCCCTTCAGTATAGGTAGCCAGATGACCCCTACCCCTTAGTATAGGTAACCTGATGACAAATCCCCCCCCCCCCCCCTCAACCATAGGTAGCCAGATGACTCCCTTAATCCCTACTCCCCCCCCCCCCCCCCCCCCCCTCCTTTCAGTATAGGTAGCCAACTCGCCTTCACACTGCAGCAGCCATCAGTGTCACTTATTTCTCCGCTCATCCCCACTGCAGTTGGAGTGCATTTTCCTTTCTGTCTCCAATGCTGCCAAAGTCCATAGCCACCAGCCACAATGCAAATGTGCACAGAGAGCAAGGTGGCTGCTGCACAGGCCGCTGGCAGCAGAGTGCCGCGGTCAGACTCTAGCCTGATCTCCCTGCATTACAGCATTTGCAAGCTAGCAAATTCTGCACCAGTTTAGCCTGCTGCTTTGGTGCCCTTGCTCCTGTGGTGGCCTAGGCCTAAATCCGGCCCTGATACTAGCTGATTAGGACTGGGTTATTTTTAATTTTTATTTTTTTTTTACCTACAAAATATCTGGTGATCTCATAGGCCTGGGACCCACTAGCAGCACTTTTCTAAGCACTTGTGATTTGAAAAACTCTTGCTAATGCAATACTATGGGGGATTTAAAAACAAAACAAAAAATCTCATCCCTCAAATGAGATCACACCCATAGCATTACATTAGCAAGAGCTTTTCAAATCGCTTAGTAATGTACTGCTAGTGGGTTCCAGGCCATACACCTTATGGAAAGAACTATCGGGAAAACAAAAACAGTTGAGCGTTTGGGAGCTCATTAAAATCACTAGCGATTTCCCTAAATGTGCTGCCAATGTTAATGGATGGGACAGATGCCACTACAGCGATTTTCAATTAAGCAAATCGCAAATGCAGGGCATGCAGCATTTTGGGAGCGTTTCCATTCTAATGAATTGTATAGGATTGTAAGCCTCTGGCAGGTCCCTCCCTTACATTGTGTATTTTACAGGATCGTGTGCTCCTTTCCTATGAGAGCCTCATATATTACTGGGCCTACCTAACCAGCCCACATCGCATGATCATGTATATTGTACCATTCGCCTTGTATAACTTTGTTCTATGTTGTATAACCTTGTTACATCTGTCATCCTTTGCATCATTGTATATATTTATTTGTACAGCGCCAGACATGGCAGCGCTTTCAAACAGGCATTATCCCTGAATGATCAATCTGCATGGATGTGCAGAGTTCCAGTAACTGCACTATATTACCCACCTAGAGCTCACTACAGGCAAAAGGGGGGGGGGGGGTGTTAGCTTCAGTAAGTAATGTGTGCACAGATTATTACCTAATAGACTTTGCCACGGCGATGACGGACCCCCTCGGGGAAGGCCTAACATAGTCTAGTAATGTTTTTATTACTATATTAGTGTTAGGCCTTCCCCGAGGGGGTCCGTCATCGCCGTGGGGAAGTCTATTAGGTAATAATCTGTGTACACATTTACTGAAGCTAACACCCCCCCCCCTTTGCTAGGTGTGCAATATAGTCCAGTTATTGGAGCTCTGCACATCCATACAGATTGTTCATTCAGGTATAACTTCTGTTTGAAAGCGCTGCCATGTCTCCCCCTGTACAAATTGAATGCGAGTATACTAGTGGCTAGCTGGCTGCATTCATTGCTTCAAATCTACATCCAAATTTTTAGACTAGAATTAGTACATAATTTTGCATATGTTTTGCATTCAAGGCGTGTATTTAGCCCCAGTGGAGCTCTGTTGGTTTACATTGCAGGTGCAGCCTTAAGCGCTGTCATTTGTCTGTATATATTTTATTATTAAGCGCTGCGTAATACGTTGGCGCTTTATAAAAAAAATAGGAGCAGGGAAATCGCTGCCAAAATAGCTTGCAAAATTCTACCACAAATCGCTAGCAATTGCAATATCGCTTTCTAGTGGGTTCCATCCAGGCTTAAATGTTCATCAAAACTGTAAAATAAGTGCAGAAAACATAACTTCTAAAGTCTAGCAAAAACAGCCCAAAAGGCTCTAGTCTACATATATGTGTGTGTGTGTGTGTGTGTGTGTATATATATATATATATTAGTTAGCGCGAGGTACTTACGGGAGATGGAAAAAAAAAATTGATTAAAAAATCGACTCTTTCATTTCATTTTTATGTGGAATTCTAAAGTAACTTTATTTATTTTTCTGGCATGTTTCTGCACTTTTTTCTGCAATTGGTAATTTCAGACAGAAAACATTGTGAATGTAATTTTCCTACATTTGGTTACAGAGTTGCATTTTTTTTTTTTACAACTGTTATCTGATGAATGTTCATTTCAAAAGACTTCTCTCACGTGTAAGCAGCTTAAAGGGACTCTTAACTGGGAGAAATAAACTGTCCAGTTACTTACCTGGTGCTTCTTCCGACCACCTGAAGTCCTCCAGCTTCGTGTGTGTGTGTGTGTTGTTTGTTTGGTTTTTTTTTTCTCTAAACTTTATCCAAATCCTCTAAATTGATAGCTTAGTTTGTCTTTTATGCATAAATAATTTATGGTATGTCTTACTAGGGGAGTGGATGGTTTGTCAGGGGTGTGTCTAAAGGTGTCCCTTATCTCAGAAAATTAGGAGGTATGTTTTTAAAGACATTAGGAAATGCTCGAATAAGCGTTCTATGAAGACTCTTCATGGATGGCTCTGGATGTGTTGCGATTCTAAATAAGTAATAATTAGGAATAGAAGGGTAGAAATAATGGTTTAGTTCATTAGCTTATTTCAGTAGTAATTTCTTTTTCTTTTTTGCAAATATTGCAGATGGCTTCAGAAGAGGGAAAATCTGAGAACCAACTAAGCAAACTGACCTCGCAAATATCAGTGAGTGATTCAATAGCTTCCATAGTTTTCTGAAACAGATCCTTATCAGAAAACCTCATGTGGAGGCTGTCATTCTGAAAGTGCTCTTTTGTTCCAAGCGTTGATCTGCAGGCAGTCTGCGTGAGGCCTGAAACCACTACAAATCGCTAGCATTCTTAATTAGCGTTTTGTAAGCGATTTCATGAGCATTTTCTGGTGGGTTTTTTTTTGTTTTTTGTTTTTGTTTTTTCCTCCAGTTTGCAGCCATTTAAAATTGTACACCAATCGCTATGTTCAATACTTTGACGGACAAACGCTCCCAAAATGCTGCATGCCCTGTAATTGCAATTTTGATAATTGCAATCGCTACTGTGGAATTTGTGAAAAAAAGTTTAACATTGGCAGAGCAATTAGGGAAATCACTAGCGATTTAAAGCGCTCCCTAAATGCTCAAAGTGCTCTAGCGGGTTCCAGGCCTCAAGAGTAGAGTTAGGTACACATGTACATTGGTTCTCGGTAGAGGTGGCCACCTTGATTGAGGATCTAGTACGCACCCTCCACAACGGATCAACTTAGAAGAGGATGTTGTCCGTTCCCTACCCATTCCATGGTTCACTGTTCAGTTGTCTGACTTGAATGGGTGAAATTTGATTGGCTGTTTGTAGCTCCGCCCATGTGTGCAGGGGGGCCGTGAGACCCCCAGAACATATCATCATCCCAGGTAGTAAGGGATCTGTGTACCAAGTTTTGTTCAAATCGGTCAAGCCGTTTTCTCGTGATCGCGACACATACACACACCACACACCATTGCTGTACTGAAATTAGCTTATTTGCCCAGGATCCCCCCCCCCTTTCCCAGCCTATCTAACCCCAAGTTGTCACCCATGCAGGCTGGGATAGCCAGATGGCAGAGCCTGGTCTAGATGGGGTTCTGCACCCTAAACTACACCAGAAGGCATAATCCATGAGATGGGGTGGCTATGGAAGAGAAGACTCCGCTACAGCCCTTGTCCAAAAACAAGGCACTTAGCGGCCCCCCCCCCCCCAAATCCAGTGTCCAAGAAAGAGCTGGGTAAGTATCCACCTTGCCTGTGGGTGTAGGCCCTGGAGGAGTCCCCTTTAATTTAAACTTATGAAGATCATTCATTCGTATTCCTCTGCACCTATGTTAATAGTAAATTATATAACTTTTTTTTCTTTTCCTACCCCACCCCTCTGTAGGAGGTAGCCGTTGGTGAGTGTGCACTGCAGAGCATAATGGACCGGCAGCAAACCCTGGTGGACTACTTAGCTGCATGTGAGGATATGCTGGATCAACTCAACTTGCTCAAGGAGTACATCACTGTGAGTATTTATAGCTTAGCCTAGATTCAGTCTCTGGGCTGGTGCACACAGAGCGCTTAAAAA